>NC_139514.1:103182650-103562378 GCF_947247035.1 Vipera ursinii | reverse complement strand
TGTGTGTGTGTGTGTGTGTGTGTGTGTGTGTGTGTGTTGAGATTCTAGAAAGGGTGAAGAGAAAAGCAACAAAGATAATTTGGGACCTGGAGGCTAAAACATAAGAAGCATTGGGTATTTCTAATCTAGTGAAAAGAAGGACTAGAACTGACATGATAGCAGTGTTCCAATATTGGAGGGGCTGCAAAGAAGAGGGGATCAACTAATTCTCCAAAGCACCTGAGGGCAAGTCAAGAAGTAACAGATGGAATCTTATTAAGGAGAAATCCAACCTAGAAATAAGAAAACATTTCCTGACAGTGAGAACAATTAACCAGTGGAACAGCTTGCCTTCAGAAGTTGTGGGTGCTCCGTCACTGGAGGCTTTTAAGAAGAGACAGCCATTTGTCTGAATTGGTATATAGTCCCCTGCTTGAGGAGGGGTTTGGACTAAATGACCTCCAAGGTCCCTTACAACTCTGTTATTCTGATTTAGTCCAGAAATTATTGTAGCAGTATAGGTTATCAGGTAAACTTTTTGTCCTCTAAGAAATTTTTTGTTCTATTTTGAGATTACCTCCCTCTCAATATTTGCAGGATGTCCTCAGACCTCTTGCAACAAAAACAGTTTTCTTTCAAGGAAAGAAAGGGGTTGAGGGTTAAGGGTTGATGGTGCATGAGTGCAAAATTTGCTTAGATACATAATAACGTAGGTGCAAAGTATGGATGTAGAAGTACATATTTCCAAAATGCTGATCAGAAAAGCAACCAAGAGTGCACCACAAATAATATTTAAAATAAATAAAAGCTATGCAGTATGCCAAAGAGTTGTTTCTTGTTCAAAAATTTAAGCCTTGAGCTTTTTTGATAGCAATATTTGCACTCAGTTCTTTGTCTGCATCAGCATCTTAAACAGATGTGACTAGTGGTCGTTTTTGTCTACTACTAACAAATAGCTATAAATGTTTATTCTAGAAACCATCTTCTAGCAAATCTCTGTGGGAGTCCATTTGCACTTGATAGCTAGATTCTTAATATATTCAAGCGAGGCAGCTAAGATTTTTCTGTATTTTAGCTGGGAACTGACGGTACCTAAAGACGCACAATTTGACACCCCAAATGTATAGATATGGCCAACAGATGTGCACTGCAACAAAGCAGAACCTCTTTGCTGTATTTATTTGTTTGTATGCATGTTTGTTTGTTTTTCACATTTTGAAACCACCATCTTCCTAAAAGTTAGTTGCCTGGATTTTTAAAAACCATTATCCAGTAGTATCCAAAACTGTTGAGTACAATCCACAAACTCCTTTTAAAACCTCACACTGAATTTCTCATTTGCTGCTTGACAATAAGAAATCATTCACTTTGCAGTGAGTAATCATACTAAGTATGTTAAATTGCTATAAACGTGCTTTAATTAAATTTAATGAAGCAAAAATGAAAATACTCTAAAATTCAGCTTTTATTCTAGCCCTATCTATTTTGGTCCCAGACTTACCTACAGTATTTTGCAAGCCTATCTGAAAACAGAAGATAATTCTTCACATTATTTTGTAAGCAGTTTAAAAGAAACTATAGAAAAATACAAAAAGAAACCAACTAATTAAAAGGGAAGAAAGTTAACTTTAAAAGTAAAATAAAACAGAAAATAAAATAGTATTTATAATAATCAATTGCAAACAAAGAAAAATGCAACCAAATTACCCAATAATATCATATTATGTTGTCTCACAACATCATAACAAATAATCAGTCTCAGCACCTCTACATCAAGTCTTACAATCTATAAACTTTTCAGAATGACAAAATGAAGCACCACTTATATTGTCGTAGCGTATCATGAAATGTCTACAAAAAGAAGACATATTGTATAATGTTACAATTACTAGGAAAAAAAATGCCTTTTCAAAAAGAACAAATTGCACCTATCCTGTATTTAGTCTTCAACATTTGGAAAAATGACACTTTTCCAATTTCTCAAAACAATTTTCTTAGCAATTCCCCATAACCACTGTAGACAAAGATCCTGAATAATAGTTGAAAATCCTTCTTCACTAAGGGCTTGCTCTGAAAATCCATGTAGAACACCTCACGAATATTGTGAATGTCTTTTTTACCTTTTAATGAATTTTCAGAATATTTCTTTCTGTCCAGGTATGAGAGCAAAGCTGTTCAGATTTAGTCAGTGTGTTCTTTTTATATTCCTGCTTATATTTAAAAAAAAATATAAGTTTACTTTGATATTTTCTTTCACTTTAGATCCAATCAGAGTAGGGTGTCATTGTTCTTGGTTTTCATAACAATGTTATCGAAAATAAAAGAATAGTCCAGCAGGCCGAAATATTTATAAAATACAATGAGGAATATATATATAAGGATGCTTCTAGAACATAAGATGGGGAATCTTGATCCTGCTTGATTGAAAAAGAAATGATATTTAGAATTTGAATAGCAACTATAAATCAAGAAGATAGCACTTCTATTGTCCAGGACATGCAACTGCTGGTTTGAAAATTGCAGACTTTCAACGGAATACCTTGCAATTTGCAAATACTAAAACAAAAATGTATCAGCAGTTTAGGATTCCGAAGATGCTCTCTTGTTAACATAAGTTGAAAGTGATAGAACATCTCTGTTACCATCATTAATTTTTATGATAGGTAACTCTGCAGTTTGTGTGTGTGTGTGTGTGTGTGTGCGTGCTTCTATGATCTCTGTCTCTTTCTCTCTCTCTCTCTTCTTCACATAAGCATCACAGAATATATTCCTTGCATGTCATTAAAGATTTCCCAGTTCATTTGTTTATTTTCTCATAACCGCCTGTGTGATGCATCTGTGAGAGTGGATAATAGATAAAGAGGGGGGGAAAACTACACACTCTATGTATTGATTAATACTGCACTGCATTGTGCTGTATTACATTGCATGGCAATGCAAAATATATGCACAAGCAGCCGTGCCAAACATCTGCCAGTGTAAATTATCTGTGCTACATTGGCTCCTAAAGAATTCTATGATTGCTCTTACAAAGTGCTGAATTGGACAATCACTGTTCCACAACAGTTTGCAGAACTGAAGATTGAAAAGTCCATTTCCATATTCCATATTCCATATATTGATTATTTTACCCTTCGGGAGTGATAAAGAGACATTCCATACCTATGTCTCTTGTGACAAAGGTTACCTTGCCTTTGTGGCTACCTTGAACTGATAAACAAACTAATTAGCAAATAAAAGTAAATGTTTCCATGTTGTGAAAAATGAATTGTATCACTTCCTGTAAAGAAATTTTGCAATAAAGAGTCTTTAGTTTGTCTCATAATGAACCTCTCTGGAACGTGCAATGACAGGTTAGTACAGCTCATTAACTGAAAAAAAAAGATTTAAATTTGTTTGCAATTGAAAAAATGCAAAAGTAGATAAGTAGTCCAAGTTACAGAAGAAACATCATTCATTTTTGATACCTTCTTGGCCTATCAACATTAATTCCAAGTGCTTACTGTATCAGTTAAGACCAATGTGTGTGTGTGTGTGTGTGTGTGTGTGTGTGTGTATAAAAATAGTTAACAAGCATTTGACACATATCTCTCCTTGCATCTCAGCTAACAAAGCGAGAGAGAGCCTGTGGCCTAGAGGTGAAAACAACTGCCTAATGTGCAATCAGCCCAGGTTCGAATCTCAGAAGGGTATGGCTGACTGATGATAACTAATAAGTTTGAAATGCATATAAGTCTCCCTTAATTCTTTGTTAGCAATTTAAAAGGTGGCTTCAGCTTCGTTCTTCTGGGAGAAGGTACTATATATAAGGTACTATATATAAGGTACTCTTCTCCTGTAATTCATGCTGGCTTGACTCTTAGCAAACATAATATATATACATATACATATACATATACATACACACACACACACACACATATACATATATATATATATATATATATATATATATATATATATATATATATATATATATATATATATATATAAAGAAAGAAAGAAAGAAAGAAAGAAAGAAAGAAAGAAAGAAATGAATGCACATTGGGGGGAATATAATAATTTGAGGAAGAATATAGCAACATATTTTTTTTAATCTGCTGAATTTTCTGTTTAAAAGACAAATATTATAATCATCGCCCTATTACAACATAGAGTTATTATAGACATTTGGTGTTTTTTTTCTTTTCTTTTTATGATCCTTTAATTCCTTTTATTCGGGGTGGAGTTGGGGGAATGAATGGAGCTGAGCATTTACTGTCCGGATGCAATTCCTGATGCTTGCAGCAGATATTTTCTCTTCGCATCTTGATAGAGAAACATCTGCCCCTGCCTAGGATTGAAATCTCAGCCTTGCAAGTAGGAGGTGAGGATCTTCATCTCGAGGCCACTGCACTACTCACAGGGATATTGGAGACTAAAAGGAAAATAAGAAAGGAAAAATAAATATTTTAAAGTCTGTTGTCATGTTATATGTATATGTGTAAAACATGTGCACTTTGATGTATTAAATATGTGTTTGGAATTTGACTTTGGGTATGTGTGTACAAACTGCCCATAGTAAGGTAGCAGTTAGCAATTGCTTTCCTAAACAGAAAGATTAGATTACACAGCAGCAAGAGAGCACATTGTCCAATGGAAGACAACTGAAGAACACAGTAATCTGCAATCGAAAATTTAACATCTAGGAGCATCTTGCCAAAACATATCAGTGAAGATATGATTTTTTAAAGCTGGTGTACAATCAAATCAACATGAGAACAGATCAGGAGCTACTTAAGAATACAGGGTGGATATACAAGTATTATACCTAAGACACTTAGGTAGCAGTTTGCAAAGCACTTATTCTAGATGGAAGACTATCATGTTGTCAGGTAATTTCCCTGCTGCTATGCCCTCCCAATTTTTTATTCCCCACCCCCCAAAAAGATCTATCTTTGGAAGCTTATCAAAAAGAGATAAAACCTAGAATTAAGGGCAGGAGAGGAGGAATCCTATCTGTGAGAACAATTAATCACTGGAATAGTTTGCTTCCAGAAGTTGTGGGTGCTTCATCAGCAGATGTTTTTTTAGAAAAGATTGGCCAGCCATTTGTCCAAAATGGTATAGGGTCTCCTGCTTATGAAGGGGGGTTGGAGTAGAAGATCTCCATGGTCCCTTCCAACTCTGTTACTCTTTCCTTTTGTAAAGCAGTTGGCAATCATTTTCCTTCCTGAGAGTGGGCTTTCCTGGGGGAGTGTTTGTGTGTGTGTGTGTGTGTGTGTGTGTGTGTGTGTGTTTAAATGATACTGCTCAGTTGTTGTTGTTAGTTGCGAAGTCGTGTCCGACCCATCACGACCCTATGGACAACATTCCTCCAGGCCTTCCTGTCCTTCTGGAGTCCATTTAAACTCACACCTACTGCTTCAGTGACTCCATCCAGCCATCTCATTCTCTGTCATCCCCTTCTTCTCTTGCCCTCAGTCTTTCCCAGCATTAAGCTCTTCTCCAGTGAGTCCTTCCTTCTCATTAGGTGGCCAAAGTATTTGAGTTTCAGCTTCAGGATCTGGCCTTCTAAAGAGCAGTCAAGGTTGATCTCCTCTAGGACTGACCAGTTTGATCACCTTGCTGTCCAAGGGACTCACAGGAGTCTTCTCCAGCACCATAGTTCAAAGCCCTCAATTTGTTGGTGCTCAGCCTTTGTTGTGGTACAACTTTCACAGCCATACATTGTAACTGGGAAGACCATAGCCTTAACTATAAACACTTTTGTTGACAGGGTGATGTCTCTGCTTTTTAGTGTGCTGTCTAGATTTGCCATGACTTTCCTCCTCAGGAGCAAGCGTCTTTTAATTTCTTGGCTGCAGTCCCCATCTTTGGTGATCTTGCAGCCCAGGAAAATAAAATCTGTCACTATCTCCATTTCTTCCCCATCTATTTGCCAGAAATTGAGAGGGCCGGATGCCATGATCTTGGTTTTCTTAATGTTAAGTTTTAAGCCAACTGCTCAGTGGTGGTATTCAAATATGTGAACAACTGGTTCTTTGTGTGGATGCCACTTCTGGAAGTCCATTTTGGGCCTGGGCAACAAAAAATTAGCTACCGGTTCTGCCAAAGTGGTGCGAATTGGCTAAATTCCACCACTGATACTGCTATATACATGTATGTGTATAACTGTACAAAATCAAAGCATCAAACTGAATAACTACTAGGTTTGAAACAGATGTTCCTTTTTTGCATTTTCCTGCTTGTCTGAAATGAGCTCTGCCATGAATTCTTTTGTGCTCAAGACCAACCTTAATTTTTTCAATGTATGAGTGGGATAAGAATTAACCAGCAAAGATGATTTAATATAATAAGTATGCATGTAGGAAGGTAAAAAACTAAAACTGATCTTTAGTCACCTTTCTTTCTCTGAAATAGCTCAAAGACTTTAACATCAAGTTTGGGATATCTTAATGTTCAATGAGCAAGCAATGTAAAATCTAACCATAATAGTTTGTCATAGCTGTTATATGTTTTGAAATAGAAGTGAGGCTGGCAAACATAGTCTTTCCTCAAAGTTTGCATTTGAAAATAATCAAGTTGAGCCCTGTTGCTACTTGTGCACCTGTTTCTGTTGACAGTAATTATATGTTTCCCTAAGAGTTGACATACAGGTAGGCAAAGTTAACTGTTGGACTCTTCTTACACTCCAAATTCTGTTCTGGACAAGTAGCAAGCAAATAAATACACCTGAAAACATGAACAAAATAGAAATAAGCTACAGATGTCCTCATTTTGTTTTTTTTTTAAGGAGAGAAAATGGAAAGAAATTTCTGGACATATTGGGAGAATTATCTCTTCTCATCATTCTAAAACATTATAATTGACCTGGTGGAAATGGGGATTTCTTTGGTTCACTTCATGTTCCAGGAAAAAAAAAACACCACAACACTCATATGATGTGCTTTGTTCCGTTAAGTCCACTAACACAATTTTTTTTTAAAAAAAATGTTTTATGTATTCTCTGAATTCCCCAAACTAAGAGAGTAAAACTGTTGCAGAATTGCGCAGGGTAATATTGAGTGGTGAGCCTAAATACTGCCCATCTTATTTAGATGATTATACTTATCATTTCATTGGTATACAGTAAGGTTCCATGTGATCTGTGCAATTTAATGAATGCCTTGTTATTTGGAAGGGATAATTTTGAAAATAGTTAATCAAACTGCCATCCAATCAGCCTGTTGGGCATCATAAGATTTTTTGTATAATATGTACATTTATGATAAATTGGTGGACAAGATGCTGCAGGACATCTGAACAACAGAACAAGCTGGTTTCAGAGCATGTTGCATCAAGTCTAGATCAGTTTTGTTCTCCAGAATAACAAATATATGACCCACCCTTAGTTGGAACATAAATTTCACATAGGCAACATTTGATTCATTATCCAGAAACAAATATGGGAAAAATGGTTTGCCTCTTACATCAACCTACATCTCCCTATCCCAATTATGAAACTTCACCAAAACAATCCAATGTAGGTTTGCTGTGACTCTCAGGGGCACCTTTGATTTACTATCCTTATTTAAAAAAAACAAAACAACTATTAATGTCCATAAATTCATGGAAGAAAACTTTGTGTTATCCCTGTCCCTGATAATTCAATAGAGTTGTTTCCATTCTTGGCATGCAGACATTGCCTTACCACATTTCAACTGCAGGGTGAGTAGACTAATCCCCAATCAAAATAAAGATAAAGTATCTTGGTATCAGTCAGCAAAAATTCAAAAGAAAATAAAGACAAACAAGGCAGTCAGGAATTTCATCCTGCAGATATTACATTCATTAAGAAACAGCTTAGAAAGGTTTTAGGATAAATATATACTGTATTAGAGAAGTGCACGGCTGACTGTGGTTTCCAGTACTTTAGCATTCAATCTTTATCTTTTTTGCAGTAAATCCTTCTTGGTGTAGGTGGAAAATGAAAACCCAGAATGAAGAGGAGAGAGAGATCAAAGGAGATATAGGACAGCCAAGGCTGTATACAGAAATTTGTGGAAAAAAAATCTTCAGTGAAAAATGTTCATTTCAATGCATACACAAACATGAAAAGAAAAAAAGAAAAGAAAAAGAAAGGGTGGAGGAGAGTTTTTTTTAAAGAGAATGAATTATGGGTTGACTAGTGAGAACAATTAACCAGTGGAACAGCTTCCCTTCAGAAGTTGTCAGTGCTCCATCACTGGAGGCTTTTAAAAAGAAATTGGATAGCCACTGAAATGGTATAGGACACCATTTTGATCATGTCACGTGATGTATCGTGATGTATTGTGACATATTTTACCTTTGCAGAGCCGGGGTGGGCGTGGCCTGTGTTTGACACCCCTGGTATAGGGTCTCCTTGAGCAAGGGGCTTGGATTAGAAGACCTCCAAGGTATCTTCCAACTGTGTTATTCTGTTAATAATGTAAATATGGGGACAGAGAGTACTTGTAGTTTGTTACAATGCTATAGTTTCATTAACCTGAGATTTCTTGTTGTGTAGTTTTGATACTCCATCTATGCTCATATAAGGTAAATACTCCTTTGAGTTAACTTGGATACTGCTTTTTCTCCATGCTCATCTAAATGTAAAGACTTCCTTGAGTTGAACTTAAGTCCTTTTATGGGGACATCCATGTAATGTTCTTCAAAGCAACATCAAATTGTTCTCCTGACTGTCTTTTTCAAATACATATTATACAGATGGACTTTCTTAATGATCTGAGTGCCTACTAGATCCAATCCCACTTTACTCTGGGACGTCAGATGAGCTTGGATAGATACTAGAGCTAGCTGGCCCCACTTCAGGTATACTATCACTCTTCCATTTGACTTGTCTTAATCAGAGTTCAGGGTGACTTTTTCTCTTTATTAATGCTGCTAGAATTGGAATGGACCATGTTTATAGCCATATCCTTGGTAATGAAAGAAGGTAGAAATGAAAAAAGAGAAATATTCTCTTATTCCCTTTTATATTAGGCTAAGAATACAGGTCTTTGACTCACACTCATTTGTTTAGTGACCATTCAAAGTTACAACAGTGCTGCAAAAAGTGACTATGACCATTTTTCATGCTTATGACTGTTGCAGCATCCTCAAGGTCATGTGATCAAAATTTGGCTGCTTGGCAACTGGCATGTATTTATGACAGTTGCACTATCTTAGGGTCACATGAACATCTTTCGTGACCTTCTGATAAGCAAAATCAATGGAGAAGCCAGAATCACTCAACAACCATGTTACTAATTTAACAACTGCAATGATTCACTTAACAACTGTGGCAAGAAAAGTTGCAAAATGGAGCAAAATTCACTTAAGAACTGTCTTCTCTTAGCAACAGATATTTTGGTTCAGTTGTGGTCATAAGTTGAGTACTACCCGTAGCTATCATGCCTGCATCATTGCTTCTAAAGTTTATAAAGTATAAGCAATGTCTAAAGGAGGCATTCTTGTTCTGCTTTCTGCATTGGTTGTTCAGAGTGAGATCCTCTGCATATATGAGAATTTATTTATAGTGTGCCCTGGATAAAATGGAAATATATTAATTTCTCATATTTGACATATGTGACCTATAAATGGGAGGGGGAGATATAAGGAATTTATTCAAGGAATTGTAGTGATATTTCTTTTTCTCCAAGAATTTATTCTATGAGTTCAATAATGGGCTGTGAAAGGAAAGTCTTCATTAATTTATTCCACTGGAGAAATTCATAATAGTTAAAAATGTTTAATCAGTAAATACAGAGACATTATCATAGTATTTTGATGTTGTCTTGCTGTAAATCCATTACAACGAGAATAATAGGTTAATTTTGTGTTGACAAAATAATCACTAGCTTTATCAGCATGAGTCCCATTTGTGTTTGTGTGTGCATTATACCAAGTTGCTCTCACTTATTTAAAAACGGATGCAAAAGCATATTATTAAGGCAAATTAATTTTTTTCCCCACTGAGTTAGCAAAACATGGAAGGTTTTTGTATTCACAAGGTTTTAAATACAACAATAAGTTTATATGATAGCATACATTAGTAACGGGTTTAAAAATAAAGCTTCATCAAAGTTCTTTCCAAACTATGCAGCATGGGAAGCTGAACATTTGTTTAGCAGTTCTTGATAAATGAAATCAAAGATGGAGAGCAAGGCAAATGAGCACAAACAAACATGCCAAGGTACAAGAGATGCTTAAAAAATTAAACATAGGCTTCCTCATATGTTAATATAACATTAGTGTATTTGTTCTACCAAAAAGAAGTTCCAGAGAAATAAAACTTGCAGTGCATTGTAACCTATTTATGGTGTAACAATATTTGTAAAAAAATAAAATCTAATGCTAATACTACCATAATTTAAACCAATATTGAATATTGCCCCTGAAAAGAAAAGTTCTTCCAGCTTCATAAGTGATCTAAGAAGTCTTTTGAAGGTCTTTTAAAATCTCAGGAGATCAGATTCCAAATATATCTGGGAGGGAGAGAAGGAGGGGGTGTCAATTCCAAAGAGTAGAACTTTCTGAAGAAAAGCTAAACAATTCTGATTGCATGATCAAGCAGAGCACACAGGAACACGAACTGTAATCAAGTTATTCAAATATCGGGATGTTCCTATAGGCACAGTTCCAGCATTCACTGCTATGAAGTTCAGCATCAACCACATGCACTGGTATAAATCAATAATATTGACATAATATTCTAATGTTGGCCTTGTCTTAAAATTTCATTTATTTTAAGACTCTGAAGATGGAGCTTGAAGCAGGAAGTTTTATCTTGAATTCATACCATTTCTTAACCTCAGCTTCTTTTCTCATACTGATATAATTAGAATAATTAAGTAATGATTGACGTTTCGGGCATCTTTTACATACTATATAGCCACTGAAAATCAGGCTGGATGCTAATTCTTCAGTCTTCACTTTTCTCTGAGTTTTAAAGGAAAGTTTTATTTTTGGCTTACTAAATTATTGCAATTTGGAGGGAAGGCTAATACAAAAGGACTTTTAGTTTTTTTTTCTTTTTTTTTAATCAGTAATCTGCCTGGTGATCCTGAAAATTTTACAGACGAATGTGCTGGTTTTGCTCCAGTCTTTCAGAGAATAATGAATGAGGGGATACCCCAAAGGTTCAGAAATGAAAGAGTTAAACAAAAGCATAACTCTGATATTTTATCAGACTTAATCTGTCAGTCCAGATAGTGGTCAGAAACAATCAAAAATCATACACACACACCCTGTTAATTAGAAGAGGAGATTCACAAAAATTGTGGATCAAGTATCTTGAGATTTTCCTTGTGGGAGCCAAAAAAAAATATGAATCCACTATAATCATGCACCCCATTACTCAATACATTCATCATATATCTTATTATAAAAATGCAAATGAAATTCAGTGTTTATATATGGGACAATATACTATCTCTCTGTTTAACGTGCATAAGACTAGTAAGTGCTGGAAAACAACAATAAGGGGAAAACATATTGCATATTCATGCTGCCTTTCATCTGGAAGTTCAACGTCCCACACATGGCAGTTTTTCCCTAATTTTAAACCCCAAAGCAACAACCCTATGAAGCAGACTGAGAACAATTGTCCCATGTTACCCAAAGAGCTTAATGTTTGAATGACGGCTTGAATCCATGTCCTGCTGCAAGGCTGGTATCTTAGCTGCTGCTGTATATTGTCTATATGGCTTATCCAGACTTCTCTATTGTCTATATGACTTATCCAGACTTCTCCTTACCCTTTATGGAAACAATGAGTTGGACTACGCTGAAGCTTGAGATGACATAAAGAAGAGGCGGTGTTTCCTTTGGTTTCTAATATGCATGGGGCAGGAATATACATGGAATAGGCTGCTGTGAATTAACATTTTAGCTATAGAATATCAAAATACTACATTTTTTTTATCCTAAACATCAAAATACTACTTCGATATTTTCTAAAGCAATCAATAGAAAGGCATCCTAATTGTCAAATGCAGAGGTGAAATTTCTGAAAAGGAGAAGCATTTCTTAAAATCAAAGATAGGTATTGAAATCAGTTAGAAATCTTAGCAATGAGGTATTAAACTGAGAGAGACAGAGAGAGAAAGAGACAGAGAGAGACAGAGAGACAGGCAGAGAGAAAAAGAGAGACAGACAGACAGACAGACAGACAGAGACAGAAAGAGAGAGAGAGAGAGAGAGAGGAAGAGAGCGACAGAGACAGAGACAGAGAAAGACAGAGACAAAGAGACACTCAGAGAGACAAAGAATGCAAGAGATAGGCAAGCAGACAATATAACTGAGAAAGAAGTATGAATATTTATGCATCCAAAAACGTTATATTTCCTAAAATTGTAATTTATTTTAATTGGAAATTATCTTGAAATACATTCTGACAGGTACAATAAAAGCCATGTTCCCTTTAACATTTGTAACTTTCCTAGTGGAAGAAATTATTTGGGTCATTTGCCGCAAAAGTGAAGTCACCGTGTGTGTTAGGTTGACTGCATTCTGTGAAGGACAATTTGTGATTTGAACAGTGGCTGGAAAGGAACATTGCCCTTTGGCAGATGGTGGGAGAGCTGCAGATTTTAGCCATAGAATGATTAGCTACTTTGGAGAACAAATTGAGGCATAATACAACTTATTTGACCATTTACTGTATAGGAGCTGCAAGCCTCAAGGCAACTAAAATACTCATTTGGATAATTATAAAAAGCTATGTCATATAGATCAGCTATTACATTCTATCATAGTAAATAAATCCTTTCTGGATTTGGCCACAAAGAACCTACACAGCATTTTCCTTTCTCTAGATTCTGAAGTCGAATGGAAGAAATTATTAAACTAAACTACTTTGGCAGGAGTACTATAGTTATACAATGTTGTGTGCCTTAAATGTTTCATACTGTCCCCCATCATATTGTATTTGTGATTGTAAATTTAAACTGATGAAACAATAATTAAAAACAGAAGAAAGATACTGCTGTGTAAACCAGCATACAGTTTCCTTCCACAAGAAATCTAATGATAATAGGTGGTCTTTCACTTATATTCTTTATCATCTGATATTGGGAAGTCTTCTTGCTGCTGATGAAGTAAAATTAATTCTTTTTCAAGCTCTTCTTGACTCCTAGTAACCATAGAGACAGAAAACTGCACTTTAGTTATCAGTGGTGAAAATGTAATAATATGCCCATTCTAATTAGTAAGGAATACAATTAATTAATTACATAGGTCTACCAACTTGTTTTTTTCCCCTGGTGCTTCCAACAGCTGCATAACGCAGATGCTGTTATGCCAAATGGGCAAGATCTGGGTGTTCTGGCTAGAGGTAGTATAAGATTGTAAGTGGGAGATGTTAAGGTATAATTATTATCACTAACATTGTTATTATGCTGCTGCTATTTGTGTTAAATCTAATCTGGATCTTTCTCATAAAAAGTTGGCAAAGATAGCTACACCTACATGGTTTAGTGGTTTGGCATCCAATCTGGCACAGAATCTCTGACAGCAAAAGTAAGTTGATAGGGAGTGTGTCACTTTGTGTTTTCATGGTGCTAAAATTATTCCACATTTCTCTTCAGTACCTTAGGACATTGTTTCTTGGTTTGTTTGTGTGTATATTTTAATCCCTGGATTGCTAGGGTTTTGGTCCTCCTTCGTCAATTTCATATTATTACAAAAAATCCCAGGTACAGAATTATAATGTATTTGACTCCTTTAGACAACCTGCTTTAATGGCTGAATTCATCTCATTCTTTTAAGTCAATTTAATGCTTAGTGAACCTCCAGTGATCAGAATACTGGAAAATTATTTTTCTACACATCATGGACAGTAATGTAGTAATATAATACCTGTTTGATCATATTATGCAACATTTCCTTTTGTTCTTACCTTCCTTCTTTTATAAGCATGCATTCTCATCCAGTTTACATAAATGAAATTATAGCTAATATGTGCAGTAATTTTGTTCAGTGAACTTTAAACATTCTTCTCCCATAATTATATGTATATGTATATGTATATGTATATGTATATGTATGTATATGTGTATATATATATGTATATATATATATATATATATATATATATATATATATATATATATGTGTGTGTGTGTGTGTGTGTGTGTGTGTGTGTATACACACACACACACATACATACATACATACATATACATATACATATACATATACATATACATACATACATACACACATACACATACATACATACATACATACATACATACATACATATATATATATATATATCTCATACCTGTGAAGGACAGTGGTACCTCGTTACTTGGTATTAATTGGTTTGGGGAGGCATGCTGGCATTAAAAACTAAAAATGCCCCCCCCCCCCGAAAAAAAAGCCAGATAACTTATTACAGGACCCTTTGTTTTGGCTGGGAAGAACTTTCTGTCTGATTTGATGAGTTTTGAAGTACTTGAATACGGAGGTACCATTTTAATTAATATACAAATTATGTCTGAAATATAAACAGATCAGATGAACAGCAAGCTATAGCAAATTGGAAGCTGCAAAAAGGAATTGCAAAAGATGCACCCATCTTGTGCATAAGTGAAATATGGAATCTCTCTGTAGCAAGAAGTTGATATTCTGAGTACCATAATCTGAGTTTATGTTTGACTCTGAATATACAGTAAGATATCCCACGTCTCTAAAATTAATTACATCCATCTTTGATATTTCCCTCTTGAATTGACGGCAGGAAGGACGAGGGAGACGTGTCTTCGGTTAACAGATTTATTTAGTCAGCCCGGACAACAGAACAGAGGAAAACATGCCTTATATAGGCAGCAGTCAAACGGGACAGCAAATCAGCTGGGCGTGTTCTTCCCGCCAAGAACAGGGGGCCAATCGGTCAGCTGTCAGGGCAGAATCTCCCCAGCGACAACGCTAGCGAGTTAGCCAGGGAGGGGATCCCGTCAGCTGGTTTTGGCTGGCGGGCGGCGTTTTGACAGCTAGCCGCCACTACTGCGCATGCGCCAATTTTGACAGCTTGCGGCTGCCGCTGAGGGCTAGCCGCGGTTTTGACAGTTCTGGATGTAACGCGCATGCGCGCCGTTTGACAGCTGTCAAACGGCCGCGTGTACTTGTAGGCCGCGTGATCGGCTGCGCGTGCGTAGTCTTTTGACAGCTGTCAGTGCGGCCGCGTGAAAGCGGCCTATGACAGCTGTCATTATGTCTTGGAATATATTGCACCCCTTTCCCCCCCCCTTGAACTGAACACATAACTTGGAGAAAACTTTAACTGGTGTTGGAACTGTTTGGCAAACTTCCGGCCCATTCGAAATCCGACAAGTATGCTGGCGGCCTCTTCTGACGAGTGGATCTGTGAGGTGCAGGCTCTTCTATGGTTACGGGGGCTTCCACGGGGGGAATGGGCGGCGGGACTGTATGGCAAGGGATATCTTCCGGGTAGTTGGTGCTGGGGGGTTCAGGATTTTCTGCCGCCGCTTCTGGCGTGGTGGTGTTGGGGGGTGACCGGGGGCGAAGCTGGTCTGCGTGCCTCCTAAATGTGAGTCCTCTGCCCACGTTGATGGTGTATGACAGGGGGCCGGTTTGATCGAGAACCACCTGGGTCCATTTATCCCTTCCCCCATAATTTCGGGCCCAGACATTTTGTCCCTTAGTGAATGTTTTGTGTGGCAAGTTGTTGGTTTTTTTGGCCGCTGGCCTGTCTGGGTGCAGTCTGTCAAGTCGAGTGACCAGTCGGCGACCCCATCTCAGTTCTGCCGGAGATTTTCCGGTGGTGGACACGGGAGTGGTGTGGTGTGCGAGGAGGAAGCGGGCGAGTCGACGGTGCCAGTTTCCGACGATCATTCTGCGCAGAGAGTCCTTGGTGGTCTTCACCATGACCTCTGCGAGGCCATTACTGGACGGGTGGAACGGGGCCAATGTTGCGTGTCTAATACAGTTCCTCCTCGTGAAGATCTGGAAGTCACGGGAGGTAAATTGAGGTCCGTTGTCAGTAATTATGACATCTGGGAGACCGTGGGTGGCAAAGACTCCCCTTAATGCTTGAATGGTGGCCTCTGATGTGGTACTTGAAACCGGGAGAACCTCCAGCCATTTAGAGTAACTATCTACAATGATTAAAAAGGTTTGTCCCTGGAATGGTCCTGCATAATCGAGGTGGATGCGGGACCAAGGATTGGAAGTGATTTCCCATTTGTGAACTGGGGCGTGTGGAGGGGCGGGTCTGGTTTGCTGGCAGAGATAGCAGCCGGCTACATGCTGCTCGATGTCCCTGTCTAAGGATGGCCACCAGACATAACTGCGTGCCAGGGCCTTCATTTTTGAAATGCCAGGGTGTCCTTCATGTAGTGTATGGAGAACCCTGGCCCTGTGGCATGAAGGGACTATTACTCTGCACCCCCAGAGGATGCAGCCTAAGTGTGTTGAAAGCTCGTGTCGTTTTGCAAAATATGGTTGGATGGGGGGGCAGGGGCAGGATGATTGCCATCCTGATGTGACCCATGATAGTACCCTGCTGAGGGTGGGATCCCTGCTTGTGGCTTGTGCGATGTCTTTTGCTGTTACTGGGCATTCTGCGTGTTCTTGTATGGCCAGGACTTGGCCGGCTGGGGCTGGGTCAGGGTCTATTTGAGGCAGTGGGAGCCTGCTGAGGCCGTCTGCATGGGACATTTCCTTCCCAGGCTTGTAGATTAGTTGATAAGAGTAAGCAGATAGGAATGTCGTCCAGCGAAGCATTCGCGGGGATAGAATTTGCGGGGTTTGGCGGTCCCATGTGAATATGCCCAGGAGAGGTTTGTGATCAGTATAGATTTTGAAAGGTCTGCCATAGAGGTAATCATGGAATTTCTTAATTCCAGCTACTATAGCCAGGGCTTCCTTATCTATTTGCGCATAGTTGCGCTCGGTTTTTGAAAGTGTCCTAGAGTAGTATGCGATTGGTGCTTGCGTGCCATCGTTAAGGGAGTGGCTGAGGACTGCCCCGATGCCATAAGGTGAAGCATCGCAGGCGATGCATAGTGGTTTGGTTTCGTTGTAATGCGATATGGTTGTATCGCTAGATAGTAATTGTTTTAGCTTTTTGAAACTATCGTTATGAAGTGGGGTCCACTGCCAGGGGGCTCCTTTGTCCAGGAGTCTATGGAGTGGTTCCGCTATTGTGGCTTTTCCGGGCAAAAATGAGTGGTAAAAGTTTAGGAGCCCTAGGAATGCCTGGAGCTCCGTTTTATTTTTTTTGGGGGGGGGGTGCGGCTTGTATTGCTTGTATTTTTGCATTGGTGGGGTGAATGCCTTTGCCGTCTATTTTGTACCCCAGGAACTCTGCGGAGGGTACTCCGATTGAGCACTTCTCACGTTTTAATTTTAATCCAGCTGCACGGAACCTTGTGAGGACTTCGTGCAGCCTGGTTGCTAGTGAGTGGGTGGAGTCGCCCGCGATGAGGACGTCATCAAAGTACGGGCAGACTCCTGGGATGCCTTTGAGAGTTCGTTCCATGACTTCCTGGAATATTCCAGGTGCCACGGAGATGCCAAATTGGAGGCGGTTCACTTTGAACGCCCCTCTGTGCGTCACTATGGTTTGGGATTCTGCGGTTTCCCTGGTTACAGGGAGTTGCAGGAAAGCATGTGCCAAGTCTAATTTGGCAAAAATGGAGCCAGACCCTATTTCTGAAAGGACATCTCTAACTGATGGGACTGGGTATGCATGGGGATTGAGTGCGCGGTTGAGGGTCGCTTTATAGTCTGCGCAGATTCTCACTTCCCCATTGGGTTTGACAGGTGTCACGATGGGGGTTTCCCAAGTTCCGCTGTCAGTGGGTTCTAGGACTCCTAGTTTGAGCAAGCGGTCTAATTCCCTGTCTATTTTTGGTTTTAGGGTGAAGGGAACTTTCCTGGCTTTAATTCTAATTGGTCCGACCTCCGGTTTGAACTTGAGGTCGATGGGGGGGCCATTGTATTTACCCAGTGAGCCGTCAAACACATCCGCAAATTTTTTGCAGATATTTTCTAAAGAATTGGTTTGGATGCGGTTTGTCCCTTCGAGGCGAATGCCTAATGCCTCAAACCAATCTAATCCTATTAAGCTAGTTCTTGGTTGCTTTGTTATTTGGGCTGTTAAGTGGCCTGAGAATTTTTTAAATTCGACTTTCAGAACGGCCTGTCCCTTTAAATCTATCTGCGCCCCTTGAAAATCTGCCAGCATGACCCTGGAGGGTTGAATGGGAATGCGGTGATTTGTTCTGTTGGCTATTCTCTGGAGGGTGTCCCCTGACAGGATGGAAACGGAGGATCCTGAGTCGACCTCCATTTCACAGGGGATTCCCTGAATTTTGACCCATGTTCTAACTTTGGCTCTGGGGATGTTGTTAGCGGGAGCTTTTGTTAGGGAGCATACGGACCCTACAACCCCCGGGGGAGGGCGGGGAGGGGCGGTCCTACCTGCGGGGATCTCATCAAGGTCATGGAGGGTCTCCTGGTTTAGGCTGCGACAAGCTGATCGGATGTGGCCGGTCTTGCCACAGCCGTGGCACTTCGCGTTCCTAAACCTGCAGGTAGCTCTGGCATGGCTTCCGCCGCAGCTTGCACACTTCGCCCTGGCGTTGGTCAGCGTTTTCTTCGCGTTGGGGGCTGTCTGTCGGTCTTGGTTGCGGTTCCTCTCCCGGCCGGCGACCATCCGGTTGAAACGGGAGAGGATTGCATCGACCCCGGAGTTAGGCTCCGAGGGTCCTTGGTCAAGCTCCCGGGCTTGATGGACGGTGGTGCCCGAGTTTTCTCCAAACGCCTCTGTCTCGTCGCGATGGCTGTCTTCGTACGCCATTATTTCTAGAGTGAGCTCTGCGAGGTCCATTGTGGGCCTTGCCACAAGCTTCCTCTGCAGACGCGTGTTTTGGAGACCGGCGATGACCTGATCGCGAATTCGGTCCTCCAGGTCGGGGAAATGGCACTTGCGGGCGGCGTGTCTGACGGCCGCGATGAAAGCGGTGGAGGTTTCAACTGGTTGCTGCTTCCGTCGGACGAAGTAGAGTCGTCAATACAGCTCCGACCGCCTTGGCATGAAGTGTTTGCTGAGGCGGTCAGTGAGCTCGGCGTACGGTATAGTGGCGACTGGGTCCGGGCTGCAGAGGCCGACAGCGATGTCATAAACTGCCGGCCCGCTGAGGCACAGGAGCGCGGCGGCCTTGTGGCGGTCCTCCGTAATTTTGTTTACGAGGAGGTACCCCTCAACCTGGCCCCAATGCGACTCCCATCCTTCGGGGTGCTGGACGTCGAACTCCCTCACATGTCCTAGGTTCGCCATGCTGGGTCCGCGGTACTTAGGGCGCCCGGATGGTTAGCTAGTCCGGTCAGTGACTTGGCTAGTGACTTCAGCGTTGACCGGACAGCGACTTCCAGGGCCGTGACTTCAGCTAGTACCGGGATCCCATCCTCGTCGCCAGGTGAATTGACGGCAAGAAGGACGAGGGAGACGCGTCTTCGGTTAACAGGTTTATTTAGTCAGCCCGGACAACAGAACAGAGGAAAACATGCCTTATATAGGCAGCTGTCAAACGGGACAGCAAATCAGCTGGGCGTGTTCTTCCCACCAAGAACAGGGGGCCAATCGGTCAGCTGTCAGGGCAGAATCTCCCCAGCGACAACGCTAGCGAGTTAGCCAGGGAGGGGATCCCGTCAGCTGGTTTTGGCGGGCGGGCGGCGTTTTGACAGCTAGCCGCCGCTACTGCGCATGCGCCAATTTTGACAGCTTGCGGCTGCCGCTGAGGGCTAGCCGCGGTTTTGACAGTTCTGGATGTAACGTGCATGTGCGCCGTTTGACAGCTGTCAAACGGCCGCGTGTACTTGTAGGCCGCGTGATCGGCTGCGCGTGCGTAGTCTTTTGACAGCTGTCAGTGCGGCCGCGTGAAAGCGGCCTATGACAGCTGTCATTATGTCTTGGAATATATTGCACCTCTTCTACATAATATCACCAAAAGTGAAGTTTGAAACTAAAACAAAACAAAACAAAGCAGCCAAGCTGCTGTATTATTCCTATGCTACTTTGAATAAGCTTTAAAATTTATTTATATGCAACCTCTTCCCAACTGTTTGAAAAAGCAGTCAGTTCATCCAACTGGGGAATATTGTCTTAACTGTAAAACGTTTCAATAATGGCAAAACAAACCAATTCAGCTCAATAATTTGTTTTCTGTTTCACAGATATGGAATTTCATTGCCAAAGACTGAAGCCTCTGGCTAATCTTGTTTAAGGTCCAATATTAAGCAAGACTGGACCTGGATTTAAGAAGAGACTGGGCAGACACTTGTTTGGAATGGAATACTGTAGGGCAGGCATGTCAAACTCGTGATGTCGCATGATGTCGCACGACATATCGCGACTTTTTCCCCATTGCTGGCAATGGGTTGGGCGCGGTTTCGTCGTGATGCATCCGGCCTGTGGGCTAGCAGTTTGACATGCCTGCTGTAGGGTCTCCTTCATGAGCAGTGGCGGGACTTAGACTGTTGGTTACATTGGTGGGTAAATGTACTTTATCTATAGGTGTCTATTTATGAATGATTTGCCTGAATGCAAATTTCCAATAATTCCCTAGTATTTGGGGGTCTACAATGCTCATAGTTTCTTAGTTGAGAGACTATACTTGAGTCTGTCCAAGCATTGTGATTTGTGACATTCCCAGCCGGCTTCTGACAAGAAAAGTCAATGAGGAAAGCCAGATTCACTTAATGACCATGCGATTCACTTAACAGCTGCACTGATTTACTTAACAGCTACGACAAAAAAGGTTGTAAAATCAAACACAACTATAATAACCACCTTGTTTAGCCACCAACATTCTGGTCATAAGGCAAGGACTATCAATAGCAATTATATGAGAGCTGCACTCCTATTCAACAAAATAACAGAAAAAAAGTTAAATTATCCCTCCATAAAAAGACTAAAAAGTCATCTCAAATTTGAGATGTCATATATTGCCTACTTCAGATGGCTTCACAGCCTTGCTCTATAAAAAGGCTGGAAGATACCTTAATGTCAGAAGTAGTGACTTTGAAATTAATTCCAAGTTTGAAGTTTAATAGGCTGATCCTGCTCCTTATGCCAAATAGAGATAAAAAACTGGTAGAATATGTTTTTCTTGTACCTTTGTTCAATCAAGATCTGAAGGCTTTGATAAGCTTGTTTGGCAAGAACAGTTCATTCATAGGGCGCTATATAAACCCTTTATATAGTGGGATTTATTAAAGACAGATAGATTTCAGTTCCAAGTTGCAAGCAATACAATGGACATGATAAAATTCCCTTAACTATTCTTAGCTTAGATATTTTAAGGCCTTCAATCAACTGCAATGGCCCTACTTGATTGCACTGGTGGAACATCTTCAAGCTGGAACTGGATTTATTCAGTTCTTAAATAAATATAGAGTAAATCCCTTGAATCACATTTTAATTAAAATTTAGTATAGGCCCTTTCTTTTTAGTTCAGAAATAAAAGCTAAGCAAAAAGATTTACTGGACAAAATTTTAAGCGGTGGTATTGGATCTTTCAGATTAATCTAAAGGAGTTATCTCTAAATTGTATTTATTTATTTATATTCCTTCTTTATTATTATTGTCTTTATAAATAACCCAGGATAGAAAACATTACTAATACTCCTTCCTCCTTCTATATTCTCCAGAACAGCAACCCTGTGAGGTGAGTTGGGTTGAAAGAGAGTGATGGGCCCAAAGTCACCCAGCCAGTTTTCATTATCACAAAACAAACATATACAGTAAACCAGTGATGGGATTAAAATATCTGAACATCCAGTTCTCTGCATGGATGCAGGCCTAGGCCTCTGAGGCCTAGTCTAGAATGGACTTTTGGAAGTGACATCCATGCACTTCCTGTGGGTTGTTCTAGGCCTGGGAGGCCTCCTCCAGGCCACCAAGGTCTAGAACGAACGTCTGGAAGTGACATCCACACATGGGTTCAGCTGATTCTCCGAACTCAACAAAATTTAGTTATCGGTCCTACCGAGCCAGTGCGAACCAGCTGAATCCCACCACTGCAGTAAACACAGAACCAACAAACCAAACCTCTAGCTGCTTTGGAAATAGCCTAGGGAAAAAGATTCCCAACAAGAAATGAAGAATCAAGTTTGGAATAAAAAATGGAAATAGAAACCAGTATCATCATTCACAGTGCAGATTAAATAAATATTTCTTAAACTATTCCCTAGAATACAGTAGATGGCATATGACTCTTCATAAACTAACCTGCAGAAATAAAGAAGTTCCTCTTTTTGCTGGAAAGATTATAAAAGAAAAAGAAATTTCCACTTGTGATGGTCATGTCTTTTCCTTCTGGTCTGGCATGTTTTTAGAGATGGATAAAATTATAAATCAAATAATATGTCACACCTTGCTTTCCTGGAATACATTTTTTTTTTAATTTTTACACAAATATTTACTCTGAAGAATTAATGGTGTTTTTTTGATGATTTCCACCAGAATATCATAACAAAACATTGAGAATATAAAATAATGGTCAGTGGGTTAGGACACTGAGCTTGTCGATCAGAAGGTCAGCAGTTTGGCGGGTCAAATCCCGAATGCCGCATAGCAGAGTGAGTGCCTGTTACTCGTCCCAGCTTCTGCCCACCTAGCAGTTCGAAAGCACGTAAAAATGCAAGTAGAAAAATAGGGACCACTACGGTGGGAAGGTAACAGTGTTGCGTGCGCCTTTGGTGTCTAGTCATGCCGGCCACATGACCACGGAGACGTCCTTGGACAAGCGCTGGCTCTTCGGCTTTGAAACGGAGATGAGCACCGGCCCCTAGAGTTGGAAACGACTAGCACGCATGTACGGGGAAAACTTTACCTTTACCTTTATATTGCCATTAGAGAGAAATTGTTCTGCTTTCTTGACCTGAATTTTGGTCAAGCTGAAGTTAAATCCTTCTCCACTCAGCCTAATTTTATATCTTATATTAACCAGAGAACTATGATAATTTTATGCCATATGTTTATTAATTATTGATGTGTGGAAGGACTTTTGAGGGATTACTAATATATGGTTTAATGAGCTGTTTTTCTTGTATGTCTTTTTAACCTTTATATGTATGTGTTGAATTTTATTGCACTGTTATAGTTACTGTATTTTTTTTAAGTAACTGTTGTTAGTTTCAAACATATATCAATATCTGACTCTGTAAGAGAGTCACTCTTACGTGAATTTAATAAAGCTTCTATTGTGGATATATGATGCACTGTCAATTTTAGCATTACAGCATGTTCTGCAGTTTTAGCCTCTCAGTCTGGTAGTCGTAGGAAAGACATATCTTTTCCAACATTATGCTAGGCTTTTGTTTTTTCTTGCTGTGGTGAACATATATCTTAGTACATTGACAGATAGATAATAATGAGGAGATGATGATGATGATGACGATGATGATGACAATGATGTTGTTATCCATTCAGTCATCTCTGACTCTTGGTGACCCTTTGGACCAGATGTCTCTACATCTTCCAATTTCTTTGGGTTGCTCTATGCTCTGATTGGTGTCAGCCTTAATAGTGAACTAATAAATACAATTCTATATAAAACTGTCTTGTAGCCTAATAAATGCAGATGGGAATTGTGAATTAGAAAAGGAAATGTTCACATCGAATAAAATGCAATTGTGCAATGAAACATGTATTCATTAGTCTTTAGGGAACACTGTTGCCTACTGAGTAAAATCCCATTTAAGTGTAGGCAATGCATTTCTTTAAAAATGTTTTGTGGTGTTCACCAATTATCATAAATACTAAGCCAACACTGTGCATTATGTTAACTGTATTTATTTTAAGACATGCATGGAGGACATGATCTATTTCTATAATCATTGTCAGACATTTAACTTTCTGGAATCTAATCCAATCATATTTATAAATGTCCTTCTGTAGTTGATCAGGCTAAATATATAAATCTGAAATACCACAAGAGCTTTACATTCTTGCTATACTTGCAAAAAAAGCTGGTTTTGAAGTAAGCCTAAAAAAACATTATTATAAATTGACCATGAAGCCAAAGAAGATCCATATTTTTTACATCACTGCAGATTTGAAAGTATCTAAAGTAGCCAGACCAAATTAATGTGGAAAAACCATACTGGTATAGTGGTTAAGATGTTGGATTGGGAAAGAAATGTACCCTTTTTCTATGAAAACTGATTTAAAGACTTGGGCTAGTCATTCTTTCCCAGCTCAGCATAATGTATAGTCATATTCTAGTGTGGATCAGACAAAAAGTGGTCTTTATGGAATTTTAATGTATTTGTTCACTATCTTAAATACTGCTATGAGATTCCACCAATCTGTATTACTTCATCGTTCCCACCATAATGACCATATAATCATAATCGTAATAGTAAAGTTGGAAGGGACCTTGGAGGTCATCTAGTCCAACCCCCTGCTCAGGCAGGAAATACTATACTATTTCAGACAAATGGCTGTCCAGTCTCCTCTTAAAAACTTCCAGTGTTGGAGTATTCACAACTTCTGGAGGCAGGTTGTTCCACTGGTTAATTGTTCTAACTGTCAGGAAGTTTCTCCTTAGTTCTAGGTTGCTTCTCTCCTTGATTAGTTTCCATCCGTTGCTTCTTGTCCTGCTTTCATGTGCTTTGGAGAACAGCTTGCCTCCCTCTTCTTTGTGGCAGCCCCTGAGATATTGGAACATTGCTATCATGTCACCACTAGTCCTTCTCTTCATTAAACTAGACATACCCAATTCCAGCAGCCGTTCCTTAGATGTTTTAGCCTGCAGACCTGTAATCATCTTTGTTACTCTTCTCTGTACTCTTTCCAGAGTCTCAACATCTTTTTTACATCGTGGTGACCAAAACTAGATGCAGTCCAAGTGTGATCTTGCCAAGGCATTGTAAAGTGGTATTAATATTTCATGTGATCTTGATTCTATCCCTCTGTTAATGCAGCCTAGCACTGTATTGGCTTTTTTGGCAGCTGCTGGCTCATATTTAAGTGATTGTCCACTAGGAATCTGAGATCCCTCTCACAGTTACTACTATTGAGCAACGTACCCCCTATAATATACCTGTACATTTGGTTTTTCTTGACTAAATGTAGAACCTTATTTTCTTCACCACTGAATTTCATTTTGTTAGATAGCACCCAGTGTTCATGTCTGTCCAGATCCTCCTGTATCTTAAGTCTCTCTTCTGGAGTGTTGGCTATTCCTGCACGCTTGGTGTTGTCTGAAAATTTGATGAGTTCCCCATCTATCCCCTTGTCCAAATCCCACCAAACTGCCAAAAAATGAGTTAAATAGTTCTGCTTTCTCCCTGTTGCTTGTCACCTTCTTGCCACTTTCACCCACTAATGGACCAATCATTTCCTTCACTTTTTTTCTTGTTTTTTACATGTTGAAAAAAGCTTTTGTTATTTTTTACTTTGGTCACAACCCTTAGTTCATTTTGAGCCTTAGCTTTCCTCACTTTGTCTTTACAGACTTGGGCTATTTGCTGATATTCTGACTTACTTATGTGCCCCTCTTTCCACTTTCTATACTTGTCCTTTTTATCTTTCAATTTATCAGAGAGTTCTTTGTGCAGCCATGCTGGTTTCTTTTGAGAGCTGTTATTTTTCCTCTTTGTTGGTATTGTGCTAGACTGGGCCTTTATTATCTCACTTTTCAAAATTTCCCAAGCTTCTTGAGTTGTTTTCCCCTTGAGGATTCTCATCCATGGAATCCTTCCCAAGCCCTCTCTAAGTTTATTGAAATTAGGTCTCTTAACGTCCAAGACTTTAGTTTGACTGTATTATATTGCTTGTGCTTCCATAATGTTGAATTCCAATATTGCAAGATCACTTCCTCCCAAGGTTCCTGTGGCTTCTATCATTTCATCTCTGTTAGTGAGAATTAGATCCAAAATGGCTAATCCCCTAGTTCCCTTCTCTACTTTTTGGGTGACAAAGTTGTCTGCTAGGTTTGTCAGGAATCTGTTTGATCTTCCACTTGGTGCAGAGTTTGTCTCCCAGTTGATTTCAGGGTAGTTAAAGTCCCCCATTATTATTGTGATGTGCTTCCTACATACCTTAGTTAGCTGACTAGCAAAAAGTTCATCTATTTCCTCTGTTTGGTTGGGTGGCCTATAGTATACACCTATGGCAATGTCATTTTTTCTCCCTTTTATATTGACCCAAATACATTCAAGTTTACAGTTTTCATCATTGTTGTGCTCTATTTTTGTAGAGATGTAGTTATTTCTTATAGAGAGAGCAACTCCACCTCCTCTTTTATTTGGTCTGTTTCTTTTGAATAATTTAAATCCCTCTAGCTGTGTGTTCCATTTGTGGGTTTCATCCCACCATGTTTCCGTAATGGTGACAATATCATATCTGCCCTCATTAACCTGAATTTCTACTTCACGCTGTTTATTGCTCATGCTCTGTGCATTGGTGTATAGACATTTGAGTCCTTTATGACTGACCCTGTGTTTACTTTCTACATGATCTGTGTGGTGCCTGAGTTCCCCTATTGTTTTACCACCTATTTGGTTAGTGCACTTTGCGTGGCACTCACTATTAGAAGCTTGATTTTGCTTGACAGCAAGGTTGATATTCTTCCCCACACACACATCTATGTTACATGCACTGATAGCCATATAATTTTTAGATTGCCGGGGACAGGGATGTTATGTATCAATTAACTCACTGTCCCCGCTGTTTAGTTTAAATATTCCTCCAGAAAGTCTGTGAATTTATAGCCGAGGAACTCCGTCCCTTTCTTTGATGGATGCAAACCATCTCTTTTGTACATTTTTTCATTGGACCAGCTACAAACATCATGACTAATATATCCAAAGCCTTCCCCTTTACACCACTCCTTTAGCCACATATTGAATTGTGCTATACATGGCCTTTTCCATTTTGCTCCTTATACACTGGTAAAACCTCTGAAAAAGTAAGCCTACAGCCTATTCTGCTAAGCTCCTGTCCCAAGCTCTGGAAATCATTCTGCACAGAGAGTACATATTTTTGGGACAGATCGTTAGTGCCAAGATGTACAATAGTCTCCACATCACACTACTTGCTGGCATTCTTGATTATTTTAGAAATATGCTTCTTGTCCCTACTGGCAGTAGTGCCTGGAAGACACCTGAACTCTTTCAAAACCTCTGTGTCCTTTCCTAAACTTACATCCCTTATAATTGAATCACCAACCAGAAGGTGGCTTCTTTTTTTGGATGCCTTTCTGTTCTTGCATGACTGACGTGTAATACCTGATTTGCACTTGTCCCTGTCAAAAACAAGTTCTTCATCTCAAACCACAATCCCTTGTTTATTTGAGTTATCATCATAAATACCTTTACCAGTCTCCTTAATGTCCCTATTAAGGTCAGCAAGGGCACTGTATCTGTTGTGAAGGGACACAGCAAAAGCTTTGTGTTTATGGTTCACAGCTCTCACCCTGCCAGATCCCACGGTTGTCCACACTGCCCTTCTCCTGCAAAATCTTTGTGGTAGAGGGGGCAGATAGCACGGAGGCTCAATAGAGTAGAAGGGCTGAATTGGACACCCAATTTCTGCCTGAAGAGCATGGATTACAGACCCTAGATAAATAATCTGTCCTTGTAGACTAGTGATTTGTTTACAGATAGGCCAGTTTCAAAGTTTGAAAAGGGTATTGTGAAAGATAGCTGCAAAACAAGTGCTGCACTGAACTAAGCCAGACATTCTTAGATATAAGGATGTACCACTCTGTTTATGATTATTAGTTATATAATTCACGCACATATATTTAATCAGTGAACTTGAGCTTTTGAAGACACATAGAATTATACAATCAGAAAGCTTGAACGGACCTTTGGGGAGAAGCAGGATACCTTATTTTACATTTGGACAAATGGCTGTCCAATCTTTTCTTGAAAACTTCCAGTGATGGAGCAGCTACAACTCTGGCAAACAAGCTGTTTCATTGTTTAATTGCTCTTAATGTCAAGAAATGTCTCCTTAGTTCCAGATAGGATCTTCCTTTAATGAGCTTCCATCCATTACTTCTTGTTCTACCCTCAGGCGCGTTGGAGAATAAGTCAATTCCCTCTTCCCTATCACAGCCCCTCAAAAGCTGAAAGACAGCTATCATGTCACTCTTAATCCTTCTCTTTGTTATGCTAGGTATACATAGTTCCCTTAACAGATCATCATATGATTTAGCTTCCACACCTCTTATCATATTTGTTGCTCTGCTCTGCACTCTTTCTAGGACTTCAGCATCCTTTTTATATCATGGTGACCAGAACTGAATACAATATTCCAAGGGTGGCTTCACTAGCTCAGTATAGAACATAGAATATAGAATAACAAAGTTTGAAGGGATCTTGGAGGTCTGCTACTTCAAACCCCTGTTTAAGCAGGAGACCCTAAACCATTTCAGATGAATGGTTGTCCAGTCTCTTTTTGAAAGCCTCCAATGACAAAGCACCCATAACCTCTGAAGGTATGAAGCAGTACTAGTATAGAGCAGAACATTGAAAAGTGTTTGCCTGATGAAATAGTTTTGGAATCAACCATTGTTTGAATTAGATGCTGAAAATAGGTATCCGCTGACGAATCCCAAATCTTTAGAAACTAATGATTATTATAATTAAAAGAGCCTTGGTGGAGCAGTGGGCTAATGCTTCCTTAAGTAACACCAGCTGCCTGCAATTAGTGCAGGTTCGCATCCCACCAGGCTCAAGGTTGACTCAGCCTTCCATCCTTCCGAGGTAGGTAAAATGAGGACCCAGATTGTTGGGGGCAATTAAGCTGACTTTGTAATAATGCCGCTTGGGGTGTGTGTGAAAGCCCTAATAAGCAGGCATATACATAGAATGAAGGCTACTGCTAAGCTTGTAAGCCGCCCTGAGTCTTCGGAGAAGGGCGGGATATAAATGGAATTAAAATAAAATAAAAAAATAATTGTGTTCTATATTTTCTATACTAATTTTATTTAAAATTATAAAACAATTTGTAGCATCTACAGTAATACTTGTAAGAAGAATCTGCCATTAAAAATAATATTGGAATGAAATGTGATAATTTTCCAGCACAAAAATATTATTCCTCTCTGATTTTATTCTGTCATATTTACTATAATCGACTCAGAAAGAAAATTATAGTGCTTGTACAACATACAAACCCTCAAATGCAACTCGAAAAATGAATCATAATCAGCTTCATGACTGCCAGCTTAGAAATGTTGAAAATGAGAAAATAATCAAACAATTGAGGAACAGAAATGCAGAAATACCCCACCCCAACTTCACACAAACAGAAAGTGAGGAACGAAGGGAGGGAGAGAGGGAGGGAGGAAGAAAAGGAAGGAAGGAAGGAAGGAAGGAAGGAAGGAAGGAAGGAAGGAAGGAAGAAAGGAAGGAAGGAAAGAAGGAAGGAAGGAAGGAAGGAAGGGTCTTCTGTATGCTACTATGATTTGCAAAATATATAAAATATTATACATACCATATATGATCATATCCAAAATATAAGGCACATCAAACAATGTTGAATTCTTGACACTACCGGGCAGAATTTGGTGTTAAATCTTGATTTTTAACTTTAGAAGACAAAGAATTGAATCCCATAAAACATCCCACAAACATCCATTTCTTCTGCATTAGATATAGTACAGTGTTCTTCTGACATTCATTACAGTTGATTCTAAGTTACTGTGCAGCTACTAAAATTTTAAACAATTTAGAATATCCATTTTAGGAAAAGGAAATGGATGGAGAAGAGAAAAAAAATAGCAGACATGGATAACTTTTTACCTGGTGATATCTTACTGCAGTTCAGATTACATTATTAGGAATAAAAGTGTCACAATCCATGGAGAGCTTTCACATCATTTTCCATTGAGGATCTGATATATATGCTGCCTATCTTCCACAGACTGTTGTAGAAAGAGTGCATAAAATGATTGCAGCTATGAATCAAATTGCCAAAATATTTTATAGATGGGAAACACCCCAGGAGAAGCAGAGATGAAAGAAACACTGTCAAGTTTTGGACATAAATGTCATTTTTTTATTGGTTCAAGTTTCTCAAAAATTTCAATATTTTTACAGTCCAAAAATGAAGATGACTACATACCTTTTAAAGTATATGTGTGTGTTTTATTGATGTATAAAACAGCCCAAGGAATTCCTAATTGATGGATTTTTTTATCACAATGCACAAAACAAAGAAATGGGAATATTTTTTTTTAATATACAGTATATGAATGTTCAATTTAAGTAACATGACTCTTGAAGGTGCATAAATAATACATAAATAAAAAATAAAGCCATGTATGTAACTAAACTATTCTAACCATGAAGCTTTTCTTGTTAGATATGATCTATATCTAATCTTTATGTATATTATCATAAAATTATGTATAAGTTCTGGTATGCCACATTATTTCTTTAGCTCCTTTATTTCATAAGATTGTTATAAAAATGGTGATGCCCTTTGATTAAATTAAAATTGTCCAGTAATGTAAATCTTCAGAAAGTTCATTTCAGGAGCTTATATTTTAAATCTTTTTTATTGTCACTGAAAAGTGTAGAGTTTCATTAAACGCAGTGAATGAATGCAAAATATTATTGAAAAAGAAGACCCTTTTGTAGAATTTTTGTTCTAGTAGCCTTTAAAAGGTAAAGGTTCCTCCGCACATGCATGCTAGTTGTTTCCGACTCTAGGGGCCGGTGCTCATCTCCGTTTCAAAGCCGAAGAGCCAGCGCTTGTCCGAGAACGTCTCCGTGGTCATGTGGCCGGCATGACTGGACGCCAAAGGCGCACGGAACGCTGTTACCTTCCCACCGTAGTGGTCCCTATTTTTCTACTTGCATTTTTTACGTGCTTTCAAACTGCTAGGTTGGCAGAAGCTGGGACGAGTAACAGGCGCTCACTCTGTTACGCGGCACTCGGGATTCGACCTGCCAAACTGCCGACCTTCTGATCGACAAGCTCAGTGTCCTAACCCACTGAGCCACCGCGTCCCTATACTAGTAGCCTTTAGGATACCATAAATTTTGAGGTGCAATGGGACAGGGAATAGATGCAGATTGATACTAGCAACAAGGTATTAATAACATAATAACAGAGTTGGAAGGAACCTTGGAGGTCTTCTAGTCTGATCCCCTTGCTTGAGTAGGAGACCCTATATAATTTCAGACAAGTAGCTGTCTAGTGTTTTTTTTAAAGCTTCCAGTAATGAAGTACTCACAACTTCTGCAGCAAGCCATTCCACTAGTTACTTGTTCTCACTGTTAGGATATTTCTCCTTAGTTCCAGGTTGCTTCTCTCCTTGATTAGTTTCCACCCATTGTTTCTTGTCTTGCTTTCTGGTTCTTTGGAAAATAAGTTGGGCCCCCTCTTCTTTGTGGCAGTCCCTCAGATACTGGAATATTGCTATCATGTTAAAGACTATACATTGTGTTATTCAAGTTTTCGACTTCTTTTGAATAAAAATAACAATAAATAAATAAAATAAGAAAAGGAACATAATTAAGATTTTGATCTATGTTTAAATGATGTGCAGTTTGATTCTCAGTATCCAACACCACTTTAATAGATTTCTTAGAGACAGATGCTCTTGGAGAAGGATCCCATCTACTTCAAAGAACAGTTGGCTCAATCATTCTAAAACCATTTTTTTTACATCCATCCAAGAAAAAAAAGAAAGACAAATAGAAGAAACCTATGTCAGTTATTCTTTGTCAGGAATATATAAGTATAAACTGATTGTTGCAATGAATTAAAGGTCAGATGAAAACTGGCCCTTGTAGTTTAATAACTGGAAGCAGATACATAAGATACAAGTGAGGTTATTCCCAGACCTACTTGCAAATGCCATGGACGAGAAGATGAGACCTTTAGCATGCAAACTAGATTCTACAGCAGGGGTCTCCAACCTTGGCAACTTTACAACGTGTGGATGTCAACTCCCAGAGTTCCTCAGCCAGCCATGCTGGCTGAGGAATTCTGGGAGTTGAAGTCGACAAGTCCTAAAATTGCCAAGGTTGGAGACCCCGGCTCTATACAACTGAATATAATGTGGTTTTCATTATATTCAGTTGTATATTCAGTTGTATATCATTATCTTATTCCATTTTCTTTCACCATATTGTCAAAGGTGACATATCTGCATACAGTAAGAACTTTTTTTGAATGTATTTATCAGGACTAACAATAAGAACATGCTTGTTTTTTATTAGCTTTTTAAATATCTTGTAATATGTCGATAGTTCCTACCATTTATTAATAGAAGAGCTGAGACAGCCCCTATGTGAGTCATTGGAAAGACTGGAGATAATTTTAGATGATGGTGAATGATGTCTAATGTGGTTGTTGAACTCAAATATTGGGTAAGCTTTCAAAGTATATTTATTTTGCAGGTTTGCCATGAATATAAATCAAGACTACAATGAGTGTAGTTTGCAGCTTCTTGGAGCAAAATGGGATTATTATTATTTTTTAAAAAAACTTCATTAACTAAAAAAAACATTTTTTAAAAAAATATTAGGTTTCATATTTGAACCTCAGAGCTCTGGATTAAATTATCTAAAGGAAAGTTGGAAGTCACATTATTACCCAGGAGCCTCATTTTGCTTTAATCTCAACAGTTACTTGATATATTATCTTATCCTTAGAAGTAACAATGCAATAATAATAAAAAACTAAAATAGCTGAAAATATCACACCAACTTTCCAGACTTTACACTTAAGGTAGGTACTCCGCCTTACTAGAATTTGCTATGACATTTTGATGAGGGGAAAAATATAAGCTTTATGTAAAACTATGCAAGTCTGTGTGTGCATGTGTGTGTGTGTGTGTGTGTGTTTCTTTGTGCATGTGTGTTTGTGTGTGTGTGTGCATTCATTGTAAAGTGACTGCCAATTGCTAATGCTGGGGGGAAAAACATTCTGTTGTCAGGGATATTTTTGACATGTTTAAAATTCACCCCTCCAGATGTTTTCACTAAGATACTTTGCTTCCTTCCTTCTTCTTTTTTAATAACACGAGTTAAACAATTTGTCAAATAGCTTCTCTTCTTTTGATTGTTATATCTTGATCAAAAGCTATAATTTGTTACACCAATTATATGAAGGTTTAAGAGATCTCTTTCGATTTGTACAACAGGATTCAGACTTATTACCTGTCACCATAGGCGGGGAGCTATTTGGTTGTTCTTTCTTTTAACAACTCTCAAAGAAATAAAAGGGCTGCCTTTGAGTTAAGCACGTTCAGGGAGTCACATAATGTGCAAGTTAGGATATAAACAACTAAGGATGGCACATCAAATAGCATGTTTAATGTATTTTGACATTTCCAGATCCACATCATCCAACATCCACATCATGCCAAATAACTCAACCATGATAAGATGTGATTCCCCATCCATCACTGCAACGTATTTCCCCATTAACTGACACACCTTAAGAGTGGCATGCCCCAGTTTAACTCAAGGGTGTCTCTTTGTCATGACGATAACACAGATTTTGTCTTTATAAATAACAATGAAGTGAGAGTATTTCAACATGGTTAATGTGAAGGGCAGAAATGGGTGTTTTTCTCCCAACCGATGTATCACAAAAAAGGAGAATATTGGTAGCCCAGTGTAGAAATGAGGGATCCTTGATGCTCTCTGAGCTTGGCTGTTTTCTTGAAGACATTTTATTACCCAAATTAGGAAACATCATTTTTTTGCTCTCAATTTATATTCTAGTAGCTTGTCCTGTCAGTGTTGACAGGAATAGTCTTGCAGGTTTTGGGGTTGAGCTTTTTACTCTCAGCTTCTTTGGCAGTTCCTTGATTGGGTTATTGTTTACTTCTTGATTGTTGGTCTGATGGTAATCTTAGCATTAATTTATGCAATATCCTAATCTATGCAATACCCCAATCACGGAACTGCCAAACAAGCTAACAGTGAACAGCTGAAACAAAGAACCTCCAAGACCATTCCCACAAATACTGACAGGGCAAACTACTAGAGTATAAACAGAGCAAACCAATCCTTACTAGCACTGGGGATGTTACCTAGTTTGCGTAATGAAATGCCTTCAAGAAAACTGGCCACTTTTTACAGAAGGGTGATTGAGAGTATTTTAACAAACTGCATCACTGTTTGGTTTGGTGGCAGCAGTGCTTCAAATAGAAAGTCCAAACAGAGAGTGGTAAGGACAGCTGAGAAGGTTATAGGAAGCCCACTTCCCATTATTCAGGACACTGCTTATACACACTATGTGCTTAGAGCTTGAAGCATTGTTAGAGACCCCGCACACCCACTTCAGACTCTGTTTCAGTTGCTTCCCTCTGGGAGGAGGTTTTAAAATATTTATAGCAGAACCACTAGATTCTGTAACAGCTTTGTTGCCTATACCATCCATCTGGTAAACTTGCAAGATTCATTTTTCTAACCATGTATATGTATACATCTGAACCAAAATGCTGTTTCTCTGGGCCATATATGTGTGTGAATGTGGGTATATGCATATTTTTGGGGGTCATATTTATGCAGTGTATATTGGAGGTGATTACCCTTTGAGAGCTGTAGGCAATGAAATCTCATTTTAATGTATGCTGATAGTGAACATTTAAAGTAACAATAAAATTATAAAGTTATTATTCTATTCTATTCTATTCTATTCTATTCTATTCTATTCTATTCTATTCTATTCTATTCTATTCTATTCTATTCTATTCTATTCTATTCTATTCTATTCTATTCTCAACCAAGCTCAGAAAGCACCAAAGATCCCCAAGGTCCCTTCTAAGTCTCTGTTATTCTGTTAAGAATGTATCATAGGACTATGCTATGAGGAATAATCCAGACAGAATTTGGCTTTCCTGTCAAATGAAACAAAATAAAATACAACTTCAAGAATCTTGATTATTAAAAAAATATTGAATGCTGCAAACAGTGCTTATATTTGTATGTGGGTGATAAAATCTGCCTTGCACAGCTTTGTAGTAGAGTAATTTTACACAAATCCACACATTACTACCATGCATATAACTATTGTTTAGTCATGAACATGACTCTGTTTTAATCCAAATTTAGACATTTAATTCAGGGAGATAAAGATATAAATTAGAAAAGATTCTGGAATTTTGAAAGATTTTTGTGTAGCCATAAATTTAAGTGCTGGGTCACTACTTTAAAAAAATAGTCAGGACACCTATTATCTCAAGAAATAATTTCAACAAAAATCCTTCATTTTTTAAATATTATCTCTCACATGCTTTATATAACTTGTAGGATAAGTTGACTCTACATGAAAAATGGATTTTCCTGATAATATCCCCCAAAATAAAGAAGATACAAGCACATATACACACAGGTCCCATTTACAAGAGGTGAAGATTTTGTTTTCAATATTATTTATCTGCCTTAAAAATTAGAAATAAACTATATTGCAGATGCAGAGATACTCTTTTATGACAATAGGTATATGTTTGTGTTCATTATTGTTGCTGTTAATGATTTATTCAGTCTTTTATTATTGCAGACATATTTATTTAAAACACATATTTTTATGTTATTATCCCTAGTTTGTTTATTCATAGACTTTCAGGGAGAATTGAAATGGCTTAGATTAAATGAGATCTTAGCATCAGTTATTTTCAAGCCTGAGGGAAGATTTTATGTAAGAAAGAAGTATTTGAAACTTTGTATTTTATTGAGTTTCTTACACATCACATCAAAATGATCAGATAAATACAGCCATCAAAAATATGTTCGCCGTTTGAGCATCTTAAACCACTTGGTGCATTATATCTGGTTATTCTTAATTAATATTTCAGAGGAGTGAGCGAGGCATAGACTTGTTCAGAATGGATAACAATAGGCAGTGCTTTTTTTGTAAAAGAAAAAGGTGCTGGAACTCACACATGTCATACAACCTGCCTTGCCTACCCTACAAGGTTCCATCCAAAAAAGGTGCCGGAACTCCGTTCTGAGCGTTCTATGAGAAAAAAAGCCCTGACAATAGGTATTGAGATTTGCTGATCCTTGCAAGATTAGAATATGGATTTTTCTCCCCTTCAGGTCACATGACACCATCCACAAAAGTATCTGACACATCTTACAAATGATAATGAGGCCTACATTTATAATTGTTTGTTTTTCTCTTATCACTAGAAGGCCATAATTCTAAATTTTGGTGGCTAACTGCAAGCACAGCAGAGGTGAGAGAAATGTGGAAGACACCCCAGCCCAAAATTTACATATCTACTGATAAAGTGTGGGTCAAAACTGATGTCACAATTTGGTTCTCCAGTAAACAAGCTATAATAATCATTTAAATTCAATGTTATGATGCTGTTTGAACAAAAACTGTGCTGGATCACTTGATTCAAAAAGTTATATTCTTCAGGAAATAGCTTATGCAGATTCATTAGCCCTGGGGTTGGATTCTTTATACTCTAGAGCAGAGGTCCCCAACCCCCAATCCATGGACCAGTACTGGGCCACGACATGCTAGCAACTGGTCCCCACAAACAAGCAGAGCTCCATCTGTGGGATGCAGGCAACACACAAAACCACGCACCTTTAGTCCCCAGAAAAACCTCTCTCCAAGGAACTGGTCCCGGATGCCCCAAAGCTTGGGGGTCCTCTGTTCTAGAGAAGTCAGAAGGTTTTGAGATTAAAAATAAATAAATGAGAGAAACTATCTATCCACTATAAACCCCTGGAGTCTCAGAAGATGCTGCTGCTACTCTTTTCACATGAGAGAAGGTTGTCCCACTCTTTTCTTAGATCTTGAACAGTCCATTTCTCAATCTTCAAGAAAACGTCCCATGTCGGTGCACAAAAACTTTCAAAACAGTAAAGAGGAGACAACTTCAACCATTTTGACAAAGTTGTCCTTCATGACATACTGTACTGCATCTTCTACAATTTCACTAAATCAAAGTCTAGCCACAGCTTATTAATATGCAAGCTTCCTCAGGTTTGAACACTATTGCTAAAGTAGAAACCATGGTTCAGTAAACCCTAACACTGGCTTCACACAATATACTAATGTCAAATCAAAGAGCCTGCTGTGTGATTTCAGCTGCTATCTCCATTAATGTAATAGATCATGGGTGTCAAACTCCCCATGTCACGTGACATGTCACGATGTATCGTGACTTTTTTCACATTGCCGGAGTTGGGGTGGGTGTCGCCTCTGCATGATACAACCAGCCCGCGGGCTGGCAGTCTGACACCCCTGTAATAAATAGTCCTCGACTTACTACAAGTAGGACAGAAGCTTCCATCATGAAGTAATGTCTCATTAAGTGAGTCATACCTGCTTTTATTACCCTTTTTGTCATCATTATTGAGTGAAACACTGAAGTTATTAAGCAAATCTGGCTTCTCCCATTGACTTCGTTTGTTGGGAGCTCCCTGGAGAAAGTATTTCCAATCACATGATCCCTGGATGCTGTGACTCATAAACTGTTGGTGGTTTGACAAGTACCCAAAACTTTGATCATGTGACCATTATAAAAGCAAGGACTAGTTCAGGGGTCTTCAAACTTGTCCCTTTTATGACTTGTGGACTTCAACTCCCAGAATTCCTTAGCCAGGCACGGTGGCTGAGGAATTCTGGGACTTGAAGTCCACAAGTCATAAAAGGGACAAGTTTGAAGACCCCTGGCCTAGTTGAAGTCACTTTTTTCATAAATTCAAATAGTTGTTAAACAAATGGTCATAAATCAAGGCTAAGATTAATATAAGATTAAACTTGTCCCAGTGGGAACTTAACTTCTTTTGACTCTTGTTCAACTCCTATCCCTATAGTTATGGTCAGAAACTGCTTAGGTTCATAGTTTCTACTGTGAATTATTCTCCAATTTTCCTGACCAGTGTGGAATATACTAGCAGACGGAGCTAATAGACATTGAACAGAGATGTTAGCCATTCATAGTCAAATCCCCATTCAGTTATCATGTAAACAGTTTTTGAGGATCAGGCAATTTATACTTAGCCTAATGTACCTCGAAGGACTGTTGCAAAGAAAATTGGGACAACCTATTAGCATGGAAGCAATTAAATCTTGAAAAGAAGGGCAGGATACAAACACGGTAAATGTTAGTAACGTTAAATGGATGTGCCATGCATGTTTATTTTATTTCTATATTCCAATGTTTTTAAAGCTATGGAATTCAGCTGGCTTGTCACACGGAATTTCAGTTTTAATATAAATTATGTTATTTCAGCAGAAAACATATTCAGGGCAGGAAGTTTGTGTAAATAAGCAATGTGAACCAGAAAAACCATATTAATAATTGTTGAATGCTGCCAAAAAATTAACATATTTTAAATTGTACAGAAAGAAATGGGAAAGTGAGATCTGCTCCCAAGACATTTAATAATAAGAGGAGGTGGGCAGCTGAATAATTTTAAAAATGTATAAATAGGCCAAAGATATATTTTAATTGCAAACAGCACTTGACCTTGAAAACAAGGACAGTGGAAGAACTATGATAGTTCAAACTAAAATGTTTGACAGTTCATCATTCTGTTCCCACAATGACTAACCAGCTGAGTCTAGGATACTCATAAATTTCTCCAATCTGGTACAATCCAGATGTGCCACAAAACAACATGGATGTATCCCAGTCAACATCATTTTGTCTTTGCTATCTGGTCAGGAGAGGACACTATAATCCAACAGAATTGTATGGACCCAGGTCAGGAAGGCTTTGTGGGGCTAATAAAACTTCTCTACCCATTTTGTTCCAAGCAACTTGCATTGAAAAGAATGCCATAAGCATTGATGGTTGTGTCCTCTAATAATTTGCCCAATTTCCTTTCATTATCAACCAAATTGTTGGTGATCAGTATAGTTACTGTATTTTGTGCTCTGTCTTGGTAGGTGTTTGCTCACCCATAATAAATTCATTTTTATTAACTAGTTTACTCTTCTGATTAGGAAAACACATACACAGATTCACATAAATTGCATGTCACTATGAATGTTATATTTAACTACTTATATAACATTACATAGGGTTTCCAGCAAAAATATTTATAGTTTTTAAACTGCATATAGAAAATATCTATCCCTGTCTGTCTGTCTGTCTGTCTGTCTGTCTATCTATCTATCTCTATCTATCTATCTATCTATCTATCTATCTATCTATCTATCTATCTATCTATCTATCTATCATCTATCTATCTATCTATCTATCTATCTATCTACCTATCTATCTATCTATCATCTATCTATCTATCTATCTATCTATCATCTATCTATCTATCTATCTATCTATCATCTATCTATCTATCTATCTATCTATCTATCTATCTATCTATCTATCTATCTATCTATCTATTTTACTAGTCCTATTAAGGTTTATTTATTCATTTAATTTGTATCCCATCTTTAATTTAAAACAAAAAAAAACATATCCAATGTACCTCCCTCTTCTTATTTTTCCTTTCCCTGTGAGGTGGATTAGGTGAAGAGAGGGAGTGACTGGCCCAAAATCTTCCAGCTAGCTTTCATGGCTAAGGCAGGACTTGAATCACAGTTGCCTGCTTTCTAGCCTAGTGCCTTAACCACTAGACCAAACTGTTTACTATATGCTTGGAATAATCAATGGAGTAGCTTGCCTCCTGCAGTGGTTTTCAAGAATAGACTGGAGAATCATTTGACTAAGCTAGCATAAGGTCTCATGCCTTGAGCAGCGAGATGGATTAAATGACATCCAAAGTCTATTCCAGCCCTATGATCCTGCTTTAAGTAAAATGCAGTACACAAATTTAAGCCACAATGATAGATAGATAGATAGATAGATAGATAGATAGATAGATAGATAGATAGATAGATAGATAGATAGATAGATAGATGATAGATAGATAGATGATAGATAGATAGATAGATAGATAGATAGATAGATAGATAGATAGATAGATAGATAGATAGATAGGCAGGTAGGCAGGCAGAGGAGAGGGAGAGATACCTTTTTAGTGCCTGTACTGCAATGTAATCACAGATATCCAACTCAGTCTGGGTACATATTTTGTACCAAGTATGGTTTAGGTTTATTAAGCAGACTATAGTTAGAAACAATAAATTTAAACCACAATTTCCTCTTTAAACAGAAGGCATATGGGGAAAAAAAGCCTAGATCACTGTGTTTTCCCATACTTTTCCATAGAATATTGTGCTCTAATACCAGACCATTAGCATTTATGTAAAGGGCCTTTTTAAATAGTAAAAATCTTTGGTTCTTTTTTTTTTATCTTTGTGTTGGGAAATATGAATTAAATTACTCTCCAGCCCCCAACGTGATGGGAAGATAGATAGATCAAATACACCTGCATCACAGCTGAAAATAGTAGATTCCAGTTCATTAAAAAGAGGCAATACTGTAAAGAAAAGAAAATTACATATTTATAGGAACTTTGCTTTGTAAAAAAAACTAAATCGCTGTAGGCCAAAGAAGTTAATATAACCAGAATTCTGGCTTATTAAGCTTGCTGCAGAATCCTCGTTTCAAACAACGGTGAGAATGCAATAACCTGGTCATTGCCTTTGTTCTCATAGTCTCCCAGACTGTGATAGTCTGAAAAGAGAGGCAGAGTTCATGGGGTTGATCAGGGGCTGCTTCTGTCCCACGGCAATATAAGGGGGGTTGAGTTTGCCTTCTGTGGGATCACCATGCAGAGCAACAGGATACTACGTGAATGAAGTCTTAGAACTGAAGCCATTCAGTAATTGATCTAATCACAACGTTTTCAACATGTTTTCTTCAAAATATAGCACTTGCTATTGTCAGCAAAACTGTTCTCTTCTAAATGTCCCTGGGAAAGTAGGAGGGGTATGGGTTAATTATTCCTGGCAGATAGGGGTCTTTTATTCTCTGACAATACCCAAGGAATAGCCTTAGAGAATTTGGAAGATATCGAACAAGCGTATTTCCTGATTCTTGCTGTCAAACCAGAACCGTAGAATCAGATGGATAAAAGGGTTCTTACTTACTTACCGGTACTTACAGTTGGCTATTTTGTCAACTGTTGATAATAATAATAATAATAATAATAATAATAATAATAATAATAATAATAATAATAATAATAATAATAATAATAATAATAATAATAATAATGGAGGGGGGGAAAAGAAAAGTTTGTACTGTTTATATGCATCAGAGTTTTATCTTTATATAATTGTTGAAAAATAGCATTGATACGGTATTTTAGAACTTTATTTTGAAGTGCATAAAGTCTATTTATGTAACTTTATTAACCCTAGCATTCTGACTTTAGATTATCTTGCTACAGAGAACTGGGAGACTGTGAGTTGTAATGTCATTTTAGACTAGACTTTGGGTGACTTTGGGCCAGTCACTCTCTCTGTCCGAACAATCTCACAGGGTTGTGGCTGTGGGGAAAATAGGAGGAAGAAGGAAGGCGTGCTCATCACCTTGAGTTATTTATAAAAACAGTAAAGGTGGGATAAAATTAATCAATAAATAATAATGCTAGAATCATTCAGGGATGGTATCACTAAGGGGTTTATCAACATCTTATATTTTGGCATCCAAAATTATTATTATTATTATTATTATTATTATTATTATTATTATTATTATTATTATTATTATTATTATTATTATTAATTTTATTTGTATACCGCCCTTCTCCCGAAGGACTCAGGGCGGTGAACAGGGCAGTACATGTTAAAAGACAAAATACAAAAATTAAAAAAGATTAAACAAAATGCCCACAACTCTTACAATAAGTTAAAACACATTTAAAAAGTAGGTTAAAACACATTAATAAAACCCAACCCCATCCCATCAGGACAGGCCAGCTTGTTCGAAGAGGTAAGTTTTTAGATTGCGCCGGAAGGAGCGGAGGTCAGGCGCCATCCGGAGCTCAACCGGAAGATGGTTCCATAAATCCGGCGCGCCCACAGAGAACGCCCTCCCCCTGGGGGCCACCAGTCGGCATTCTTTGACCGGTGGCACCCTGAGGAGGCCCTCTCTGTGGGAGTGTACTGGGCGGAGGGAAGTTGACGCCGGCCGCAGGTGCTCCCCAAGGTATTCCGGACCCATGCCATGTAGGGCTTTGTAGGTCATTACCAACACCTTGAATCTCACCCGGAAGACAACTGGAAGCCAGTGCAGCTCGCGGAGCAGAGGTGTAACATGGGAGTGTCGGGAAACTCCCAACACAACTCTCGTGGCTGCATTCTGTACCAGTTGGAGCCTCCGAGTGGTCTTCAAGGGCAGCCCCATGTAGAGAGCATTGCAGTAGTCCAGACGAAATCCAGTTTGCTGTTTAGGTTATTTTAGAGTCAATAAAATTAAGTCTCTCCAAATTGTGCTTGACTTCTATCATCAAGCCGTTTTCCTACCAAAATATGGAAGATGTTTGCTACTATCTTCTTTTGCATTTCTTTTTTTTTCTTTTTCAATTTTTCCACTCCACTCTAATACTAGATTATTTTTTTCCTATCCATTACTAACCAGCCTGAGTTTGCTTAGATTGCTTAGCAATGATACCAGTTACTGCCACTTATCTGGGAAGAATAATAACGAGCTCTCTTACAATTGCTACAAAGCAAAGGAGAAGAATAACAAGATAGTAAAAAATGGACTACTAGTTAAATATTTTGGTGCCAGGTTATGGCAAGATGTAATTGAGATAAACTTAAGTCATCCAAACTACAAAGTTCTTTGCCATAATAAATTATTATCTATAATTCTGGTTTTGTTGCAACCCATTGTGTGGGTTCCTCCTTTATCCAAGTCTTTCAATAAACAAGAAGTTATTCCTTGATAATCAGATTAAATCAATAATTAGAGTTTGATTCTACCACTCTGCTGATCATATTTTTAGATAATGTATATAAATTCAAATTAAAGTGCTTATCATATATAACAAGGTCAAACAACCTTCAAATATTATATATCTCTTATGAAAATAAGAGAAAAGTACCACCCTATTTCTTCCATTTTATTTGTACAAGTATATGATATAGAATAGATGAAGATAAAACTGTTGAAAAGAAAGGGGGAAAAGGGAAAACGAGAATAAAAATATACAATATTTTCCTTTCTACAGTATTTACTCCTTCCTTCCTTCCTTCCTTCCTTCCTTCCTTCCTTCCTTCCTTCCTTCCTTCCTTCCTTCCTTCCTTCCTTCCTTCCTTCCTTCCTATAAAGCATTAAAATGTTTTTTTTTAAGAAAAAGAATGATCACAGTTGAACATTGTTACATTTTATAATTTACATATTTTGTACATAAATAGCTTGTAATGCAAGAAATTAAAATAACTGAATGAACAGAACATTACCAAAAGCACATTATAAGATCCTTGGTGGCGCAGTGGGCTTATGCCTCCTGAAGTAACACCAGCTGCCTGCAATTAGTGCAGGTTCACATCCCACCAGGCTCAAGGTTGACTCAGCCTTCCATCCTTCTGAGATAGGTAAAATGAGGACCCAGATTGTTGGGGGCAATAAGCTGACTTTGTAATAATGCCACTTGGGGTGTGTGTGTGAAAGCCCTAATAAGCAGGCATATACATAGAATGAAGGCTACTGCTAAGCTTGTAAGCTGCCCTGAGTCTTCGGAGAAGGGCGGGATATAAATGGAATTAAAATAAAAAATTAAAAATTCTGAACAATTTTGCAACAGCTCCCTTTTTCAGCCCAAGTTACCCAATCGAAATATCAAAGAAACCCCTTCATTTACTGCCTTCAGTTCATGGAAGAAACACAGAATAAAACCTAAATGAATTGTTCTTAAGCATTTTTCCACCTCCTTTTTTGTCTTCTCCATTTTCTTCATACTTTAGGCTTATTTACCACTCCATAGCAGTCTACAGCACTCTCCGGATGGTTTGCAATGTAAGTATTATTTGCATTTTGCTCCCAACAAACCGGGCCCTCATTTTACTGGCCTTTGAAGGATGGAAGGCTGAGTCAGCCTTGAGCCCCATCAGGATTGAACTTCAGGCTGTGGACAGAGTTAGCCTGCAATACTGTACTCTAACCACCATGCCATCAAGGCTCCTGAAGTTGAGAATATGGTGGGAAGAACATTCAAATTTATTTATTTATTTTATTTATTTTAATTCCATTTATATCCCGCCCTTCTCCGAAGACTCAGGGCAGCTTACAAGCTTAGCAGTAGCCTTCATTCTATGTATATGCCTGCTTATTAGGGCTTTCACACACACACACCAAGCGGCATTATTACAAAGTCAGCTTAATTGCCCCCAACAATCTGGGTCCTCATTTTACCTACCTCGGAAGGATGGAAGGCTGAGTCAACCTTGAGCCTGGTGGGATGCGAACCTGCACTAATTGCAGGCAGCTGGTGTTACTTAAGGAGGCATTAGCCCACTGCTCCACCAAGGGAAACTCTAACCATGGGACAATCCATACCTTAGTAGTGCTGTCAAACATGAATTTGAAGTTCATGGGGAGGAGGAACGTGACAATTTTAGAGCTGATTATTACTAATCAGATTCTTAAAACATTTGATGTTTTGTAAAAAAAATAATTGCATTATTCTAAACCACTCATTGACAATGTGTACATTGAAACCAACCTGAAGTAGATAATTTGTGTTTGATGAGTTTGAAATCGCTAATCTACAATTAGTTTCCCTTTCTAGTTGAAATGTTATACTAAGATTGAGTTAGGAATGAGTTAGAATATCCACATTTAAAACAACAACAACAATGTGCTAAGGCTTTAAGGAATGATAACTTAATATCACACAAATGTAAAGATGAGACTAATTCCACAGCATATTATTTTTCATCTTTTGATCTATCCCTGAGTATGTATAGTAAAGATTAAGTTTTGATCCATGTAAATTAGAAATGTAATATTCTGATTTTTATGTTACAAGTTCATTCTGTGTATACATGGATTTGCTTTAATATCAAGGTTGAAAATAGGGTGGTTAAAAAAGAAATTAGAGTGACATGAATTTGTTGAATTCAATCAAAGCATGAAAAAAAATGAATTTATTAGGGTTGAGTAGCACCTAAAATAGCTTTAATCTGATGGAAAAACTCTAGTATACCTGAAACTATTGATGTCCTGGGAAACTTTAATTTATTTTAAGACTGAAAACCATTTATATATTACAATTATCCTAACTATAGAGACCAATGCAATGCATTTTTTAATCTACTTATATGGATGTATGTGCTTTGTAATAATCTTTGCAATAACCTTCCCTTGGTCAATCTTGCTGAAGTTGGAAAACTAAGTAAGCTGTAGGCTAGATTGGGAACTTGAAAAATATTATATAAAAGAGCAATGCAAACTTTCTCCATTCTATTGCCAAAAGCACTGCATGGATGTGTTATGTCTTTATTCCAAGAAGATTTTTTCCTTACTAAGAATAAAGAATGGTTTAGCTATGGGATGATCTCATTGCAGCCACACCAGAAGCAGTTAGATGATTAGCTTCCTTAGATATGAAATTATAACATCTATCCAATTGTGATTCTATTGTGCCATACTGTGTGTATGTGTGTGTTTATGAATGCATACATGTACATATGTGTGTATGTATATTTGCTGCTAATAGACTAATAGATTCACAGAGTTGGAAGGGACCTTGGAGGTCTTCTAGTCCAACTCCCTGCTCAGGCAGGAAGCCTTATACCATTTCAGACAAATGGTTGTCCAATGTCTTCTTAAAAAACTTCCAATGTCGGAGCATTTGCAACTTCTGGAGGCAAGTTGTTCCACTGATTAATTGCTCTGTCAGGAAATTTCTCCTTTGTTCTAGATTGGTTTTCTCCTTCATTAGTTTCCATCCATTGCTTCTTCTCCTACCTTCTAGTGCTTTGGAAAATAAGTTGACCCCCTCTTCTTTGTGGCAGCACCTCAAATATTGGAAGACTGTTATCATGTCACCCCTAGTCCTTCTTTTTATTAAACAAGACAGACTCAATTCCAGCAACTGTTCTTTATATGTTTTAGCCTCCAGTCCCCTAATCATCTTTGTTGCTCTTCTCTACACTCTTTATAGAGTTTCAACATCTATTTTACATTGCGGTGACCAAAACTGGATGCAGTATTCCAAATGTAGTCTTACCAAGACATTACAATGTGGTATAAACACTTCACATGATCTTGAATCTATCCCTCTGTTAATGCAACCTAGGACTGTGTTGGCTTTTTTGGCAGCTGCGGCACACTGCTGGCTCATATTTAAGTGATTGTCCTCTAGGTTTCCACAATCCCTCTCACAATTACTAATATTGATGTTTTACTTAAATTTATATTTGTGTTTTTATATATAATGAGCTTTCTTAGTGTTGCATATCATTGATACACTGTACAACTCTATAGATATGATATGCTAAATAAATAAGTAAAGCTATGTATGCCAGTTTTTAAAATATTCATTTGAAGGCCTCTTGCTATGAAATACAGGTAATCCTTGATTTACAACCACACATGAGCCCAAAATTTCTCTTGCTATTCAAGACAGTTGTTAAGTGAATTTTGCCCCATTTTACAACCGTTCTTGCCACAGTTGTTAAACAAATCACTGCTGTTGTTAAGTTAGTAACATAACTGTTAATGACTCTGGTTTCCCCATTGACTTTGTTTGTCACAAGATGGCAAAAGATAATCACATGACCCTGGGACACTGCAACTGTCATAAATGTATGTCAGTTGCTAAGCATCCAGATTTTGATCATGTGACCATGGGGATGCTGCAACGGTAGTACAGTAAATGTGAAAAATGATCACAAGTCACTGTTTTCAGTGTCGTTGTAATTTTGAATGGTCACTAAATGAATGGTTGCACATTGAGGACTACCTTTATTGCAATCTCAGCATAGATATAAAACTGAGTGGCACAAACTGGGGAAAAAACTCGCAATTGCACTATAATTTCTTCATTTGAAGAGGCAGTTGAGACTTCAGGATTTGCAACAGGTGGTGCCTTCTTCCTCTTTTTGTACCCATTTGCCTTTCTTGGTTTCCAATTACATTTTTCTAGAAATTCTTTTTTTAAGGTAAGGAATCATAGCAGAATTCAATGACAAAACAAGTACCTTCTCTCAAATGCAGTTGTGTTCCTGAAATTTCAGGAGTCAATTATCAGTTCATTTTGTGATATTACATACCCATATATATGTAAAAGCTTAGAATTCCCCATTTCATCCTCTCCCAAATCCTATTGCTTTTAGTTGGAATTGGAACATTTTAAGCAGAAACCAATTTTGTTTCTGAAGCAATCAAAAGCCCTACCCTCCAAAGAACAAATGTTGCCTCTGCTCACTTTGGTAAAATGAATGCAGTTTTTAACCAGATATTTTTTTTTTGTTTTTATCCCTGCTATAACAAAAGTGCGATGTTTGAACATTGCATATGGTTATTTCATTGTCTAGTTGTTATATAGGTGTGCTCCATTTGTTTGACAGATGAATAAAGTTCTTAATGCAGTTCAGTATTTTGTAAAATAATGAGCCAAGGAAAATATTTTTCTCCTTAAGTATATAACACTGCTTATTGAAGAACATAAGGGACACAGTGGCTCAGTGGGTTAGGATGCTGAGCTTGTCGATCAGACGGTTGGCAGTTTGGTGGTCGAATCCCAAGTGTCGCGTAACAGAGTGAGTGCCTGTTACTTGTCCCAGCTTCTGCCAACCTAGCAGTTCAAAAGCACGTAGAAATGCAAGTAGAAAAATAGGGACCACTACGGAGGGATACCAAATGTAGGCAATCAGCCCAAAGAGCAGTTCTGCATTACCTTACTAAGTTTCTGTTCGTTAAGAGTGGTTGTCTTCTTTTATTAATCCTACCTAATTTGGCTTTAACTGCCTTCATTTCCTATTAAAAGACTTCAAATTATCTCCAAGTTTATAAATAGAAAGACAGCCTAGCTGATTTTGTGCCTGGTTTCCACCATTTAGCATTGAAACAATTGTGTTTCAACAATTAGAAATCACATGTCAGAAATAGAGGACTTCCTATGATTTTTCAAAAGAGTTCCCAGGGCTGTCTTAAAAATCTTTTTTTTTTTACACGATAAAACCAAATTTGTTTATTTGAAAGCTCTCTCCCTCTGATGCACATGAGACTCTAACATTTGTCACCCTTCCTTTCCTGGGCCAGTTCCAGTGTACAAAGCACACCTAGGTCATATTGAGTTAGGGTGCCGCCTCCCACTAATGCCAACATTCTCATTTTTAGAATGATTTGGAAGAAGGGTTGGCATTGGTAGGCCCTAAGCTTTTGAACCTAGGCTCATTGCTTATTGGTCCTTAGCCCAAAGCCTGCTCTGCTTTTTTGCATTCTATTACTGGTTGTTGTTTTTTTTTTTGGTTTTACTTTCTTGATAAGTAATTCTTGGAACTAAAGAGCTTGCAATTATTTTGTAAAAATGTTAACTATCTTAATAAAGGTATTGATCAGAACAAAGATTGTCCACAAGACTAGAGTTCCCCAAACTTTCTGGCTTTGAAGACCAGCTGCAGTGGGGAGAGGATGGTTCCGTGCCAGCGGCGAACAGTTCCATTTGCACAAGTGCAGGCACACAGAACTACCGATCACACAAATGGAGGACATGCTCACTTGCTTGGCCACTGTTCTGTCGCCTGGTTCTGAAGAGCTCAAGGCCTGGTAGCAAGTCATAGCCCAGGGGACCCCTGCTCAAGATCAATTAGTACCAAGTATGCTCTCTCTCTCTCTCTCTCTCTCTCTCTCTCTCTCTCTCTCTCTCTCTCTCTCTCTCTCCCTCTCCCTCTCCCTTCACCTACCCTCCCACCCACCCATGTCTGTATCCAGAGCAGCTAGGCAGGACTACGAATAATACCCTACAAATACATGTAGCTTGGTATGTACAGTACTTGAATCCAATTTATGCCTGAATATTTTATTGCTTAAAGTCATAAAATAAATGATGGTTTTCAGCTACCTTTAAATACCAAAAATGTGTTATGGTTTGAAGCAGTTCAAATCTTTCACCAATTTTATTCCTTAACTTCTGTTCCCTCTCTCACTCATTCTATGACATGCACACTCTCTTCTCTTCTCTCCTCTCCTCTCCTTTCCCTCTCAAACTCACCACCACAGCCTCTCTCTTTAGATTTAGCTGTTAGCAAACCTTCAAACAATGGGTCAGGCATCAAATCATGAATCAGTCACATTTCCTATAAATGAATGCCCCCTTTTTTTTTGAGCAGTCCACTTCTCCAATCTTTCCATTTAATCATCACATTAATAGCCTCATTTTTGATGTGTGGTTTGCACTGATATCAAAGGAAACCTTTGTGTCTCATTCTCTTTAAAACACATTTTATGTGCTTTTTGATAGCTTAAAATAAAATCCATTCCTCAAATCTTCTGCTAGATTTTTGGCTATATATTTCCAGATATCTACTTTTCTCTCTCTCCTTTGCCCATTCTTCCCTTCATACTTCCTTGAATTTATGCTTCAGGCATTTTAACTGTACATTTTATATAGAATGGCTTTTTCTCCAGCCATTCTTAAATCTTCTTCTAAATGGATGTAATTAATCAAATTTGCTTTTTCCCTTTCTTCCTAACCTTGCAGTGGATTAACTTGTTTGCATCATAGAATGTGCAAAGTCTAAGATTAATTCTAAGTCCTGAAAAACAGAAAATGGTCAGATCTGACCATTTAACTAACCACTTGGGATTATTGTTTAAGATGGTAAATACAATTAGCCTAAAAGTAATTGAAAAAGTGTCTCAGTTGTGGCTGAAGAATTAATTAATTAATTAATTAATTAATGTAGCTGAGGATGGACATGGATCTATAATTTTCTTTGGCCAAAAGCCACACATGTGTGTTCATAGAAAGCAGAGTTGGGAGGGACTTTGGAGGTCATCTAGTTCAACCTCCTGCTTGAGCAGGAGACCCTATACCATTTCACACAAATGGCTGTCCAGTCTCTTCTTGAAAGCGTCCAGTGATGGAACACCCACAACTTCTGAAGACAAGCCATTCCATTGTTCACTTGTTCTCTCTGATTTTTTTCCTTCCATTGTTTCTTGTCTTGCTATCTGGTGCTTTGGAAAATAGTTTGACCCCTCTCATCTTTGTGGCAGCCCCTCAGATACTGGAACACTGCTATCATGTCTCCCCTAGTCCTTTTTTTCACTATACTAGACATATCCAAATTCTGCAACCATTCATCATATGTTTTAGCCTCCAGCCCTCTGATCATCTTTGGTACTCTTGGGAGCTTGATGTACACATATTATGGTGTAAACAGAATATATGTCTTCCCACTGTGTGTTTGCGGTACATGTGTTGTTAATATCCTGAACTCTTGGTTTCATTTTTGCCCTTCAATCCCATCTACTTTTCTCATAACTTTGATTTCAGAAGTTGAAAATAAGGACAAACGTCTAAAGCTATACATAAAGCTAAGACTAAACCTTTGCCTTTCTGTTTACTATTATATTCTTTGAATACTTTATTTCTTTTATTAATTTTTTTATAGGGGCTTACCAGCCATGGCAATGCCTGTTGGATTTGACTCAATCTATTTGCATTGATATGCAATGTATATCTCAGCTAAAAAACCACTGCTGCTGTGCATCTCTCCTTTCAATTGTTATATTTTATGCTTATTTTTGGTCTGTGGCCATTCAATAGATAAAGAAACAAACAAATACAAAACAGGAAAGCAATCTACAATGCATCAACCACCTTCAGTCAGGGTGACAGAAACCAAATCAAACAGATGAAGTTTAAACACATAGGATGCTTCATTATGAACTGTGATGTCAGCTTAAAAGGACTGACAATACTCCAATTCTTAATCTCCACCTCTTTGGGGTGATTATTAAGGAACAAGATATCCTATGGGGAAGTCACCTAGCTGACAACTGCATCAAATGCAAAAACTTTTGTGTGAGTTTCACTGTCAGCCGTGTTTATTTTTTTAGAGGTATGGGATTGCTAAGACCCATTCAAAGAACAGCCAGGGTAGTAAACAAGCCTTGATAACACATATTGGTCTATGAACTCTAAGCCTAAAAATCCAAGTTAATTCCATTCCAATAAAAGAATAATGATCTTACTGACATTCAAACCCCTCTGGGGCTACAATTATACAAATATTACATGCTCTATTTCCTGTGACCCCACACTTTCTTTTTTATAAGTTTCTGATTTACTTGCAAGACCTGAAAGTAAAAGTAATTATGGAGAGGAAACTTCAAAGTTTCTTTTTTTTTCTTTTCTTTTCTTTTCTTTTCTTTTCTTTTTTTCTTTTCTTGTTCCTAGAAGAAGCTACTAGGCTTCCACATAAACCTACATAAACTGGTGATTTCTGCCTTGGTTATTATCTAAGCATGTTTGCTACTGGACTTTGTGATTAAGTCATTGTGCATTGTTTTCCCACCATTCTTAGCTGGTGCTTGACAAAATGAATGAGCATTTTTGTGTGAAATATACTGACAGTGTTGCTTTTAAATCGTCATACAGATTCTTCTTCCCCACGACTTCCATTTTTCATTGAGCTTTTTGATTTAATGGGGATTCTGATCTGTAGCCAAATGCCTCTATTTCTAGCCCCGACAACCTAACATTAAAGTGATCGTATTGGAACATAAACTGAACAATGTGAAATCATAATTTCTAGCAGGGCTTTTCACCGTTTTCATTATATTTGCCTGTAAATCACAGCAACAGTGAGTTACACATGTTTTAGCAATGACCAATGTTTCATCTGCAGGTTTCCTTTTAAACCATTTCCCTTAAGCTGGATGAAATATAAATTAATTCATTAATTTCCTTAGGAAGGAGAGAAAATGAATCTATATTGTCCACTACTTTAAAATAATAAAGAGAACCTTTTTTTTGCTGCCTTTAACATAACATCTAGCTTGGTCTTTACATATATACTCAAACATAACTTTGACAATGCAGTGGACATTGGCTTCCCACTGTGGTTTATTGATAAGGTCAGTAGAGTCAATTTTCCCACTTACCTAATTTTATCTGCATTTATATTTGCTTGGTATGCAACACACAAAATGATTAGCATCACTAAATTAGCCATTGCTTCTCGAACTGTGAAGCAAACAACCTCACAAAAGTTAATGCAACCTTAATTCCTGTGGTATTCTCACAGCTTTGTCATTTGATGCTGATCACCAGCCTTAATGTACTGGCCCTTCATGTGGCATGCTGGAAGATAAGCTCTGTTTCAGAAACCAATTTGCCTCTCAGATGAGATTTATAGCCTCATTTTTTTTATTGGAATTCAGTCCATCAGATTCAGTTTTCACCTCTTATAGGATGCAATTATGTTACACTCTTAACATGTTTTTGTTTTTAATTCCAGTAGGGGTGCTTCAGGAAGTTTGGCTTTTGAAACAAGACTGCAAGACATTCATCTGTTGTTTTTCTATCAGATTTTTGCTTCTTGTCTGGTGATGAAATGTTTCTGACATGGCAATCACATGACATGGTGTATTATCAAGATAAAGACAAGTTTTGTTCTGCTTTTCTCCCTCAAGCGAACATATTCAACATTCTGGTTCACAACAGGATTATCAGACTTCATAATAAACAACATTGAGGAGGGATATTATTTGGAAACAACTGAAGGGTGTGGATTCTGATAGAAAAGGGAATATGGCTGTGATCCCATGAGGAAGAATCACAACATCAGTATGTACCTATACTGCACATTCCAGATGTTTGGATGATGGCATACAATACAATTTCTTCCCATGACTATATAAGTCTAAAAAGCACATCAACCACTTTGCCAATTGATAATTTGCCCCTTTTAGAAGGAAAACTTTTCTGAGCTGGACCAAAAAATGCAAACTTCTCATGAGTAGAACCTTGCAAAAAACAAAAAAAAAGATATGTGATATATTACAGAATAGTATATACTACTGTATATAGCAACTAAAAGTAATATATGTGTGTGTGCATAGACACACAGCAGCGTACTCTACTAAAATCTGTCCTTCAAAAACACAACAGTTTTCTTCTTTTAATTCACTTTCTATTTTTCTAACTCAGTCAAACGTTCCTTTAGATATTTTTTTCTCATTTCTTCTAAGTTTTATTTCAAAGATTCTGGATAAGCTTAGTTTTAAAACTGAAGGAAAACAACAACAGCAACCATCATGCATATTATCTGCAAAGTCTGGTAATTAAAATCGAGGTGCACAAGTGAATTTCAAAAATCATTTATTTAAGTAATTTTATAGTCAAGGCTTTAACACATATGTTTATAGGACTTCTTGATAATTAAATTAAATGTTTTGGAATTGGGCAGAAGGGACTTGGTTCCTATATAGGTAATTATACACATTAAATTATATTGTGTACCACAAACAGTTTATAAAATATATGTGGAGTCTGTCAAACATGTATACTTTACTATCAAAGTTTCTAACATTCATATTGCAACAAAAGTCAACCATATGCTGTGTGATAGTTGTTTTCCAGTGAACATTTCTATTAATAAAGGGCATGTAAACAAGGACATTTTTAAAAGACTGGGAAAAGCTGTTAAAATAAAACAGTCCAATGCCTTTTAACAAATCAAATAGTAGGATCTCACATTTGGCATTTTAATGTGCCATTCAGCCTGCCATCTGCTATTTATTAGGGCTGTAGTCCTATGTGAATGTACTTGGATTGGCTGTGACTCCATGTCAGAAGTTTAGATTTAGTTCAAAGCCTTACAATAGGAACATTTCGGCTTAAATAAATAAATAAGCTTACACACTCAGTTTATACAGAGTGAAAATACTAGACAATATTACAGTGATAATCAGTTCCTCTGAGAGAGCCTGTGGCTATAAATATTCAAAAATTGTAGAAATAAAAGACTGTATTAATTGAAGAGAACAAGAGCACATCCACTGTGTTCAAATTTACTGCTTATGGCAGAAATGACTGAATATAAGTAGTATAGGTAGCCAGGCCCTACATTATACATAGAATGAAGGCTACTGCTAAGCTTGTAAGCCGCCCTGAGTCTTCGGAGAAGGGCGGGATATAAATGGAATTAAAATAAATAAATAAATAAATTATGTTTTGACTGGCTTTATAGGTAACAACCCGTGCCTTGAAAGCCTATTGGTACCCAATACATCTTCTGAAGAAGCAATGATACATTGCCATAATAGGAAATTAGTTTTAGTGTTTAACCACTTCATTTTGTACCCACTGTAGCTTCCTGGTGATCTTCAAGTATAGCCCCAGGTAGAGCACATTGCAATAGTCCAGATGATTATTTGGTTTAGAGCAGAAGTTTTCAAACTTGGCGCTTTTATAACTTGTGGACTTCAACTTCCAGAATTCCTCAGCCAGACATGCTGGCTGAGGAATTCTGGGAGTTGAAATCCAGAAGTCATAAAAGGGCCAAGTTTGAAGAGCCCTGGTTTAAAGTGACCAACTAAAGGGTCTTCCAGTTAAGGAAAATATGCAACTGGCACTCAGGATGAACTTATGCAAATGGTCTTCTGGCCAGAGTTGTCACCTGCTTATTGAACAATAGTTGAAAGTTTAGGAAAGTCCTCAAGTTCTGTATCAGTTTTGAATGGAGATGTCCTACTTCATCCAAGGCCAACAATGGAAATGTCCCTGACTCAAGAGGCCCTAGCACTCAGTTTTGTCAGGACCGAAACAGTCTGTTCTTCCTGAACAGCCTCCAGACATTGGAGTAGTACATTGGTAATTTCATCTATGCAGTCTGTGGTTGAGTTGTAGAGATGGTTATCATCAGATGTTACTGGATGCTGAACAAATGGATAACCTCACCCAATGGTTTCATGTAAATGTTAAAGAGGAAGGGAGAGAGTGTTTAGTCTTGAAGCACCTCACAAATGAGAGACTTCAAGTGCAATCTCTCCCCTATTTCCTCCCATCAACACCAACTAAACTAACCAGTAAGGAAGGAGGTGAACCGCTATAACATAATGAACCACTGTAACATATCTTCTGCTGAGAAAATCCCACAGCCAGCCCAGAAGGATACCTTCATTAATGGTATCAAAAGCTGCTGAGAAATCAAGGAACACAAGGATGGAAGCACCATTCCAATTACAGTTCTGCCAAATATTATTGACACGCATGAATCATGACCAAGGCTGTCTCCATACCATACTTTAGTCTGAAACCCAGGCATTTTGTCCGAGACCTTCTGTAACTTCTGTCTAAAACAATTTCTTGGGGAAAGTCACCTGGAATCAACACCTTTTGTTTAATTTTGTTTTTATCATTACCAAGTTAAGATTTTTCTCTTGTCCAGATGTTTAAAATCTTTATTTACATCTTTTAACTTTTTTAACTGGATCAATTAATCTAAACTTAGATGCTTTACAATTTCTTCCTTTTATTTAATCAGGTTGGCTTGGGGATTATGCAATTTTCCTTTTCTCCTCTATAAGGTTTTGTTATATTCTTTTAAATGGTACAATATATTCTATTATAACTATACAGTTATACAAAAACAAGCAGCTTTTCAGGTAGCATATGCATACAAATAATAAATAAGAATACTGTCCCCAAACAATTGTTCTGCTCCCTTCCCCCCTTTTCACTGTAATTCTTGGAAAGGCTATCTAAAAAAATGTACTCTTAAAATCTAGGTATGACAACTGAGGAAGCATATGATAGAAATTTAATTAGTTCAAGGAATGTATTTTAGAAGCAATCTTCTCTAGAAGCCAAAGTGCAGAAATAGAATAAATGTTAAGGTGTTTTTTTTGAGGGGGGGGGAAATTATGGATTCCAACTGAATATTAAGAAAAACTCAGTAATAGTGAGAGTAGTACAGTATTGGAGTCTGTGGCTCGCAGAGTTAACAGGTTCTCTGTTATTAATCATGAAGAGAGTGGCCAACTCTTTCTGTTGAAAAAGGAGAATATTTGTAGCTCAGGATTGAAATTGGGGGTCCTTGGTGCTTTCTGAGCTTGGTACTGATGATGTTACCTAGTTTGGGAAATGAAACTTCTACAAGAAAACAACCAAGGCTAGAGAGAACCAAGGACCCCTCAACTCTTTCTAGAGATTTCTTAAACTGGATTCCTGCACTAAGCAAAAGGTAAAGTCTAAACACTCCCTTCATACATTAGGATTGTCTGAATTGAGGAAAGGAAGAGCAACCCTGGAATAATGGTCCAAGATGAAACATATGAATCATTATGGTTTGTAACTTATGAATGTGTATTATATGAATCCAGCCTTTGGGTTAGGACGAATTGACTTATCCATAAGTAATTCTTTCCTCTCTTTGGGGGAAGCTAATCTCCAATAAAAAATCTGTATTCTAAATATTCATAAATAAATAAAAAATGCCATGTGGGAAATAGTTAGGCAGACAAATCTATTTAACTGTGGTTAAATTGATACTGTTTGCATCAACATTCACACAAATAAACCTGATATCAAGCAGTAGTCAGGAGTCCCTTTGCCGTTTGGTAAGTGCAATCTAGTTTTATGCCAAACTGGAAGCAAGGCAACTTCCAGAAGAGAAAGGACCCTGAAGCAATAGAAAGTTTATAGATGAACTGAACATCTCCTAATTATTCTCAAAACAATTTACTTTGGAACTTTTAACATCCTTGCTTCTTTATATTACCCATAAGTCCCCTCAAAAAAGTTGTTCCTTGGTTCTAATTATGTTTCCCCATGATTTATGGAAGGAGGAAATTGAAAAGATCCTTTCCAAAAGAAGAAATAGGGGAGACATTATAGCAGTGTTCCAGTATCTGAGGGGCCGCCACAAGGCAGAAGGGGACAGGTTGTTCACCAGAGCACCAGAGGGAAGGAGAAGAAACAACGGCTGGAAACAGATCAAGGAGAGAAGCAACCTGGAATTAAGGAGAAACTTCCTGACAGTGAGGACAATTAACCAGATGATGCTGCATCACTGGAAATTTTTAAGAAGAGACTATACAATCATCTGTCTGAGATGGTATAGGTTCTCCTGCTTAAGAAGGGGCCTGGACTAGAAGACCTCCAAGGTTCCTTCCAGTTCTATTCCATTCTATTCTATTCTATTCTATTCCATTCCATTCCATTCCATTCCATTCCATTCCATTCCATTCCATTCCATTCCATTCTATTCTATTCTATTCTATTTCATTCCATTCTATTCCATTCCATTCCATTCCATTCCATTCCATTCCATTCCATTCCATTCTATTCTATTCCATTCCATTCCATTCCATTCCATTCCATTCCATTCTATTCCATTCCATTCCATTCCATTCCATTCTATTCTATTCTATTCTATTCTATTCTATTCTATTCTATTCTATTCTATTCTATTCTATTCTATTCTATTCTATTCTATTCTATTCTATTCTATTCTATTCCTTATTATCCTGGTTGGAATAATGCCTAGTCCACATATCTTCCCATTTTTTCACATATATCCTCATGTTTCTACATACTGTATGTGGAACAAACAAACATGTGGTAGAGTAATGAGGTGGAGATGACACATTTGCCATACTTTGAACCTCCTACAAAAGCTTGCTTTAGGAGAGGAGACAGGGGTTATTTTGCACAATTGAACAAATTATTCCCATATTTGTTTTTGGGTTGCCTAATTTTATTTAAAAAAAAAGATTATGGAGAAAGAAAGAAATATTTTTTCCCCTCAGAGTTCAAATCAATTATTACATTTCTTTATTTTTACCAATTTTATTTTGGATTCTTGTTCATTGATCTTTAGGTCTAAACACATTTTGAAAATTATTTGAAGTAGTGCTTCAGACTTCACACAAACACAATGTACATGCTGCAATGAATTGCCACATTAATATGACTCTTTCAGCAGATGTTTTAGGGAATAGTGGAGAATTACTCTGGTTGTGATCATGCATGGTCTAAAACATTTCATTTTCACACCGTGCACAGCCTTTATTAATTTTTAAAGTTCATATCTGTTTATAATTCATTCTTACTATAATTAATATACACTACATAGGAAAGCTGTTTCCAACTACAGCAACAGGAGTTTGAGGCCGCTCAGATTTTCTCCACTACATAGAAATGGAAAATATGCTTTGCTTGGAATCCAAATCAAACACATTCTGTCCCTGTTCTGTGTTGAACTGCTAGTAGAAGACTTCTGACGGTTGTTATGAAATTGTAGGGAAAGACTGATTCTTCCCTTCTTCTTTTGACTCTTCCCAATAGCTTCCTTTCTGTACCTTGCTTTAGTCACCATTGTTCTAAGTTTCTTATGTAGCATATTCAATCAGGTCACCTGCCCCACTGCTTCCTCTCCTTGAAGCTTGAAGACCTCAAAGGCAATTAAGAAGAACTAAGGAAACAAGTAGTTTGACTGATGAGGTTGGGCACTCTGCTAAAACAACTCTGCTCAGGATCTGTGGGTTTCAGTCCCATGTCTAGACTGAACACTCATGTTTCAGTCCTGTCTCTGGACCAAACATATGTATTTTGGTATTGATGTAGACCACCCACTAGCTGTTATATCCCTTCAACTCAATGCCTGGAGTATTTAATACATCCCTAATGTGCAGCATGTAAATTTTGCCTGTTTTTTTTGATGAAAGAGAGTTTGCTAACTGGGGGAATTAGAACCATACTTCCTTCCAGGATTCCAGAAATCCATGTAAGATCTTCGTTTTATGCTTCAGCTATCATCTTAAGAGGTAGTACTCTTAGTCACATTATAAGTCACATAATTAACAGAAAGGACTTTGATCATCTAAGTGATGCTGAACTGCAATCCAGCATCAAACATAGAATATAGAATAAAAGAGTTGAAGGGACAATGGAGGTCTTCTAGTCCAACCCCCTGCATGAGCAGAATATCTTATACCAATCTGGACAAATGGTTGTCCAATCTTTTCTTGAAAACCTTCAACAATGGATAACCCACAACTTCCAGAAGCAAGCCATTCCACTGATTAATTGTTCTCACTGTCAGGAAATTTCTCCTTTTTGCTAACATATTTTCCTATTGGTTGTGAGGTTGTGGTTGCTGGACTTTTAATTTTAGACACATCTAGAAGGGCACCATTTCCCACCTTTGCTTCATTTTTAAGTACATTTGTTTCATACAAAAAAAGAGAAAAATAATAAAGAAAAAACCCTCAGATAACTGTAACTTTTACAGAAAAGTTCTCACAAGTACATCATTTTCTTTCATTATCTATCTGTCTGTCTGTCTGTCTGTCTGTCTGTCTGTCTGTCTGTCTGTCTCTCTCTCTCTCTCTCTCTATTTACGTATCTATCCATTCATCCATCCATCCATCCAACCAACCAACCAACCAACCAACCAACCAACCATCTATATATCCTTGGAAGCAAACCTTCATTCAGGAAGTCACAAAGCTTATGATTATCTTTTTCAAGATATCCAACAATGTAAAGGAGAGTACTAATAGGTTGCTTTTACTTCGACTACTTTAGATGATGATGATGATGATGATGATGATGATGATGATGATGATGAAATACAAGATCATCTATGCCTGTTGTGGTGAACCTATGGAACACGTGCCACTGGTGGTATACAGAGCCACACGTGCCGTCGCCCCAATCCTAGGCCTTCAGCTGGGTTTTATAAAACCTTTTCACTTTAGGTCTCGGCTGCCATGTGCAAAAAAGAGAAAAGATTCAATCAATCAATCAATTTCAACTTCTCACAGGGAAAAAAAAAGATCTTGCAAAGTTGGAATTGATTGATTGAACTTTTTAGTCCCACCCAGTCTGCCGTTACCACCACAGCCATCCCCACCCAATGGGCCAAGACTACCCAATTGGCCACACTCACCCAATGAGCCACACCCACCAAAATGGGCCACACCCACCCAGCACCTGACAATACATAAGTGGGTTTTTGGTTGCAGTTTGGGCACTCAGTCTCTAAAAGGTTCACCATCACAGATCTGTGCCATGTGTTATCCATTCTCTGTACAAAATAATCTATTTTTAGCTTTTTTTAAAATTTTCACTTCAACATTCTGTTCTGAGTGTAGATATATTGTTTCTAGCTTAAACAAAGATGAACACAGATATACTTTTTCCTTCTGTCATGGAAAAACCCAATGACAGAAACAAGAGACACACAAGACAATAATTCTTACTTTAAGATTCAGAGGTTTATTTTGCTAATAATTTGGAACATAGCATCACTTACATTAACAACCCATTTCAACGAGGTCCAGTGACATAGCAGGTCCAGCAAGGACAGCTATAGGCCAATGGCAAATCAATCAGGTCCAGTCCCAACTTTTTATACCCTGTCTCATCCTAAGACTGCAGACAGATGGTCAGCAATCTTTGACTTTCTGCTGACCCTTTTCCACATACTCATGTACTGTACATTGGAACCCGCATCCATCAGCTATTTTCTGTTCCCTATTTCTTACTGTTCCAGTCCTTATGTTCTAAATATATTTCAAACAAGCAAGCTTAGCAAAATCATATTAAATATGGTACAGTTGCAAACTGCAAAATTAAGCATAGCACAGACTTTGGTTCAATACTTTTTTTTCCTGAGCCCTGATTTAGCTCACCTGGGCCTAAACCTTGCATAGAAGAACAATAGCTAATATTTTCATCTTCCAGACTTGATACCTGTCAAAGTAATCTATCAATGCAATGTATTCTTCCTGTTCATGCCATTATCCACTGCTCTTTAGCCTTCATTGTGGATGTACTATACCACTGCTTCTCCATACCTGTTGAGATTTGCAACAGAAAGCAACCAAATGTTATGAATTGCCAATATTGTTTCAAAAGTTTGATGTTTTTCTTCTGCCTGGGCCTCCATGCTCCAAAACAAGCTATGAATTTTTGATATGCCAGTCAAAGCTTTCTCAGCAGGTCTGGAAGACTCAACTGTGACCAGATGCATTTTTGTGGGGAAGGAGAAAGAACATTCTTAACATCGTTGAAACTTGTATTTCTATGCCTGTGTCTTGCACAGTAACCAGCATGAAAAATTGCTTCTTTTTCCCCCAGCTTCACTTATATAATAGATGAAATTTCCAGTCACACTTTGTGTAGTCTATGTGGATATTCCTGAGAGAAAACTGAAATAATTATTCTCTATACTCTTGACAGAAGTTTCAACTACACAGCAGCTGAAATACGTATGTTTAAAAAAACAAAAACAAAATGTTGTTACCTGATGTTTTTCAAAGGCCATGCTCTTGAGAGAACAATACAAGCATAAGAGGGCTTCCATTTTAGCCCTTAGATCAAATTTTCACCCACCCACCCATTCCCCCTTTTTTTTTGCACCATCCTCTTCATTTAAAAGCTGACTGTCCCATCATAAATAAGCAAAACAAGTACAAAGGACCATGTCATGAATTTCAGTTTCCATTGACCATCATGGAAAGTAACTTATTTTCCTCTAGTATCCACTCATTTCCTCCACAGTCCAGCTCATTGCTATGAAAAGAAGTTACTGTATTTTAAAAATAATATGCCTCAAAAGTACTTTCTAGAGCTGATAGAGGTATAATAAAGAGTCAAAAGAGGCAATGGGAGAACAAAAAGAAGATAAGTAGGTGCAGCAATGGAAGAGAAAAAGGAGACATTAATGACAGGGACACTGAGTGAACAAGAGATAGATGTAGTATTTAAGAAGATGAAACAGAGAAGAAAACAAATAAATTTCTCTCCTCTCTTCTCTTTTCTCTCCTCTCCCCTCCCCTCCCCTCCCCTCTCCTCTCCTCTCCTCCCCTCTCCTCTCCTCTCTTTTTAAGATACCTATTTGGCTCTCCCATATGACCCTGGGTGGCTAACAACAATAAATTATCAATAGCACAGATAAATAAAATAACAATAATCAATCCAATAAAATGGCATTGAGGTCTGGAAAGGACTGGAATCACTATCACCAAGGAATTCAGAATAGGTTAGATCATAAAGCAGCCTCAGTGCTACATCCTTTTACAGCTAAATAACCAGTAGCTGTGCTATTGTTACCACAAAGGGTAGAGTTCTCTCTTAAAGAAACTGTTAAATAATTTTCTTTTCTCTGGATAAATTCAGAATAAACCATTCATAAATTTGTAGAATTTCATCACCTATATAATCAAAGTTAAAATGTATTCCACCACTGTTTAAAATGCTGAAGTCAATGAAGGACAGGCACAAGATCTGGTTTTCAATTAACCTGAGGTAAAAATAAAATAAAAATGATCCTATTGGGGGTCCAACATATTTGTTTGTTTGTTCACTCATTCAAATTTTATAGCTACCCAGCCAATTGATTCTTTGTTTCTTGAAGTATTGCTGTGCCAATAGTAGACTTATTATATGTAGGCATAATGCATTTAATACCTTTATAGAAAGGTAACCCAATAAATATACTAGAATGATTCCACCAAGAGGTTTGGAATTTAATTTTCCCTTGGCATGATGGCAACTGTATTATTTAAAAACATATTATGTCCTAGCAAATATGCAGTTACATTTCTACAAATAATAAAATATAACTTTTTATTAGGTTGTGTTCTTTTCCCCTGCAAAATGAAGAAATTTGGGAGTGTAGGTTTATTCCAATTTCTACTATGTTTCTGTAATATTTGATTTTTCTTGCCTCTGTTGTAACCTGTTGAGGAAACTTCATAAAGAGGTGGTAATTATCCATTCTTCTACCTCTGTCTGCACCAATAAAATTTACACTGTTTAATTTTCTTCCAACCTTTCAGAGTTATATACTCATGTGTGTTTTATGCTTCTGACAGGAAGAAAATGTGTGCTCTGAAATGTTCAGTTGAATGAAGACACCTTCAGAGCTTCTTGCCATTTCAATTGTTAACCATTAAAGGAAGGGTTGCCAGTCCCAGTTATAATTTCTGAGGGTGAGATATAACATTAGTTATACTGAGTTTGCTCAGAGTCCATTTTTGGCTTACTTTTAATCAAATCGTTTAAAACACACCTTGTAAAAAACAGCGAGAAGAAAATTTAGTGCAGAAGGCAGTCATAAGGTTTGCTGCTTTAAATCAAAATGGTATTCCATACACAGATTTTAAAGGCTGCTTTATTATTACCTAAGGGGAAATGAAATTGGTCTTACGCAAATCCTGCCTTTGTAGTAAGTATGCCATTTTATTTTCTGCCAGATTTTCCAATCCACAACTTCTTTATACCTTTGCCTACCAGGAAACATAAAGCTAAAATGTTGAAAGAACACTTTTCCCTCAATATTCATAGTGCTGTGTCTAGTCCCAGCTTCCCTCTTTTAATGGGGATTAATTAAACAGTGGGTAAACAGAAATTGACTGTTTTAAAAAGGACTAAAATTTTTCACCATTGTGAGAAGGATCGAGAGAAAGAAATATTTTGGTAAATATTAAATGACAGAATATATTTCCCCAAAAGAAAAATGGAGAAGATATTTAAAAAGACAGAAACCAGCTCCCAGTCATCAGCCCAGCCCCTAGGCCAGGGATGGTGAACCTATGGCACGCGTGCCACAGGTGGCACGCAGAGCTGTCCCTGCTGGCACATGAGCCATTTTAGGCCTTGCTTGCTTCCTTTGTCCTCTTTGTGCATGCCCAACATTTTGTGCAGTATGCGCACGTGCAGCTTTTGTGCTCTCTGAGCATGTGCAGAGAGCTGCATATGCACAGTCTGCAATAGGCCAGAGGATAAAAGCAAATTGCGGAGGATGCAGCATTTGCGGCAGAAAGCGAGGGAGAGAGAGGACCAGTGGACAGCGAATGAGCAAGCAAGCAAGCAACCAAACCAATCGAGCGAGTGAGCCGACAGCGGTTAAGTTGCAGCGGTGGAGGCAGAGTTGTAGTGGCGGTGGGGGCAAAATGTTAATGGGAGCCAGGGGCGAGGGGGCTGTCTTGGCTAGTGAACCCTGCATGAGGTTCCCCTCCCCTGCTGAGGCCCTGCTTACCCGGGTGGTGCCTAACTTGCCTTGGAATCAGTGGCCTCTAGGGAGGGACTCCATCTCCCTCTACCTTGGTGGTTGTGCATGGAGCAGGCCGGGCGCAGGAGTCTGCCAGCAGCTTCTGCCCAGTAGGTTGACCAGGCAGCACACTTGGATTCCAGGTGTGCTGCACGTGGCAGGGTGTGAGAAGGCAGTGCCTGCCAGTGCCACAAATATGGCGGGGATGGCAAAGATGGCAACAGTGGGCATGGCAGAAGCAACAGGTAGGGCAAAGATGGCAGGGCAGTGGGGGTGGCTGTAGCGAAGCGCGTCCTTTGTTGAATTGCTTTTTCATTTGATCTGAGTGTGGCACAAAGATGGCGGGGATGGCAAAGATGGTGGTGGTGGGGATGGTAAATATGGCGGTGGCAGTGGGGATGGCAAAGATGGTGATGGCAGGGGCAGCTGTGGTGAAATGCGTCCTCGCCGCTGGCCCTGGCCACAGGAGTACCCTTTGTTGCATTGTTTTTTTATTTGATCCCAGCGCAGCACAAAGTTGGCAGGGACAGCAACGATGCTGGCGGTGGGGATGGTAAACATGGCAATGGCGGGGAAGGCAAAGATGGCAGTGGCAGGGACGGTAAACATGGCAATGGCAGGGAAGGCAAAGATGGCAGCGGTGGGGACAGTAAACATGGCAGCAGCAGTGGGGATGGTAAACATGGTGTCGGTGGTGGGGAGGACAAAGATGGTGGTGGCAGGGGTGGCTGTGGCGAAGCATGTCCTTTGTTGCATTGCTTTTTGATTCGATCCGAGCATGGCACAAAGATGGCGGGGATGGCAAAGATGGTGGCAGTGGGGACAGTAAACATGGTGGCAGTGGCAGCAGGGAGGGCAAAGATGGTGGCGGTGGGGGCGGCTGTGCCTAAGTGCATCCTTGCCATTGGCCCTGGCCACAGGAGTGTCCTTTGTTGCATTGCTTTTTGATTCGATCCGAGCATGGCACAAAGATGGTGGGGAGGGCAAAGATGGCATGGCAGGGATGGTAAACATGGCAATGGTGGCAGGGAGGGCAAAGATGATGGTGGGGGGGCAGCTGTGGTGAAGCACATCCTCGCCGCTGGCCCTGGCCGCAGAAGCGCCCTTTGTTGCTTTGCTTTTTCTTCATTCGATCCGAGCACGGCTTGGCAAACCAGAGGATTTGCAGCTCCCCGCAGGATCTGAGGGATGGGATGGGATGGGATGGGACCCGACGTGCCCTGCCTGGCAGCGAGCCCAGCAGCGAGCCCGGAAGTCTCCATCTTGTTTCTCTGTACTGCATGCTTAAAGTGAGGAAAGGAGAGAGAGAGAGACAAGTGATTTATTGAGAGGAAGTTTTATTAATCACCCACCAGATCCCCAGCCCCTGCCTCTCCTTGCCCCATGGCAATGGCACCCATGCCCTGCCCCCTCCCTTGCCTCACCTCACCCTGCAGGACGAGCCTCCTCCCCACTGTCCCACCCACCAGAGAACACCTGGATCTCACCCAATCCTGCCTGCCCAGCCCCCACTGGCATCCCTCCCCAGGAGCGACATTGAGATGGCCACGCCCACCCAGGCCATGCCCACCCATGCTACCATGACTACTGTAGCCATGCCCACTTGGTGGCCATGCCCACCTGGTGGCTACGCCTACTTGGTGGCCACACCCACTTGGTGGCCATGCCCCCAGCACTCAGTGATGCATAAGTGGGTTTTGGGTTGCAGTTTGGGCACTCAGTCCCAAAAAGGTTTGCCACCACTGCCCTAAGCAGAAGCCTGGTTTTAGAAATGCAAATTCAATAATCCATTCAGAAAGATTGGAGCCTTCCAGCTAGAAACTGAAAAAAATAGGAAGACGCACTCAAATTAGGGCACACTCAGATTCAGGAAATACAAAGCCTCAGACAGGAACAGGAAATAATCTCAAGAGCCCCAGAAGGTATTAAAAGCCCATCACATGTGGTCAGTTGTTTTTCCAGATCCATCTTTCTGTCTGGCTCTCCTCTTGAATAAACTACAACCTTCTTTTTAAAGCAGTCTCCATGTTGTTTATTCCCAGCTTGGACTGGATCCTGTTGAATATTTTTCTTTCAACACCATGGAACCCTAAAGGTTCCTTTATTTTGTGTTAGTGTCTAGGGAAGTGGGTCTGCTTGCCTGTTTAATGTAAACAATTCTGCATGTGCTCACTAACATCTCTGGAATTCTTTCCTTCTTGGAATGATTAATGGCACAATGTTAATTATGTCAACATATAATATCAGTCAGGCAGTCATTAAGTATTTTGTAATACCTGATCATCCCAGACAGAAAGGTGACTTCTTGAAATGATCAGGTAACTGCACAGTGCTGATTACATTAAACTGTGCTGGTTACATGTAATGATGATGTTGGTCAGGTAATCCTACAATATAGTCTTATATCTGAAATAAATAAGGCTATTACTTGGATCCTATAAGGTGAAGGTTCCCCCTATCCTAGGGGTGTCAAACTGCCAGCCCATGGGCCAGATGCGTCATGCGGAAGCCGCGCCCTCACCATTGCCAGCAATGGCAAAACCATCCCGATACGTTGCGCGACGTCACACGATGGCGCGAGTTTGACATGTCTGCCCTATCCAGTTGTGTCCAACACTAGGGGGCAGTGTTCATCTGTTTCTTAGCCAAAGGAGCCAGCATTGTCAGAAGACACTTATGTGGTCATGTGGTCATGACCATACATCAAAGTGCATGAAATGCTGTTAGCTTCCCACTGAAGTGGTACCTATTTATCTATTCACATTTGCATGCTTTTGAACTGCTATTTCCTACATGATAAGAGATGAACTCCTTTGCCCTTCCTTTGAGTTTAATAGAGTTATTTTACTCGTTATGAAAGAAACAGCAAAGAACGTTGTATTCCCAAGGAATAAAGAATGTTCTGACTAAACCCAATGTCATTAAGCTTGCAAACCACAAGGCATCTGGTAATTGCTTCAAATCAATACATGAAAAGTAAAACTTTCCCTGCAAAGCTATTCCATACAGTTGCTTCAGGAGAGCAAAGTGGGTCAACAAATCTGATGAGGGAAGTGAGCATTTTGTTACACATTAAATACTTGTAAAGCTAAGCTAATTAACTTTTATCATGTTGTTCTCTTATTAGTGAAACTAGGATGTATGGTCTGGCATCACATTACATAGGAGAGTAGGATAATTTATTACTCAATAAGCTGTGGGAACTTGACCACTGGTTTAACATGTGTTAAGCAGACTGCTAAGTTAAGATATAAGCTTGCTTATTTGTTTAATATGAATAATATTTTTTTTTAAAAAAGTATGTGTTTTGTTAGCTTATGTTTAGAGTTTCACATGTTATAGGAAAGAACACAGGATGCATACATGTTCAGTAAGGCCAACCATGTTGTGACAACCAGGACATCAGTCTACAAATTGCCTTTAATTTGGTGGCAAGTATTTGCATTCATTAGCTCATATTTATATTTGGAGTCACCAAGCCCAAATCCTTCCAGGAACACCACTTTCTTGACTCCAGGATAGTTTCGGGGGAAAAAACCCAACAACCCAACCTTCAACCTATCTTGCCTGCATGGAGTTTCTACATGAACCATTTAAGAATTTGCCTCAAAAATTACTGGATTACCCATTTTTTATTTTCTTTCATAGTGAGTCCAAGACCTTCCTGTTCCAAGTACACCATATACTATAGATGAGGTTTTGCCTCAATCCAACATTTTGGTCCTTGGCAACGTGGCAACTTTTCTCTGTCCACATAGATGAATAATGAATTGTTTGGCAGAATGACTAACAATTCTACAATAACTACTTCTGGCAGCAGATGCTAAAAGGCGGAAGCATCAGTCATTTCCTTCGATCGTTTGTCTTGAACTCTTCAGCAATTTCATCTCTTGTCTTCCCCATCACCCTGTGAATATTTGTGAACATCACATGCCATCGTATTAATTTTATTCTCAAAAATGGCCCAATGCATTCTCAGTTTTAAGCTCTATTTTTTTTAGTCTCTCTTCCCATCTCAATATTTCCTTAGAAGGTGGTTTGTAACATGAAAGAAAGAGACAGCAATAAAGTGGGAGCAAAAAAGAGGACAAGACCCCTCTGGAAATGATTTTATCCAGACTTTTGCAGTTAACTATTAGATTTTTTTCCTGCCTCTCTATTTATCCATGGATAACTCATGTTTCCCTCTGGCTATACAACAAAGTGGTGAAGAATGGTTCTTAAAACAATAATGTAACATTCAGTAAACCATTTGCCTTCATTGATGTATTTTCCTCCGCACAGGTGCCCCCAAAATGTTCCTGACTATCTACTCTTAATAGATTCTTCTACTGTTTGCTGTCATTACAGTGTATATATATTATACATACACATACACACAGAGATACACATACACAATGCAAAATTAGTTACACTTGATTTTAACCAAAAGGCTGGTCTGAGAGTTCAGGGTAACCAAAACAAAAGTAGTGAATTTCTGCATTGTTTTTATCACAATTAGAAAATGAATTTGGCATGAATGGCTTTGATCTCAACTCTACTTAATCCCCTCAATCTGACATCTGTCTTTTATCTATCTATCTATCTATCTATCTATCTATCTATCTATCTATCTATCTATCATCTATCTATCCATCATCTCTTGTATATGTGTTCATACACATGCATAGACTTATACATAAATGCCAAGAAAAACTGAAAGTGATGTGAAACAGTACAAATAAATGATTAAGGGTGTAGGGACTCCTGCTTGGGCAGGGGGGTTGGACTAGATGACCTACAAGATCCCTTCCAACTCTCTTATTATATTCTAATGTAATATGTTAGAAAGTGTGTGTGTGTGTGTGTCTGTATTCATTTACTAAGTATTCATTAACTGGTGTACAGCAACCATTAATCATCCATCCAAGCCCTCTACATGAAATATGCCTGGCTAAAAGAAACTTTTATAAATGTAATTTTTAATGAATACTTTAGCTTTAGCAAGTAAATTATTAAACAATGACCTTCCCCATATGATACCATTTTGCTCACTTCAGGAAGTCTTTGCTGATTGTAATTAAGTGCATGTATTAAATGGGCATATCTAACTGAAAGACCACAGAATAACAGCAATATCAACAAAGCTTCAGAAAAGTGTGTTACAGAATACAGAATATCAGAAAAACAGAATAAGAAGAGTTGGAAGGGACCTTGGAGATTTTGTAATCCAACCCCCTGCTCAGGCAGGAACCCCATACCAGTTCAGACAAATCTCTTCTTAAAAATTTCCAGTATTGGAGCATTCGCAGCTTCCGGAGGCAAGTTGTTCCACTGGTTAATTGTTCTAACTGTCAGGAAATTTCTCCTTAGTTCTAGGTTGCTTCTCTCCTTGATTAGTTTCCATCCGTTGCTTCTTTCCTGCCTTTGGGTGCTTTGGAGAATAGCTTGACTCCCTCTTCGTTGTGGAAGTCCTTCAAGTATTGGAACACTGCTATCATGTGATCCCTAGTCCTTCTTTTCATTAAATTGGACATGCCCAATTCCAGTAACCATTCTTTTTGTGTGTGTGTGTTTGTGTGTTATTTTATTAATTGTCTCATTTTACAATTGAGTATTTAAAAAGCCATGTGATGACTGGGTTAATCAGTAGTTCAATAGCATACATAAATATTTAGTACAAATCTCATGATACAACATCAAATATTTCCTCTCTTTTTCCCTTAATATCTAATCTTTCGTATTAGGCTAATACAGTTCTTATTATTATCAACTAAACAAAAGTATCTTTGATACAATTATCAATAGTGTTTAGCTTATAGATATCTTAATTGTTTTTGCATTTGATCCTTGTATACAATCAATGTCCTGTTATTGCTTCCCCACCCCAAGCTTTAATTTCCCATCAATATTCAAATTAACATTTGTTATTTATAATTTCCAAGTGTTTTATATTTAGGTGATCAACTTCTTCCTTTTTCCTTTTACATAGCAAAGTCTAATATTCTAAATACACATCTACAGGTATTTGATTATAGTCTTGTTCTAAAAGTTATCTATTTTCCCTCATGGTAAACCATCTAATTAATAATACTGTTTCCCCTCTAATAAGACAAAACCATTATATGTGTTATTTGGGTTAACCAATAATTCAATAATATACATAAATATCTCATATTAGGCAAACAAAATTCTTATTTTCAACTAAGTAAAAACATTATTGTTACATTTATCTATACTTTTAGCCTATACATAAACTTTAATTTCCCATCAATATTCAAAGAAAAAGAAGAAGAAAGAAACCCATAGTTATTTATGATTTCCAAATATTTTATGTTAGGTGATCAAAATTTCCCTTATCTCAATTTCTCCCTTTTTCCCTTTTCATACCGAAGCCTAATAGTCTTTTTACACATTTTAGCTATTCAATTATAATGTTCCAGTAACCATTCTTTACTGTATATGTTTTAGCCTCCAGTCCCCTAATCATCTTTATTCCTCTTCTCTACATTATTTCTGGAGTCTCAACATCTTTTTTTACATTGTGGCAACCAAAGCTGGATGCAGTATTGCAAGAGTGGCCTTACCAAGGCATTGTAAAGTGGTATTAGTACTTCATGTGATTTTGATTCTATCCCTCTGTTAATGCAGCCTAGCACTGTGTTGGCTTTTTTGGCAGCTGCAGCACACTGCTGGCTCATATTTAAGTGATTGTCCACTAGGACTCTGAGATCCCTCTCACAGTTACTACTATTGAGCCAGGTACCATCTTTACTATATATAGTTTAATGTGTGGACACATTTTCATAGGATATTTTTTTTTAATGTTGAAAAAAATGTTTAATATCTGATAAAAGCAGGATGAAATGATGGAACATTTCAGTGTGGACTACTCTGAAATTTTCAATTTTTTAAGGTGCTTCCTGAAATGACCACATATGACTTAAACATATTGTATATTTAACACCCACCCACCATGAATGTTCACAGTTACTCCACAATGGGCTGTGACTTACATCAGATGTTATGATGCAACAATATAATTTGTATGATGACATTGTAAGTGTCATGTCATTTTCATGACACTGCAGTTTGTTATAAACATTCGGTTCTCAGTTCTCTGGGAAAACAATACCAGGGCCACAAAAATAGTCCTTAAAAATAAATAAATGTATTTGTTTATTTATTTATTTATTACATTCCTGAGCAATGTAAGATTTAAGGTGTCCAACCCCCCAAAAAAAGATCTTTTTGTCATCCTTGCCCCAAGTAAAACAGTGTATTTTCCACTTGAGCTTTCTTTCTTTGGTTCCTTATAAACTATTTACTATAATTTGAAGGTCTCAAATGATTTTCCTTACTATTTTCATTTTGGGTCACAGCACATCATGGTCCTGCAATCACAGTGTCTATAAACAGAGCATCAAAATGTTTTAATGAATAATAATTAGAGTACAGTCTTGGAGGAGGGCACTACCAGCTTAAGATAGTGAGAGACATTTGTAATTTTAATATAAAACACATTAGCATCTCCAGAGACCTATTTCATGATTTAATATAACTGCAGGGTCTGTGCAATAAGTATATCTTTGCAACCTTAAGCAATCTCAGATTTGCTCATAATTTACTTTCTCCCAATAGAAATAACTATTGAATCAATTTTCCCACTTTTTATATATGGTAAATTAAATAGATAGACTTCTTTCACACTGCTATATTTGGATAAGAGAACATTCTTATTGTCATACAAAAGATTATATTTACTTCAACACAGGTATTTCAGCAGTGAACACCGTAAAGAGAATTATAATAGCAGCAATGCAATAGTCTAATTTCTAAAATTATAGACATAAGGGAGTAGTTTAACCATGAATACTGCAAGACCATATTTTTCTGCCTTTCCCCTTCTATATTAAATCCAAAGAATTACAGGCAGTGCTGAAGTCAAGAGGATTTGACACTCAAAAATATCTCTGTTACATTCCAGCACTTGAATTTAATATACTATCTTCTACAATTTGCAGAGAAATACTAAGGCTGTGACTAAGGTTTAAAAATGACCACATTTGATGCACAAGTGTTTGCCTTTCCTGTAACAAACCCTTAACAAGCTCCAATCCATACTTTTATTCAGCTAGGAAGAAGGGAGAAAAATGTCCTCTGTAAAATAATGCTTAAGTCTTTTCTGACACCACATTTCAAACTGGAGTTTATTTTAACTGGAAATTAAGGTCTTAGGGTTCACTCGTAATCCTATTAGAATGGAGAGGATGCTTAACTTTGTTAGGTTATTCTGTTTCTATGACAATTTGTATCTTGGGATGAATAAAAGGTATGATTCATTCCTTCATCAGGAAATACATTAATATTAAAAGACAACCAATTCCATGCCAGTTAAAGGAGTAAAGTTACCCCAATGGCTTTACTCCTTTTTTCTCCGTGAGTCTATGATTTTCAAACTTTCACCCCAATCTAATCGAAGTTTTATTTGTAATTGTGAAGAGCCCTGGTGGTGCAGTGATTAAAATGCAGCATTGCAAGCAAAGTCTTCCCCAGCCTGGAGATCAGTCCCAGTAAATGAGAACCCAGAATGTTGGGGGTGCTATGCAAATAATACTTATATTGTAAATTACTCAGAGAGTGCTGTAAAGCTCTATGAGGCAGTATATAAGCCTAAATGCTATAACTATTGCTAAATGGAATCTATGGGAACTGTAATTTTCAGATTTATAATTACAGTAGTTGAAAAAGCAAAATGCATTCTATATCCAAAGAAGAAAGACCATAATAAAGTATGCTTCGTGGCGGGGAAAGTGAGCTGGCTTTGTTGTATGTCATTTCTCTGTGACAAATGTTCCCACAACCTGCTTTATTCAGTCTAGATTTTGCAATAATTTGTCTGGAAGTAAACCCTATTGATGGACCTTAAAAAAGCAAGACTGGAAAAAAAATCTACTTGTTTGAGCTTTGGTGTTCGAGAAGGCTTCTGCATATTCCTTGGACAGCTAAGCAACAAGCAAGTACTGGAAGGCAAAAAAAAAAATCATGAAACTGATTTTGGCCATGCCATGTGGGGAAATTCACTGGAGAAAGAAATTAAGTTTGGAAGAACTAGACTGTCAAAGAATACGATGGCTGGACACCATCAAAGCTAACACCAGTCAGAGCATCCGATAATTCAAAGAAGTAGTGCAAGATCGGAAGATGTTGAGACATCTGGCCCATAAAACTGGGAAGAGTCAAACACAACTGAATGGATAATATAATCAACATGATTGTCATCATGATGATCATCAAATCCTATTGAAATAAGTGAATTTTTGATCTTATGGAAATACATTAGGATTATACTTGTATATGAGTTTCTTATGGAGTTTTTTTATGGACTCATCTCTAATATTTTGTTGGAGTATTGGCTGGAGAATTTTAACATCATTAAAGTCCTGAAGGTTATAGATTGCCATGATAGAAAATTTCCCTTCTTCTGTACAGTATATCTTGAAAAATAAAGTGTATAGATCAAGTGATGTGTGTTAAATTTTTGGAGGAGGAAGTGATAGGAAAAGGACTGTTGGGATTCATCCTGTTTTCATTTTCCTCCAGCCATGGTGGTACGGTGATTAGAATGCAGTATTGCAGGCTGACTCTGCCCATTGCCTGGAGTTCAATCCTGACCAGCTCAAAGTTGACTCAGCCTTCCATCCTTCCGAGGTCAATAAAATGAGGACCCAGATTGTTGGGGGCAATATGCTGACTCTGTAAGCTGCTTAGAGGGGACCATTAAGCACTATGTAGCACAGTATATAAGTCTGAGTACTATTCCTATTGCTATGGGTTTTCTTTTCCTGGGATTTATCCATATAGAAATTGGCCTTTTGGAAAGCACTAGCTGTAGAAGCTGCAAAATGGTAAAAAAACAGTTCCCTTGGGCAAGTCATTGTCTCTGAAGCCTTCAGAAGCAGGCAATGGCAAACGACTTCTGAAAACCCTTGCATGGTTTCAGAAAAAAAAAGTCTGAAGCTGTAAGGGACTATACAATAATTAACAAAGACTACTTTACCTTGCCTACATGCCAACACAAAACAAAATAAACAGAGCCTACATTTTTAGATACGATTGCAATCCCTTTTTTTCTATGCAGCTTCTAAGATGTAGTGAATCAGAATAAACAGAAAAACAGAGTTGGAAGGGACCTTGGAGATCTTCTAGTCCAACCCCCTGCTCAAGCAGGAGACCCCATAGCATTCCAGACAAGTGGCTATCGAGTCTCTTCTTAAAAGCCTCCAGTGATGGAGCACCTACAACTTCTGAAGGCAAGTTCTTCCCTTTTGTATGTTATTATTTCTCATGGCCTTTCATCATCTAAATCCAGAGAAAGGAGAAATTTATTTCCATCTCTTTTTAATGACATGGATGTGCCTTTCGTAGCAATTATGTTTGATAGCAATTTACTGTCCAAAAAAGATAGAAACTAAGTCCTTATCCTTTACCAATAAAGAAAGAATTAAAATTTTCTTTTTTTAAAAAAAGGAAGTCATTTGTTGTTTTAATGTAAATAAAAATTAGAGTAATATATCCCCCCCCCAAAAAAAATGCTTTAGGAAAACATAAGGTTGCAAATAATTTTGATGTGTCTACTTTAAAATATTTTAGTCTCTCTCTCTCTCTCTCTCTCTCTCTCTCTCTCTCTCTCTCTCTCTCTCTCTCTCTCTCTCTCTCTCCCCCTCTCCCTCTGTTTCTGAGTGTGTTTGTGTCTATCTGTCTCTGATTCTCACCTTTCTCTCTCTCTCTGTCTCTCTCTGTATCTACAGAAAGAGAAATATAGTTTAGTCATCCGTCTTTGACTATCTCTCTAATTAATAGCATGAAAGAAATTAATTAACAGAAGCAATAGTTAAAGTAAGGAACCTAACCCTATTATTACTTTGCAGAAATTTCTTAATTTATTGAGGAATAGGTGAAATGTTACCAGATCTGAGATTTAAAAATCCAGATGACCAGATGCCAGCAGAGATACCCAAGAATCCTTTTTTTTTCCAGCTTTGTGTTTGCTGAGTTTGCTTCATTTAATCAAGAACCTTTGATTCAATCTGGTTTACTTTAAAGCAAGAAATAGGATAAACTTCACAGTCAGCTTCTGGGTTGCAGTTTGGATACTTGTCCACAATATTGTATGTCTGAATGACAGTAATTTGGTATTCAGCTGAATCATCTGAACTCCTGTTGCAGGTTGGTTTAATGAATACAGAACATTGCTGGCATAAGCCCAGAAAATCAGAAGCAAGTCCAAAGAACATTTCAGGGTGGGTTTGGCTTTTGTTTTTGTTTTTTTGGTCACTCCTTTTACTCGGTAGCAAATTTATTACACACACCATATTCCATGAAATCATTAAGCAATAATTTAACTAAGGCCAGGGCTGGCCTAGAGCTGGAGAGAGGATGTATGCCAATTCTAGACATATCCTCGTTTCCCTCTTTCTAATATTGGAATTTACTGATGGAAAAGAATTACTATGGAAATTTCTATGATGGTTCAGAAGAGTTATGAGAGATTTTAATCTCTGCCTCTACAGGAAGACATTTTTCTGTCTTCAGACAGGATACGAATAACTGTGGCTTTGTGCATTTCTTTCTAAAGTGTACAACCATACTAAGAGGATGAAATTATTCAGAGATGTTGAACCTGACTTCTGTGACTTCCCATAAAGGGTATCCCTTCTAAGGGTAATATGTTCAATGCACTGCAGATCATAATCAGTAGAAAAATACATGAACATGTAAATGGATGTGACACAATTTAATGTGGATGAGCAACTTTTTAATTGTAAGTCACATTCCATTTATTGAAGAGAGCACCATATGTCCATGGAACCTCACACTTCTTATAGAATAGGATAGGGGATTGTTTCATAATGATAAGATGCTGCTAATGTCAGTCTGATTCTCCTTGAATACCTACAAATGTTCCTGACTGGAGGCTTTATTATAAACCAAGCTAAACTCAAATAAATGGTTGGTGGTGCCAATGCCTTATCATATTCTCTGTCTATAGTCTCTCTCTCTCTCTCTCTCTCTCTCTCTCACATACACACACACACACACACACACACACAGAGAGAGAGAGAGAGAGAGAGAGAGAGAGAGAGAGAGAGAGAGAGAGAGATTTTCAATGGAAAATAAAAGGTGTTACAAATGCTGCTTCATATGTATATATATATATATATATATATATATATATATATATATATATATATATATATATATATATATATATATATATGAAATGTTGTTAGTTGTGAAGTTGTGTCTGACCTGTCATGACCCCATGGACGTTCCTCCTAGGCCTTCCTGTCCTCTACCATCTTCTGGAGTCCATTTAAGCTCATGCCTACTGCTTCAGTGACTCCATCCAGTCACCTTATTCTCTGTCGTCCCCTTCTTCTCTTCCCCTCAACCTTTCCCAGCATTAGGCTCTTCTCCAGTGAGTCCTTCCTTCTCATTAGATGGCCAAAGTATTTGAGTTTCAACTTCAGGATATATATTTATATATTATATATTTATTAAACTTATATACCGCCCTTCTCCCGTAGGACCCAGGATATGGCCTTCTAAAGATCAGTCAGGTTTGATCTCCTCTAGGACTGACCGGTTTGATCGCCTTGCAGTCCAAGCGACTCGCAGGAGTCTTCTCCAGCACCAGAGTTCAAAGGCTTCAATTCTTTGGTGCTCAACTTTTCTTATGGTCCAACTTTCACAGCCATACATTGCAACTGGGAAGACCATAGCCTTGACTATATGCACTTTTGTTGGCATGGTGATGTCTCTGATTTTTAGTGTGCTATATTTGAAATAGATGTCTCCTATTAATACGCCCTATTACATTTGCAATGTTATTTAACATTCATAATGCATAGTGGATTGTGCAATGTTTGTTTTGTTCCCAAAAATAGATCAGTGGTACTTGCAGTTAGAGGAAAACTTAACATTTTCAGTTCAATATCTAGGCTTATCTTTACAAATAATAAAAAAGCTTTAATTGCCTTTCGTTAATTCAGTACTAATTCATATCCACAATCTCTTTCCAAAAAAAGTAAAGAAAATGATTGCTTTCTTTGTTACCAGCAATTCTAAGGATGCATCTTCCTTTAGTTTCTATAGTTATTGAGTGAGTGTAAAATGTACAAGCTTCATCTGAAACTGCAGAAATATTTAGTGAGCAGATATTTGTTGCAGGGCTGAGCATGAGAATATTATCAAGGCCATTGGCTTTACTATGTTTTTTTTTTAATTTGAAACATTGACATTTGTAACTGGAAAGAACAGGTTACAGATAGATCACCAAGGAGAAAATCTATATGATTGTTAGGAGAAAAAACACCTACATGGCAAAATTAATCAATTTAAGTTACAATTTGCTTGCAATTTCAGAAGGCATAAAGAAAAAAATGTGGAACATAGAATATCTGTAAAGAAAGTTACAATTCATGTTGCTTTGTGAATATGTGTTCTACAACCTAACAAAACTGCTTGCTGGTGTGCTCTTCTGAAAGAAGCCTCCAGTGAAAGCTGAAGAAGTAAACTTCTAAAATTAAGAAACTGTTCTTGCTTGTTTGTTTGTGTTAAAATCACTTGGAAAGTATCCTCCCTTAGTTTATCTGCTTGATTCTTCCAGACAATATGTCAAAACGATTTTGAAATATACAGTGTATAAAATAAATAAATAAATTAAATAAATAAACCTTTATTGTCAAAGTACAACATGTGTACATTGAGATTAGCTGAGCCTCCCCCTGTGCTCTCTCCCCCCAACACACAGTGACAACAAACCCTCCATCCCACCACACTATGTGAACCAACTACACCACACACCGGCCTCCCAAGTCAACTCTGCATAAGATTATATCCCATTCAAAAGCCTAACAGCCCACGGATAAAAGCTATTCTTCAGCCTGTTGGTACGGCTGGCTATATTCCTATATCTCCTACCGGATGGTAGGAGAGTAAAGAGATACCATCCAGGGTGTGAGTCATCCCTGAGAATCTTCCTCACTCTTCCAAGGCAACGAGCCCTGGCGATGTCAACCAGTGGTGTCAGGGAACAGCCCACAATGTCTTGTGCTGTGCTCACTACCCTCTGTAATACTTTCCTATCTGCGGCTGTCAGACCAGCATACCAAACCACAATACCATATGAGAGGACGCTCTCTATAGTAGACTGGTAAAAGAGGGTCATTAGCTGTTGTTCTACACTGTTCTTCCGCAAGATCCTAAGAAAGTGAAGCCTCTGTTGGGCCTTTCTAGCCACCTGGGTTGTGTTAACTTTCCAGGTCAGATCTTCACAGAGGTAGACTCCCAGAAATTTAAAGGAGGGAACTCTCTCTACACAGTCCTCCCCGATGTAAAGTGGGGCAGGTTCCTCTTTTTTTCTCCGGAAGCCTAACACCATCTCTTTCGTCTTGCTGATGTTTAGGTGCAAGTTGTTGTTACCACACCATATGGATAGTTTTTGTACCTCCGCCCTATATGCTGTCTCATCCCCACCTGTAATAAGACCCACCACAGTTGTATCATCTGCGAACTTGATTATCGCAGTGGATGGGTCAGATGATACACAATCATAAGTGTATAAAGAGTACAGGTAGGGGCTAAGCACACAGCCCTGTGGCGTGCCGGTGCAAAGCTTCAGGGGGGTGGACAAAGCAGACCCGACCCTCACTGTTTGTACCCGATACCTAAGAAAGTCTTGAATCCAATCGCAGATAGCGGGGGAGAATTTCAGGTCAGTCAGCTTCTCGATGAGAATGCTCGGCAAAATGGTGTTAAAAGCCGAGCTGTAGTCAACAAAAAGCATCCTGACGTAGCTTCCAGGTTTCTCGAGATGACTTGCTACAGAGTGTAAAGCAGTAGCTATGGCATCGTCTGTCGACCTATTTCCCCTGTAGGCAAATTGATGTTTATCAAAGTCCAGTGGGAGGCATGTCCTAAGATGTTGGAGAACCAATCTTTTGAAGCATTTCATGACTACAGACATTAATGCAATAGGTCTGTAGTCATTCAGGCACTCAACTGCAGTTTTCATGGGGACTGGGACAATGGTAGCTGCTTTCAAGCATGATGGTACACATGCCGTTTGCAAGGAGATGTTAAAAATCCTTGTCAGGACCCCTGCTAATTGATCGGCACAATTCCTGACCACTATCCCCAGCACCCCATCTGGGCCTGCGGCTTTGCTGGGATTCACAGCCTTTAATACAGCTCTCACTTGGTGTTCACACAGGGTGAGTGGCTGACAGTCAAAAGGCCGGCCAGCAGAGGCTACGGGGTCTGGTCTTTTAACCTCGTAGTGGGCGAAGAAGATATTCAGCTCCTCAGCCAACAAGGCATCGGTGTTTGCCATGCTCCTCGTGCTGCCCTTATAGTTGGTTAAGTGCTGCAGTCCCTGCCATACTTGCCTCGGATCGTTGTTCGCTAAATGGTTCTCCAGCTTTTGTTTGTATTGTTGTTTTGCCATCCTAATGCCTCTTCTGAGATTTGCCCTGGCGTCTCTGTATCTGTTCCTGTCCCCCGCCTTAAAGGCAGAATCCCGGGCTCTCAGGAGTGTTCGTATCTCTGCAGTCATCCAGGGTTTACAGTTCCCATAAACTCTAATGCACTTATCCGTTGTTACACTGTCCGTGCATGTTCTAATATAAGAGAGTACGCCATCTGTATATGAATTTAGATCTTGTTCTTCAAATACACTCCAGTCAGTGGTTTCAAAGCAGTCCTGCAACTGACTGAGAGCACCCACTGGCCAGGTTCTGACCCTTTTTGTGACTGCCTGAGTCCTTTTCCTGAGAGGAACATACTTTGGGCACAACAGGAGTGAAAGATGGTCAGATGTACCCAGGTGGGGAAGAGGAAAAGCTCTGTATGCCTGCTTAAGATTGGAATACACGTGGTCCAAAGTGTATACAAACTGTTCCTGGCTAACCTCTTTCTTCCCCTGTATTTAATGCGAGTTATGTCAAAGGGTTCAAATTTTGTCCAGATGTGTGTTGTACATAGAAGTTAATACAGTATTACTTATGAGCAGTGCTTTTTTTGTAAAAGAAAAAGGTGCCGGAACTCACACATGTCATACAACCCGCCTTGCCTACCCTACAAGCTTCCATCCAAAAAAGGTGCCAGAACTCCGTTCTGAGCGTTCTATGAGAAAAAAAGCCCTGCTTATGAGAATAATGCTGTAGACATCAGCTGGCAGTGGAAAATGGTTAATTTCAGCAGTATTCCAAATCTAAACCTATAACTTTGAATCACGCATTAAGTCTTCATCTATCTGATTACCAAATTGCCCATCACAATAACCACATTCACCAACTGCCTCTCTCTCATGTCTTTATATTAGAGCATGCAGCTATGTCTCCCCATGACTTTCAGTATCTAGAATTAATAACCAGAAACAGAAAAAAAAGTTTTGCTGTCCCAAAGTATGCTTATTCATCATTCACCAGGTTAAATATTAGCATTCAGTCTTATAAGACAGAGGCCAGGCATTCCTCCCCCAAGGCCCCCTTAAATGTTATTACCCAACTGTCAATGCTTAATGAGACAGAAAGGAAAGATTGTCAAATATATGGGTACAATTATGTTGACTGTTAGATAGTTACATAAACAATCAATCAACATTAGTGTATGTCATGACCCCTCCCATTTCTTTCTATTACTTACCATTTGGAGTGCAACTCCAAGCCTGTCATTCAAAGACAGCTTGGGGCAGCCCCAGTGATTAGGGAAAGTAAAACAATGCTATGGGTAGCCCTGTAAATGTCTCTTCCTATGCTACTTCTTTCTTCTCTCCGTTAAAGACAGAGCTGGCTGATTCAGCTGCAGTTCTGTCACCTTGAACTGACAAGAGTGAAAGGAAGTTTCAAGTTAAGGTGAAAAGCCCCCAAGGGACAATGGCAGGGATGTGACTGGACAGGTGACAGGGTAAGAAGGGGAGAGAGAGAGAGAGAGAGAGAGAGAGAGAGAGAGAGAGAGAGAGAGAGAGAGAGAGAGGGAGGGAGGGAGGGAGAGGGAGAGGGAGAGGGAGAGAGAGAGAGAGAGAGAGAGAGAGAGAGAGAGAGAGAGAGAGAGAGAGAGAGAAAGCAAAAGCAGAGAGTGATAGAAAGATAACATTGGAAGAACAGGAGTAGGATTTGGGGCTTTCTTTCTCCCCCCCCTTTTTTTCAGGTGATTTCAGTTTTCAGCTAGTAGATGTGTGTTAATTCCTTTCAAAGTTCAACATCTTGGTTTTCTTTAGATGTTAATCCCCAAAATATTACTTTCTAAAATAAACAGAAAATCATGGCAGCACTACTCAGCAAGTTCCTACTTGTGGAGATGAAACAGCATACAGGGGGCAGGTACAAAAACTATCCATATGGTGTTCCAAGAACAACTTGCACCAGAACGTCGGCAAGACAAAAGAGATGGTGTTAGACTTCCAGAGGAAAAAAGAGGAACCTGCCCCACTTTACATCATGGGGGGGGGAGGCAGTGTGGAGAGAGTTTCCCCCTTTAAATTTCTGAGAGTCTACCTCTGTGAAGATCTTACCTGGACAGTTAATACAACCCAGTTGGCCAGAAAGGCCCAACAGAGACTCCACTTCCTCAGGGTCTTGAGGAAGAACAGGGTAGAACAATGGCTAATGACCCTCTTTTACCGGTCTACTATAGAGAGCATCCTCTCACACTGTATTGTGGTTTTGTATGCTGGCCTGACAGCTGCGGATAGGAAAGTATTACAGAGGGTGGTGAGCACAGCACAAGGCATTGTAGGCTGTCCCCTGACACCACTGGATGACATCGCCAGGGCTCGCTGCCTTGGAAGAGTGAGGAAAATTCTCAGGGATGACTCACACCCTGGTTGGTATCTCTTTACTCTCCTACCATCGGGTAGGAGATATAGGAGTATAGTCAGCCGTACCAACAGGCTGAAGAACAGCTTTTATCCATGGGCTGTTAGGCTCTTGAATGGGAAATAATTTTATAATTTTATGTATGACTGACTTGTGAGGCCGGTGTGTGGTGCAATTAGCTCACATGGTGTAACAAGATGGAGGGTTTGTTGTCACTGTGAGTTGTGGAGGGGGGCATGAAGGGAGGCTCAGCCAATCTCAATGTATACATGGTTGTACTTTGACAATAAAGGTTCATTCATATATGTCCAATGGACAAACAGAGAAAGATTCCAGAATATGTGAGTTGTTTTAAATTACTGGTTTGATCAGGCCGTACATTTGTTTCTTCATTGGACAATTCCCCTAACCTTTAACATTTTTGATAAGCAAGTCATGAAAGTGAACTTGGGAGATCTCTTCAGACAAATTAAAATTTCCTTTTGGTCAAGGATAGGGGAAATGATAATCTCCCCTTATTTATCCTTAGATAACCACTTCATGGTACTTGGAAGAAGAGTGTGTTTAATAATTTATTCGTCTGTAGTAACTAATGAGACTGCCACAACAATCTTGTAAAATGTGCAAGGGTTGGGTGCTCTTGTGTCTTTAATTTACTTGCACAGAAATAGCCTAAGGGTAAGAACATGTGTTCTGTGTCAAAAATTATTTTATTAACAACTTCAGAGAGTTATTATTATAGCTTACGTTCAAGAGCTAAAAAAAATTGCATGGAAACAAACAGTAGGCAATTTAATTATTCATCAATTAACTACTAGTACAGCCATTTAACAAAACATGAATGAAAGGAACCCTTAAATAAAGCTAACTGAATGCAACACAAACACAAAAATAAAACAATCTTGAGACAAGAAAATGACTCAGTACCACTTGGGTATTTGCATACTTGTGTTCTCCTTCCATTAAATTGATAGGGAGGCTAGTCTAATCAGCTTTCCTGTGCAGTGATGGTTGCCCACATTTTTTTTTAATGATGCTGTGAATGAACAACTTAAAGTGCATCATGCTGGTCTCCATAGGAAAGCATCCACATGCGCCTCTTTGAGTATCCTTAACTGCTTTCCCCTATCCAGTTCCACTATCTGAAAGAAGAGCTATTCTCCCCAGTTAAGCAGAGAAGAAAAAGAAAATAGTGGAAGATTAATAGCAAAGAACAGAAAATGAAGAGATTTGACTTAGCAAGCAAGACACTTAGCAAGCTATCTGTTGAAAAACAGGTCTGTAGGCAAAAAAAGTAAAATTTGACATAGTGTGCATACTACTCTTCAGTGATTCCAAGCAGTTTGTACTTGTTTAAATGATGATGTTTTACAGTAAAAGATTACATAAATGTAGAAACAATACAACCAGACTTAATAAACTATTTAGGAAAGGTGTGGGTAAAGAAATGGCTTTTCTAAGGACAGGAATACTACATGAAAAAAAAATCTAAATGTCATAGGGAGTTAATTCCATTTTGGAAGATGGAAGAGCACAAAAGAGCATTTTTAGACTTCTATGGACCTGGACAACTTGTTCCCCAAAGTCCCCAGGCTAATAGGTGAGATCTGATAAATCAGTACTACCCAGTTATCATAACATGGATCATTGATACAATCAATAAACTGACCCGGCTTCAAACTCCAGGCAAGAAAACCTTCACTTGGATGAGAAGGTGTCAGAAAGATATCTCAGCAACCACACACACACACACACACACCACCTCTCTCTCTCTCTCTCTCTTTATGATCACACTAGGGCGGGTTCAACATTACCTCTTTTAAATTCAGTTGCCCTCTGACCCAGCTTTTATTTCCTTTTAATCAATCAGTACTCCACATTCATACCTTAGTATACCCATTGAGTTAGTGCAAGACCTTCAGTCCATATTCACACAACACTTTAAACCCTTTTGATCAGGCCCTTCAAGGTCAGAAAACAAACATTATAAATCTGACTGGAATTATAGTTCATTAATATTAGGCTACAGTAACTGAATTTCACTCTTCTTCCTTATACTATAATGAGTTAGGAAGGTATAAATAAAAGTTTCTTTTCAAGATTTTACTACTTGCCAGGATTAAAGTATACTTTTTGTTTATGTAACTATCATTGACCCTACCTAGCTTTCTCCAATGTCATTTCTGCGGCACTCTACATTCACAATTAACCAACTTCTTTGACATGGCCCAAGGGCTAATCAATAAAGACTTATATATAATTAACCAACTTAGATTTTTTTTAAAAAATTGATTTGATTCAATTTCAGTGCTGTCTGACTCCAGACTGTCGCTGATCAGCTCACAATATTAAAACAAAACAAAATAGAGTAAGATAAATAGAAATAAAATAAAGGAAATAAATAAAATGGTAATTTGCAAACAATGTAATTAATGTCCAGTTCCATCTTTTCAATCCCAAGAATTAGGAGAACAGTCATATCTTGAAAGCCTTCCAGAATACTTTCAAACCATCCAGACTTCAAGGGGAACATCATTCCACAGAGCAGGTGCCTCAATAGAGAAGGCATGTTTTGTAGGTCCCAAATAATGACACTGTTGGTTGAAAGGACTTGGACCCCAACGACCAAATCTACACAGACATCTGCATACAAACTAGTAGTAGTTTGAGGTAGTTGTTAAAGCATCAGGCTAGAAACCAGGTGACTGTGAGCTCTAGTCCCGCCTTAGACAACTGGGTGACTTGAGACAGTCATTTTCTCTCAGCCTGGGAAGAAGGCAATGGCAAAACCACTTGTGAAATATTGTCAAGGAAAATTCAGGATCATGTCCAGGCAGTTGACAGGAGTCAAGATTAATGCAAAGGCACATAAATCACCACCTGGAATATCATTCTAGATTACTGTTAAATTTCCTTCCCTTTCTCACCTTCAGTTTAAGTAATAATCCTGCCACTCCAATTATATCTTACTTTCTTGAAACTATATGCGCACATAGCACATGCATGCACAAGTGCAGAGATACAGACACATAGGCATACACACACACACACACACACAGAGAGAGAGAGAGAGAGAGAGAGAGAGAGAGAGAGAGAGAGAGAGAGAGAGAGAGAGAGAGAGAGAGAGAAACACTAAATAATAATGATCATAGTGTGTCCTCTTTCGTTGTGTTGTCACCTTTGGAAGTATTACTCTGAACATAGATTCCTATTGGCAGCCTAGTATGACTGGATGGTGCTTCTTAATGGCACTGGAAGACAGCCCACTCACATAACTTCACTCTTTCTTCCTACTTTTCTGTTGAAAGTTGATTTGGGTGTATTATTCAGAAGGGAGAAAATTAGTTTCCATTGAATATACAACTTCTAATCGTAAAAGATAGCTGTGTGAAAAAAATAATAATGCACATATGAAGGTCAGGACTATCTGGCTAATTCACTAACAGAACACTTGAATCTTAGGGGCTCATTATATCTCTAAAGGAAGACTTGCCATAAAATAGAAGCATATATAGGATGTCTTCTGAAAGGATGGCCTTGTGTTTGCATTCATGTTGGAAACAACTAAGGCACTTCTGGGTTGAAAGAACTAGCTGGTGACATCACCATTGCCTGGTGTATGCCTGGTTGTAGGGCTCCTTTCATGTCCTCATTAATGTGCCCATCAAAGTGGTACCTATAAATCTACTTGAGATTGCATGCTTTTGAATTGCTAGCTCGGCAGGAGCAAGAGCAAATGCCAGTAGCTCACCCTGCCACACAACAGCACTAGGTTCTCAAACACAGGCTTGCTGATCATCATCCCAGCATCCTAACCACATGAGGCACCACTCTTCAATGAATGGCCTATCCTTTCTTGTATTCAACATACTCCTTATATTGAAGACAGTCACTTTGGCTGTGTTTAGACACTTTTGAGCTTCAGAGCAATAGAAGGAGGAGGAGGTGGTGAATAGGAGAAGGACGAAGAAAAGGAGGAAAGATGTTTTTGTAACCCATTCCATTTGTAAACTGTATATTGGTATACCAGCTGGCTTCTACACCCAACAGTGTCTGGCCTCAGTATGATTAATGTATATGCAGGCAAAAACTCCTAAGGTTTAATAGTTTTCTGGCCTTCAAACCACAAACATCAGCAAGATTAATGCTTGAATGAATAGAGCCACATAGAGAGACATGGGGTCAGAAGTGATTCTTTGCCCCAATCCCTCCTTTCCAGCTGTTCTGAGTGTGGGGAAATTTGGTTGCTCAATAGCAGTAAATATCCTGCTGAATTATAGCTTGACAGATTGTCAAGTCAGAGACCAAAATGGGGGGAAAAGTCATTGAGTTATGCTAAAATACATCACTGTATGTACTTCTGTAAAACATGCTGTCAATCGGAAGTACTGCGTTCGCATACCTACACAGTTACACATAATTTTAATTCAGAGATTTGATTCTCAAGGAACTCAGTGAAATCTTCAGTCTGAATCAATCTGTTGCATTGGAGCAATTGAAACTTTGAATTAAGCTGAAATGGATTAATTATTCAGTTGCTTTCACGTATCAAGGAAATCATGTTTTCTTTTTTCCTGAACCAAGTTGATACGTCTTACTGAATTCACAGTGCTAGTCAAACTGATGATTTACTGTAAATCAACATGTTGTGATGATTTGGGAGAAAGTACTGACACATTTCTATTCCTCAAAGCCCTTCTCCAAAAAAAACACCAACTCCAGACATGGACCTCATAATTTATAGACCCTTCTCATTATCAGATGAGTGCAATATAGTAAAACAATATATAAACCACAATCTTTTCCCTTATCTTCTCTCTTGCTCATCTTGCTCTGCTTCTTAACGGTTTAGATTCTACCAACCTCCTCTTCACTTTCTTGTCCATGACTTCTTTGCTAATGTTGTCAGCAGTTATCTATCTGTCTCATCACATCAGCAGATGAAAGCTGCTGATGTGCTGCTGACAAAGGCTTTTGCCACACTATATGCACAAACAGAATTTGAGAGGCTGCAGAGACTTTGCAGCCAGTTCTTTTTAGCTAGATTCCATTATTAATAGAAATCTAGATTTTCAGGGTTGTGTCCTTAATGTCAATTTCTAATAAAAGAGTGCAATGCTATTACTATTGTAAGGCCATACAGCAATGTAATAGCTATGTAACAGTAACTAAAAAAGGTAGCAAGCAAATAATAAAATATTACATTTTTCTCTCTCTCTGCACACCTACGCTATACACATAGAAACCACACACGTGTGTGTAAATTACATAATACACATATTGACCATGATTTTGGTGCTTTTCAACATCAACAAAGCAATAAATAATAATTTACAATGTAAAGGTAAAGGTAAAGGTCCAATTTTAAGGGGTGATGCTCATCTCCATTTCTTACTAAGGGAGCCAGCATTGTCTGAAGACACCTCCATGGTCATGTGGCCAGCCTGGCTTTATGCCAAAATTGCACGGAACATTGTTACCTTCCCAATGAAATGGTACCTATTTATCTACTTGCATTGCATGTTTTCTTACTGCTAGGTGGGCAGGCGGGGGAGCAAGTAATGGGAGCTCACCCAGTCATGCGGCACCCGGGTCTTGAACCTGGTCTGCCACTTAATTTTATTTAAAATAAAAAAACCTGGCAATACTTAAAATTTTATTTTTAAAAGAAGCCTGGAATAATGTATGGCTATATTGTAATGAATGCTGACTTTTGATTGACATGCTTTTCTTGATGTTCAGGTTCTTATCTTGTGGATCATATGGATTAAGGGAGAGAATAAAACATAACAGTTTCTCAGTAAATCTTTGATATGGAAGCATTCTTAATTTAAGCTCCACCCTGAAAAGAAGATCTCCCTGTCTTACTTTGCTTGTGAAAGATATGGTCTCCTTGCTTCCCTGAAAATTAGTTTTGAGTTATATCTCACCTTGTATAATCAGTGAATAAGATGGTTTAACAAAAAAACAACGACATTGTTTATAGTATCTGTTTGGCCCAATTATAAAATTTTTAAAAAATGCTTCAAGTGAAATATGCAAACATTGGGTATATAAATCCTGGGGATGTAATTGCAGTGGAATGGATTACATCAAATACTGAAGCAAGAATGAATGATATCCACTTCTATCAATATAATGGAAGGAAATTTGTTGGCGGGGAGTTATGGACAAGTTGGGAAAAAAATAGGTGGATACAGCAAATATTTTTATATAATTTTGATTGTCCCAGGTTGTTGTTTCCTGTCCTTTAAGATATTTATTTATTTATTAGTTGAATGGTCATAGAGATACCAAAATCTGCAAAAACTGCACAACAACAAGAAGAACAGAAAAACATGCAGGCAGCTGAGTTTTATAACTTGGTTGGAGACCAAATACGGTACTATGAGTCAAAAGACACTAGAACATTAGTAAATACAAAACAGAATTCTAGACTTAGCTCATTATAAAGCAAACTCACTAGCTTCTGATACCCATTTCTACTGTATATATAAGGCAGGGGTGTCAAACTCAATTTCATTGAGGGCCGCATCAGCATTGTGGTTGCCCCTCAGGGGGCCGGGTGGGTATGGCCAGGGTGGGCGTGGTCTGCTGGGTGGGTGTGGCTAGAGTGCGTATGGCCTACTGGGTGGGCGTGGCCAGCTCTACGTCCTTCGCATCAAGGGTGCCTATGGGGGCCTGGGCAGGAGTGGGACAGATCTGAGGGTTTCTGGCAGAAGGAGGGTCTCTGGGCCAGGGCCAAGGCAGAGGGGCCCATTCCCTCACTGTTTCCAGGATGGCTTCGCGGGCCGCATGAAACCACTTCGCGGGCCAGATCCGGCCCCCGGGCCTTGTATTTGACATGTCTGATATAAGGTATTGTGGTAACTGATCTGCAATTGTGATAGGTGATTAAGCTTGGTAACAAGTTCAAGAAGCCAGGTGTAATATAATGAGGTGTTTCAGTATGCATGCACAGATTCAGCTTTGGTCTCTGAGCACATAAAGAAGTAATCCTTATAGGGGTGTCATTACATATACCTGGTCTCAATTTGCATCAGTGTGAATGTCTTTATATTATTTAAAATATTAAAAAGTAAAACTTGTGAAAGATAAGAGGATAATGAAAGGCTTATGATATTTGTAAGAATCTTAACTGTACTGAGGATAACCATAGAACATTTTCAATTTGATTTCAAAATGATATTTAGAACATAAATGTGCAGATATAGTGCCTGTGTGCAGATCTTTAAAACTCTTCTGGGACCATGCTGCAACTGCTTAGGGCAGTAATATGTTTTTGAGAAAGTTGTGGGACAATACAGTTACAAAAAACTGTTTTACTTACATTTCCACGTCCTCTGGAGCACCTTTTTTGGAATCTCAAGTATTGCAGAGTTGTAAAGATGAAGTGGGTCATTTTCCGCTAAACATTCTCCAACTTCTCTTCAGATTTTTTTTTCATGCATTTCATCCAAGCAGGAACACCAATATATATTTCTATCTTTTATTGTTCCATGTGTTATTTTGTTTGGACTAGAAAATTGATGCAAAATCTAAGCCATCTTTGCCATTTGGATAATTTGATTGCTCGATACATAAGAACTTGTAAATTACAGCCGTATCTGCTGCTTATCTAGAAAATGAAAGATTCAGGTCTCAACAAAACCATGGCAGAAGAGATTAAAATCTGCATCACAACATTTTCCACTTTCATGGGAGAAATTTAACATTTGAAATGAGATGCATGAGATTTTTCTTTTCTTTTCTTAAAAGCGCACATATAAACTTTGTCAATTATTGAGGCTAAAATAGTGATTGTTTGACTGGCAGGAGGGTTAAACTCACCATTCAACCACAATGTTCTCTGAGTCACTTTGATCAAGATAATTTAAGATATGTTGCAGGGTATTGTCAATCTGTTCACATTTTTTTTATTTGAAATACATTCTGCATTCTGACCAACCCTCCTTTCCCTTCCACTGCAACTATAAAGGTGTAAATTATTGCAGGCATTTATGCATAGACCACAAACACCTAAAATAGCAAGATCTACACAAATGAAGTTCATATCAAAGCTTTGGTGCCCTAAACATTTGCACTATAAGTTTCTGGAAGGAGTTGAAGCCTTTCACTCCTCTAGCTGTGTTCAAATTTAATTGGATGCACTACCCAAAGTTGCATACATGAAGTGGCCATACATATAAATTTGATCAATCAATCAACCGATCAGTACACTGCAGGAAAAAAAAAACACCTTCTTCATTTTGATGTTTCACATATCACAGAAGGAATCATATTTTCAGCATGCCAAAATAAATAAATAAATAAATAAAATGAACTCCTCAAAGAAGGATAGAAGGACCTATCTCAGGTATCAAGTGACTAAAGAATGAGAGTGAATATCCTATCTAATTCTGCTATCATTTCACCAGCAGCCCCATGGGATATAATAGGAAAATGAAAATCTCTGATATCACATTTTTCTATTATTCCTCAATAGAACAACTGGGATGGAATGCTTCTATGTGGCCTTTTCGTATCCAGAAGCAGAAGCAATCAGGGAGAAAAGACACATAACAAGAAAAGGAACAACTTAATCCCCAAATTCTGTCACCTGTGAACAATAAATAAAATTTTAATAAATACAAATAAATGATTTTGAAGCCCTCCAAGAATGAGCTAAAAAGATACATCTCTTCTGCAAGGGAGTAGAATTTCAAGGAACAGGAGAACATATTTTCACGTTACTAACCCAAGTATATTTTGCAAACATAAAGCTTAGGGATTTATGCAACTTTTACTTTATATGGATTTGTTTTCCTTCCTTTTATGTACTGTAATTAAGGATGGGAGTATTTGGAATATTTCTAATTTAAGGTATCGGGTCAAGTGATCAAGTCTCACTTTGCAAGTGCGGCTAAAGACATTTATGCAAAAAAGTTCTAATAAATTAATTAATAGTCAAAGAACTCAAGGTGGCGTATATATCATTCCATCTTCCAATTTTCCCCACATCTTTGAAGCAGTTTCTACTACTGTCCAAAGTCACCAACTGAGTTCCATGACTGAGGTTATCTCCCTGTTCCTGGTCCAGTACAATACATTTTTCCCAACAACATGTGGGATTTTTTTGGTGCCCATTGTTTAAAACTGGGACCTGCATTAAAAAATTAGAAAATGTGAAGACTAGTTCCCATTTTACTTTGTGTAGTATATATTTGGTATGTTTGCACTAAAGTACAAAATAAATTTCCATTTATACTTGTGGTACATATCTATTTGCTGAATGTTCTTGTTGTAAGTATGAGGCCATTAACTTCTCTACAGTATATACATTTCAATCCCAAGTACAATTCCTGATTCAGAAATTTTTGAGGTGTTTCAGAGATGCTACACAGTGAGAAATATAAGGACTACTCTTTTCAATTCTATCTAAGATCATACAACACCTTTAGCTTTTTTTAGTGATTGAAATAACATAAAAAGGACAGCTTTTTTGTTGCCAGTGACAGAGTGACACCACAAAAAGGCACAGCAAAATATATTTATAGCTTGTTAATGCACCAATCTATAGTTTTACAGATTCAGCCACACAATAAGGTAATGATCCAGAACCAAAAAGGAAAAGAAAAGAGGAAGGTAAATTAAATGCTATTTCTAATCCATAGAACACAGTGGTTATTCTAGTATACAGTAACGTTATACTTTCTCATTTCCCCAGTCATGCCCCTGGATCTCAATATAGTTCCTTTACCTTTAATTATAAGAATAATTACAACAGAGGTACATGGTATCAACAGAGAAAATAATCAAAAATATGATAAAGGGGATGATTTGTAATTGCATTGTTGTTGTTTTTTAGAATTCCAGACTATCTTGTTTGTATTTTTTTCCTAGCAGATCACTATCTAAATTATTTTGTTCATTAAGGTTAATACTAATGAATTTCAGAATATGAATTAAATTAGGGTGTATGAATTATCCTTAAAACTCACATGGATTTATGTGTGTGTAAGAGAGAGAGGGGGGGGAGACTCCCTGTAGTTTCATTGAATCTGCTAGAGCAGGGGTCGCCAACTGGGCTGTGGCATATCAGAAACTGGGCTACACAAACAAGCAAAGCTCTATCCATGTAGGCAGTATGTGAAACCACGCCCCTTCCAGTCCACGAAAAACCTCTCTCCACAGAACCGGTCCCTGGTGAGTAAAGGTTGGAGGCCGCTGTGCTAGATGAACTAGAACTGGGCAAGACTCTTATCACTGTAATTAGACTTGCATTAGTTTCTGAGGAGTTGTATTCTTCTCGCCAACAAATTCTGTTAATGAACAGAAGAATGAGAAGGCTGTTACTAGACAAAAAATAATTTGTCAATGCAGAATACTTTTTTTTGTTTCATAGTGTAACTGATCCAAGGTTGGTTTTTTTTTAATCCTTTTGAGTTTAAGAAAGAGACAAAGAGTCAAAATAGATATGTGTGTGGTTGTCATACTTATGTGAGTCTTAAAATTCAAGGGGAAAAAAATCACACAACTTATTCTTTTCTTATTATTGCAAGAGCTACTTGTATCTATCTTCTTTCATTTCACACTTGCCTGCATCAGTATAAGTCTGGTCAGTTTCAGTCATAAATCTATTATGTCTAATTTCTGCATTATGCTGTAATCCAGAAACAGAAAATTGCAGAAAATGACACTTATTTTATATCTTTCTTATTTTTAACAACATCCAATCTACTACTATTCTTATTCAGGTACCCAACTTTTCTTACTATGCTCATTTTGAAATCATGAAAACTACAGAAAATATCTTCTCATCTACAGAATAATCAAGAAATTTAGAAACATATTCCGATATCTCTTCTTGCTGCAAACAAAAGATTGCTTGTCAATTCCCTGCCTAATTTGAAAAAAATAACACAAATAATCTTGTCTCTTTTGCAGAACTGGTTGGTGACTTTTAGCTTATTTCTCTATCCAATGAATTCATGTCTCTTATTCAATTTCATGGTCTGATTTAGCCAGAGGTATCCATTATCTTTAACTGTCAAATGCAGGCCAGCCCACCAGTTTGTTAAACTGGTGGGCTGGCCTGCATTTGGGTAATGATTCTTGGTGATTAGACTCAAACAGTAATGGGCAATATCATTTAGCAAATTGTTGTTGACAAGATCCAATGGGAACAAGAAAATTAGAAGAACAGCAGGCCCAAAATATTTCCGAGTTTAGTGTATTGTCTTTCAAAGCCCTGAGAAGAAATTCTGAATATCATCAATTATGATCTATCTTTTCTTTGGTTTTAAATTCCATAAAAATGCAACTAGCCAAGAGAATTCCCTTGATAGGAGCTCTTTGAACATCAGTGTTCAATGAGGGATGAGCACAGGTAGTCCTTGATTTACAATCATTCATTTAGTGACGATTCAAAGTTACAATAGCACTGAAAAAAGTGACTTCTGACTGTTTTTCACACTTAAAATCATTGCAGCATGATTCTATATTTATGGCATACACATTTAATTTACTGAGACAGTATAATGGCAGTGTCTTCTGTTAGAGTTATTTCTGGCTCTCTCTCTCTCTCTCTCTCTGTGTGTGTTTCTGTGTGTGTGTGTGTGTGTGTGATGGTTCAGGGGTTAAAAATGTTGAGCTTGCTGCAAGAAAACTGACAGCCCAGGTTTGAGACCTGAGCTTCGTGCAACCAGGTGAGCGCCTGTTCCTTCTCCCACCTCCTGCCCACCTAACAGCTTGAAAGCATGCAAATGCAAGTAGATTAATAGGTATCACTTTGATGGAAAGATAACAGAATTATGTGCCCCTTTGCCATATAGCCATGCTGGCTACATGGCTATGGAATTTGTCTTTGGACAATGCTGGCTCCCTCAGCCAAGAAACAGAGATGAGAACCCCACCCTACCTACAGTCAGAAATCACTGACAGGAAATTTTTTACCTTTTTTATAGGACCCAACCCAGACACTGGTACTTCATTCAGGTAGAAATAGAGATAGAGATATAATCTGTGTATTCATTCAGTCTACTACAATTCTAAGTAAAGTATACAATCCATTAACTATAGCAAAGCTTTAGAGAAATATGCTTCATCTCAATACAGGGATGATTCTTACACTGTTTCATGTCTCTTTATTCATTATTTGGAGTCTAGTGCTTTGACCAACTTTTGCTCACATATAATTCTGAGAGTTGTTCAACATTCTTGGAGGTATCAGTGGGAGAATATTGATTTGGAATATATTAGCAAAAATCCAGTCCAAACATAAATAAGTAGTCAAGCAGATATGAAGATATAGTTTGCTTTCTGCAGTACTGCATCAGATAAATGAATGAAATATTTGATGTTAATGTCTTTCTTCTTTACTTTCCAGAGATGAACTTTTTCTACAAAAATCAATGCTTTATATTTAAGCCAAAGTTACTATGTAAGCAATTAGTAGGGACACTATTAAAATTATTTATTTAGAGTAGATACAATTCATAAGTCTGACTGTTGTAACATATATAGACATTTCCCAGTAAATATTTATTAGGATCTTTAAGAAAAGATGCTACTAGGCTCCTTCTGATTTTTCAGCACAAAAGTGTGTAAGGAGATATTTATCAAAGGGTGACTGGTTTACAAAAGAGTAACTTAATCAGGAGGGGGAAATGCAGGTCAGATTACCATTTTGGCACTTTTTCAATCATACACTGGTATTTAACTGCCGTCTTGCTCCCCAGAACAAGAAACGTCTGTATGCATGGCAATGGAGAGAAGCCTCCAATCTGATTTCAGAATGGATCTGAACTCATGCATGCAGAGCTTGCTTTAAAAAGAGAGAGAGAAAATTAAAAAGGGAGTCTTAATACAAAGAAGCATTTTTTTAAAAAAAATCCCTTTATTGTCAGTTTTATTTATCATGATTAAGTTCTTTGATTTGCTTGAAAGGCACCCAAGAATAATAATTGTAACTTCAAACATAAAAGATACAAAATGTACAGAATAAATAATACAAATAATTCTAACTAAACTTTATAGTAAAATAAATTTGTCCTGCTTCTTGTCTCCTTAATTCCAAACATAATTTTAGTGCTATGTTCCATTGATTTCAACAGATTTGCTGTGCTGCTTACTCACTCCCTCTCTCTCTCTCTCTCTCTCTCCCCCCCCCCCCTCTCTCTCTCTCTCACACACACACACACACACAAACAAATCCAAATTGTGAGTGCAGCAAATCTGTGTTTGGAAACACAGTGACAGAGTTGTGAAATAGTCAGAATTGGATCGAACAATTTTCTTCTTCTCAGAAACAAAGTTAGGATTGTAGATTAGATCATATTATATGTGAGCTGTGTTTACATGTGAGATCAAGTATGACAAAGAACACCATTGCATTTAAACTTGATCACAATTCTATACACACACCAAGCTGTGGAGTTCTACGGGACTTGCTAACCTTTACATGGTTAGCCACTGACGTCTATGTATGCAAAATTAGCATACCCATACAAATGTGGCAAAAGCACGTATCTCTGATATATATGCTAAGGATGTATCCATACAATTTCAATAACTAATTTTCAACGCAACTTCTTCGGTTTGTGACTTTTCTTTATTTTACATGCCTACCTTGTTTAAACCAGACCTGTTTGGGGTGGGGGGGAAGGGCTGAGAAATGACCTTTTGCCATGTCATTATGGCAAAGACAGTGTGTTTACAGCCAGAAACAAGTTCTGATGGCTTATTTCTTGTCTGACTTGCAGTCTGAAATTTACTGGCCACAGCAAAGTGATGTTATCATAGGAGCCAATCATATAAATACAATAAAAATAAAAATTGGGTGCATCAGTATACTAATATATTTACATTAAATTCTCAGTAGCGTTTCAAACTTCCCAAGTACAAGTGTCAATCCAATGTTGCACAGGAGTCTATAGCAGCATTATACTGAAGATTGTCCGAAAATGTGATTAAAAATGCCATAGAGGGAAAGTAACAAAAGGTTTCCATTATACCCTTTAAATTCCTGCCTAACATACCACTTTCCCTTTCCATCCTTTTTTTTTTTTGATAAACAACATTCCAAATTGAAGGTTCCTAAATACTGCAGTCCTTGGAAGCTCACAAATGTTTTTTTTTTCTTTTGAAACAAAAACATACAGTTCCCTTTATAATTACTACGCATTATTGCCATGTACAATTTGTTCATATACATGGACTCATCCATAACTCATGTTCCCTACTTTCTAGTAGCTGGCTAAGTCGATCCTCATAGGTTTTTAATTAAATATTGCATCCATGGGAAAAAATAAGAAGGGAACTGAGAAAAACAAATGCTTTAAATGTCTGCTTAGCAAAATCAACAATTAAAAAAGAAACCTTAGGGACTGCAATACACACCTAGAGGAATATGGCCCAGCAAACTGAATTTCCTCCCAGAATCCAGTTGTACAGAGTTCACATTTAATATTGGGGATAAGAGATACATAGCCTGAAAACTTTCCCATGGCTTCACACAGTTATCCCTGAGAGCTTCTTTTTCACTCAGATTACTGCTGTGCTTAAAGTTCTGATTGGTGACACGTTATTATAAGGCACTTTTATTTACAAAGTTCCAAATGTAAGACAAACCTAAGAGTTTCTGATTCAAAGCCTTCAAAGGTGGTGCTTTGTTTCATGTGTGCTGTTCCAAAACCTCCAAGTAGTCAGGTTCAGCATGCAGGTTGGCCTTGAGCTCAAAATATTCATTTTTAGTCTGTTCTAGTAAAACTTTTCTTGGCCGGGAGAGCATAAGTGTCTCCATCAGCTTTAGTTCTTCATGAGCTCTTGGATAATGTACTTCCATCTCAGGATGTAGCTGAGCAATGCTTTTCCGAAGATATTCCGTTATCCCCAATTGTTGGAGTTCTCGCTCCTTCTCAAGAATATTCCTATACAACGAGCTTGCATCCTGGAAGGACAGAAAATCAGCTGATTGGTCTGTAGCTTTGTACTTGACATTTGGACCACCAGTGAGAGGAGAGGAGTGTTCCCTTTCTAAGAGACTTCGCCGAAGGTGTTTGGAATCATTCCCCTCCTTATCATTCCTTTCATCTCGATCTGCAAATTTGGAGTTGAAAGATGGGCTTTGATAAACTTGGACTATGGGGCTGACCATGCGCTGTTCATACAAAGTTGAAGCTGGCCGTTCAGTGGTATGGTGTGTGGTTTTATGACCATACATGCTATATTGAAGCTGAACTGGATTGTTGTCCCGTACCTGCTCTTCCATTTGTTTCTTTTTGTGCCGCCTCCGCCGATGTAGAACAAGAACAACAATGCCAGCTGCACAAAAAATCATTGTTATAAACACAATCAAGAGCCCCAGGATTAAAACAGAGAGAGGGATAACGTCGGTGAGTGATCTCAGAATAGTGTCTGCTGTACTGGTGGTAGTTGGTGATGTTGTGATGATTAGGAAGCTAGGATGAGTTGGGATAGCTGGACTGTTCATTAAAGTGGGACATAACATATCACTGTTCAGAGATTTCAGTTCCTTTTTAGCTAGATGTCTTGGAGAAGTACAGAGAATTTCTCCCATCATTGTATTCCTATTCAGTTTTTGTATCCATTGTTGTAGCCCTACTGAATCACAAGTGCAGTCCCAGGGGTTGTCTTCCAGTTCAATTTGTACTAGTAGATCTAGATCATCTAAGACATTTTTTATGGGCAATTGGGTAAACTGGTTGGTTTTCAAATTCAGCCTGGCTAGCGGAACTCCAGAAAAGATATGAGATGGTAAAGTTTGGAGGAGATTATTATTTAGGTATAGGACCTTAAGTTTTGGCATTGGACTAAAAGTACCAGGTAAAATCTCCTTGATGGCATTATATTCAAGGTACAAATACTCAAGGCGTTGCAGGCCTAAAAACAAATTCCGACTTAGTTTAGTGAGATGGTTGCCATTGAGATATAATTTTTGCAATTCAGTGAGATTTATAAAGGATCCTGCTTCTAACATTTCAATGCGATTGTTTCCCAAATGAAGCATTTCTAGACTGTCATAACCCACAAGATCTGATTTCATTAATGTTTGGATTATATTTCCTGCAAGAATCAACTTTATAGGATTGGGAGGAGGAGAACCTAAATCTGACAAGCTTTCAATGTTTTGTTCCTGACACTGCATCAATATCCCTGAAAGGATATTGCTTGTGCACTGACAAGGTATAGGACAATATACTCCAGGAAGCAGAGTAGCTGGTTTTGTAACATGAGGTGTTAAACTGGATTCCTTCGTGGGAGTTTTAAAAATAGGTATCACTTTGGTTGAGGAATGACTATCGCTTATTGATGTTGTAATCACCAAAGGCAATGACCCTGATGGAGAATCAAGGTCATTTGGGGGTGGAGTTGGACAGAGCGATTCTGTTTTTAATCTGCTTAATATGTTACCTTTCAAAATGGGAGGGTTGTGGCACACAACATCCCCTATTATGGACTGAGGAGGCATGTTTTCTAACCAACTCTTTAACTCCAGTAGGTCACAATTACAGATCCATTTGTTGTCTTCTAGCTGGAGGTCTAGAATTCGGCCAATGTGTTCTAAAAAACCAACATAAGGCAATGTTTGCAGTTGGTTCCCTCGAAGATCCAGGTGAGTTAATGGAACAAAGCGAAAGACATTGGGAGGAAGAAATTCAATGGCATTGTCATTTAAAATAAGCACCTTAAGCCTGTTGAGTTTGCTGAAGGCACTTGATTCAATTATTGTGATGAAATTGTTATCTGCTTGAAGGAATTCCAGGCTTTCTAGCCCATGGAAAGTGTCTTCCTTAAGTATTTCTAAATAATTGTGGTTGATATGGAGTTGTTTAAGGTGACTTAGCCCATTAAATGCCCCTGGTTCAATGTCCACAATATAGTTAAATCCAAGATGCAATGTGACAGCATTGATAAAGCTGGCAAAATCATTGACCTGTAGCATAGTCAAACTGTTGTTTAAAAGACTAAGTTGGAAAGGCCGGGATGGTGGAACATGTACTTGAGATATCTCCTTGATGCCTCTTTCTTCACAGTTTATGATTAAGATGCTGTCTTTTTCTTCACAAAAACACAAGTTTTCACAAGAGCCAATAGTCGAAGAGGATGCTAGTTCAGAATATAGCACATCACAAGCAATCCCCATTAAACTTAATGCGATTATCCAGAGCTTCATGGTAATCCAACAGCGTCTGCAAAGTACAATAAATTAAACACATTTTAGTGTTTCCTTCAACTTTGGTGGGGGAAAAAAACTATTAGTATGTTTTAGTATACAATAAACCAGCTGCTTAAAAAAGTCACTCTAATCCACTGAAATATTACAGTAATTGTCTAGTCTAAAAACTGAGAACTATTGGGTCACGCACTGCTTCTAATTTCCAAGATAATTTAGTTTATCCTTGAAAGAGAGAAAGGTTGTGCTAGAACTGTGGCTTACTCCACCTTGGGGAAGTCACTTTCTTCTCTTGAACTGAGGTAATGGCTCTTCACCCAATCATTCTAAGAGGCTTGGAGGTTTAATACTTTGCAGTACAAAAGGCTGGACCCACACCCACACTCCAAATAAAATCTCCAGTCCATCTTTCTCTGAAATAACAACCCAGAACCTAGCATCAATATCTAAGATGACATAGGCCTGATGCATGTCAAAGTAACATATTTGTTTTATGTCTTTGAAAAATAATGTGATAATTTATAGGAAAGAAAGGGCCAGCTAATTTATACATTCACACTTATATATATATATATACATTATTTTAAGAAAGAAGAAGAAAAAACAAATTCCGCTGTATTCCCATAATCATGATGGTGTGTTGATTCTTATAGGAAAAGTAATCTTGAGGCTGTCTTCAGGTTTATGGTTTTAATTTTCTGAAAGCAGAGGAGACCAAAAAAATGACACAGTGATCAGATCCATATTTTATTCATGCTCCATCACTGGTATAGCCTACCCTTCTGTACTTTTCCAGCAATGCAATGGGTGGGATAATCTACTACCCACTTCCAGCTCACTATAAAGGTTTCTCTTATCTGTGTTTTGAAATGCTGCTTCAAAGGGCCTGCTTTCCATCCTGGGCTATGTTAAATTCTTCCAAGTGATTGGTTCCCTATGCTTCATTCCAGATTAATGTCCTCTCCAGCTCAAATTAGACCCAGCACATGACATATCTGCTCCCATGGTTGTTGGTGACTGTCATGTATGGCATTTCATTGAGGCTACTAGGATGCTATGTTCAGAGCTGGTCAGTTTTTGCTTTTCTTAGTTGATCTAATAATAGTTTATAAGAGTCATAGAATCCAGTCAGGTCTCCTGGGCACCAGGTATTCCCTATCTCTTTTGCTAGTATACATCTGTTTACCTTTTCAATTTCTACCTGCCTGTATACTAACCTAAGGATCAGCATACAAAGGAATGAAGCTACAAAGTCCACATTTTATTAAGTTAACCATCACTTTTTTTGCTTCCACGATGTTTTTTTACAGACCATAGTAAAACAAATTAGTAAGGGGCCATGTTCCCTTTATTTTAATCAATATAGTATCAATGTAGCAGGGTAAAATACAGCACAGTGGTGGGGAGCCAGGATCTTCATTAGTGTCAAGTGGGAGAATGTGAGAAGGGGGCATAAAAGTATCCAGCTGCGCAGACATCTGGGGAAAGAAAAGAAATTACCACTAAAAGGAATAAGCAGGAGATGGTAAATGTGATTGGGCTGGAGTGCAGCCAGTGAGACTTGCCTTCCCTACGACATTCAGAAGGGAAGAAACTGAACGACCAGTCCAAGACAGTGGTGATTATAGCCTGGATTAAATACCAAGCACACCTCACTGTAATATCAGTTCAATTAGGACCAGGATAAGATACAAGAAGGGACGCGGTGGCTCAGTGGGTTAGGACGCTGAGCTTGTCGATCAGAAGATCGGCAGTTTGGCGGGTTGAATCCCGAGTGCCGCGTAGCAGAGTGAGCGCCTGTTACTCGTCCCAGCTTCTGCCAACCTAGCAGTTCGAAAGCATGTAAAAATGCAAGTAGAAAAATAGGGACCACTATGGTGGGAAGGTAACAGCATTCCGTGCGCCTTTGGCGTCCAGTCATGCAGGCCACATGACCACGGAGACGTCCTCGGACAAGCGCTGGCTCTTCAGCTTTGAAACGGAGATGAGCACTGGTCCCTAGAGTTGGAAACGACTAGCACACATGTGTGGGGGAACCTTTACCTTTACCTTTAAGATACAAGAACAGCTGGAGCAGCATGGAACATAAGCAGCTGAGATTGTCATGCAGAATTACCCAATGACTTCAGCAACAGATCCGAAGTGCTTGGATTTCATAGAGAAAATGAGGGGGCTGGCTTGGATTTTACTGAATTAATTAATTAGTTAATTTCCCCATCTTCATTATTTTTTATAAATAACTCAAGATGAAGAACATACCTAATAATCCTTCCTTCTCCTATTTTTCCCTTAACAACAACTAGCTCAAAGTTACCCAGTTGTCTTTCATGTCTAAGAAGAGACTAAAACTCACAGTCCCCTGGTTTCTAGGTCAGCAGCTTAACCATTATACCAAACTGCTTGTAATGTGATTTTTAGAGGTGCTTCAGGGATTCACAAAAATGAAGTTAGAGAACCTAGTGTGACTCTTGGGTGGCAGATTGATCATCTGTGATTTAAATAACTTTAAATTTGAGGTTACACATACTCAGAGTAAAGAATAACTATGGGGAAGAAAGAACTCAAAGATAGTGGTGGTGGTGATGATGATAATGATGATGATGATGACGATGAAAATAAATAAATAAATAAATAAATAAATAAATAAATAAATAAATAAAAAGTTGATAGGGACCTTGGAGGTCATCTAGTCCAACCCCCTGCTCAGACAGGAAACTCTATACCATTTCAGACAAATGGCTATCCAGTCTCTTCTTAAAAATTTCCAGTGTTGGAGCATTCACAGCTTCTGGAGGTAAGTTGTTCCACTGATTATTTATTTGAACTGTCAGGAAATTTCTCTTTAGTTCTAGATTGCTTCTCTCTTTGGTTAGTTTCCATCCATTGCTTCTTGTCCTGCTTTCAGGTGCTTTGGAGAATAGGTTGACCCCCTCTTCTTTGTGGCAACCCCTGAGATATTGGAACACTGCTATCATGTCCCCCCCTCATCCTTCTCTTCATTAAACTAGACATACCCAATCCCAGCAACCATTCCTTATATGTTTTAGCCTCCAGTTCCCTCATCAACTTTGTTGCTCTTCTCTGTACTCTTTCTAGAGTTTCAACATCTTATTTACATCATGGTGACCAAAACTGGATGCAGCATTCCAAGTGTGGCCTTACCAAGGCATTGTAAAGTGGTATTCACACTTCACGTGATCTTGACTCTATCCCTCTGTTAATGCAGCCTAGCACAGTGTTGGTTGTTTTGGCAGCTGCCCGCACACTGCTGGTTCATATTTAAGTGATTGTCCACTAGGACTCCAAGATCTCTCTCACAGTTGTTACTATTGAGCAAGGTACCACCTATACTATACCTGTGCATTTGTTTTTTCTTGACTAAATGTAGAACCTTATTTTTTCACCATTGAATTTCATTTTGTTACACTTCTATATGCCTTTTTTTGAAGGCATATAGAGGGCCTCCTCAGGGTGCCACGGGTCAAAGAATGCCGACTGGTGGCCCCCAGGGGGAGGGCGTTCTCTGTGGGTGCACCGGATTTATGGAACCATCTTCCGGTTGAGCTCCGGATGGCGCCCGATCTCCGCTCCTTCCGGCGCGATCTTAAAACCCATCTCTTTAAACAAGCTGGCCTGGCCTGATGGGACGGGGTGGGATTTTTATAAATGAACTTTAATTTTAAATTTGTATTAATTTTGGGCATTGTTTAATCATGTTTTAATAATTTTAATTTTTGTATCTAGTTTTTATGTATTGCCCTGTTCACCGCCCTGAGTCCCCTGGGAGAAGGGCGGTATATAAATTAAATTAATAAATAAAATAAATAAATAATAAAATCCTTCCTTAGTATTGTGAGTATATTCTAAGCCACTAGGACAGACATGTCAAACTCATGGTGTCACATGATGTCACACAACGTACCGGAACATTTGCCATTGCCGAAAATGGGGTAGACATGGCTTCCGCATGACGCATCCGGCCCATGGGCCAGCAGTTTGACACCCCTGCACTATGAGATCAAGCTAAGAAACCCTTCACCTGTCCTTTGTGTAATAAAAGAAAGTTATTCTCACCATTAAGAAACAATAACAGGGCTTGCTACCTATAAAATGCTGACTTACATACTCAAGGTTAGGGTATTGGTATAAACAGGAAGAAGGATAAGGACACTGTCCCAAAGAATATCATCCATGAGAATGATTATATAAAATTTAGCAACAGTATACATTCAAAGGTGTAGTAGAAAAGTTGAGGCAAAGAAGAAACAACAACCAAAATAAAACAAAAACTGGAGAGAAAAATACTTATAAAGGAGAATATTTGTAGCTCAGAGTTGAAATGAGGGAGCCACGGTGCTTGGTTGTTTTCTTGCAGAAGTTTCATTACTCGACCTATGTTACCTAGTTTGGGAAATGAGAGCACCGAGGATCGCTCAGAAAAATAATTCTAAATAAAATGTTGATTTTGTCCTCCTTCAAAGCAACATTTTTACTGTTACTATTCTTTCAGGCATCTCTTTGACATAACATGCAAAGGAAGGAAGGAAGGAAGGAAGGAAGGAAGGAAGGAAGGAAGGAAGGAAGGAAGGAAGGAAGGAAGGAAGGAAGGAAGGAAGGAAGGAAGGAAGGAAGATCTAGGGGCAAGAAGATTCCACTTGACTGTTTACTAGCATAGCCTCATATTTCTATGAGCAGTATTGGAAGAAAATCTATTTATTGCTTTTCTGGTAAAAAAAATGTGTTATCCATCAAGTATTGAGTAGAAATATGGTCTGTCTAGATTTCCTGCTACAGATGATTGAAGAAAACAAAGACAAAAATTAGATAACTTAATTTAAAGAACTAGTTATATGTACATGGCATCATTTAGTCATTGTGCTTCATTCTGCAACTATAGGAAGTGTTTACTCTATAGCAAGCAATGCTAATTAGAGCTCCTTGCTATATTATCCTGATTATTTAAAACCAGGACCTCCAAAAGGCAAAAAGGTGCAAACATCAATATATTCCATAGCACTATTTTATAGGCCTATATGTCTCAAGTGAAATGGAATATATGTCTTGGTAAGCCTAAATTGAATTATATATATATATATATATATATTTCATCCAAATTATATCATTTGCAGAGTTCAGGACTGAGAATAAATTCTTTTGTAATGAAGTTGCTACCAAGAGTGTGTGTGTGTGTGGGGGGGAAACCACGGGTTACAGAAGCATAAGAAAACCTCTATGTGGGAGGTAACCTAAGGGCTAAATGCATGTTCTATATATGTGGGGATAATAGCTCAAGAAGGACAGGACATGTTTAGTATTGATAGACTGTTGAGTATATTGACAACCAAATTGAAGGGAAAGGAAAGATGAACCTGCCAAATTGACTGTGAAGGGGCTCTTAATGAGAAAAGTATGATCAAAGCAGTCCCAGCTCCAAATACCACCAAACAAAGGTTGCAAACTGTAAAAAGATAGAGAAGGGAAGCAGAGGATAAGGCACATATATTAAAATTAAAGAGAAATGTTTGGATAAGGAGGGACATGCTTTGTGATTAAAAATAAACAACCATCAGGCCACTAAGAAACCATTTTAAAAAAAATATCTTGGATAGCAACGAGAATTATCCATGGAAATCAATGGAGAAACCAATGATTGTGATGTAGATGGTGTTGTGGGCTCCCCAGCATGTCCAGTCTGTGGTGGAATCTCCACCTAGTTTGGAGGAAGGAGCTGACAGGTCAATTTTAGAGTTTTTGCACTGCAGAAAGCAGCACTAATCTGATCTCCCCCAGAATACTTGAACCCTTATCTGATCATTCCCAAGAAAATACAATCAGTCTGGCAGAGTTTTTGTAACATAGATCACTAGACTTAAAGCTTCTGTTTCAGACTTTTTACAAATGGTTCCTCTTTGCTTTCAACTGACACAGGCCATCATATTCTCCCTGAACACCAAAAACTGGCTTGTGTACTTCTGTGTACCTTTACTTAATGGGAAACATATTTCAAACAGCTCTATTGAAGTAAGTTCAATAAGAAATGATTTTTTTTCTTAATAATTCATATTTGAAGGAAATAGTTACGGCAGCCTTGCAGTGGTTCAAAATGCATGCTACATATCAGTCTCCCAGTTGGTTATATTAAACTCTAGACCAGAGATCCCCATTCTTTTGGGCACCAGGGACCGGTGCCATGGAGAAAGGTTTTTTTCATGGACCAGAGGGGTTGTGATTTTGAATACTGCCTGCATCTCAAGGATGGAGCTTTGCTTGTTTGTGTGGCCCGCTTGCTAGCATGCTGCAAACAAGTGCTGATCCAGAGACCGGGGGTTGACACAGGAGTCAGTTTGGTGTAGTGGTTAAGACATCAGGCTAGAAACCGGAGACCCTGAGTTCCACTCTCTCCTTAAGCACAAAGACATCTGGGTGAACCTTGGGCCATTCCTCTTTCTCAGCCCTAGTAATCAAGTAATGGCAAATCCATCTTCTCAAGAAAACTGCAGGATCTTATCCAGGGGGCTCACCAGCAGGAGTCAACACTTACCCAGAGACACAAATACTTTTTCTAGACATATTTCATCTCCTTCTTAGGTTGGAGGCTAGATTGATATATATTAAATTTGGGCTGATAGTTTGGGCTGATACAGGCAAAAGATTTTGCCCATATATATAATACTATCTACTTTTTTTCTATTTTGATGCTGGAGGTTGGTCTTCAAGCAGGTATTACAAATGGTAATATAGGTTTTGTTTGTTTGTTTGTTTTATCCCAAATACAAAGAGACAGTGAAGAAAGAGAGAGAGAGAGAGAGAGAGAGAGAGAGAGAGAGAGAGAGAAACAGATGCAGAGAGAATAACTAATAGTTGTACAACACAACCCACTTTTAATTTTGCAATTCAGCTGTAGAACTGAATTGCTTTGAATTCCCAGTCAAAAAATCCATCATGCACCTCAGGTTGCATCAATTTATTTAACTAGTCCCCATCATAGGTCAATGAACTACTGTATGCATACTATTGACTTGCAGGATGCCCTCGTAAAACTTTGAAAGTAAGATTAAAAAATGAAAAAAAAAATCTCTACGTCTACTATGACTAAAAATCTAAAGGAAGTAATAAAGAGTGAAAAATACAAAATAGACAGTAAAGAAACAGCCCTCTCTCAATAGAGGGGGAGGGATATGACAACATCTATCCTCAGTCTACAACACAGTCCTTTCAGCAGTTCCAAGAAGGCTCCATACCCATGTGCACCACTCAGGTGACCTTGAGGAGACAGATAAATCTCCAAGTGGCCTCAATGACTCTCTAAAAGAATGCAAATGACCAGCTGTCTGCAAGGAATATAAATCCTTCCATTCCCTACCAACCAGTCAGAGCTAAAGAAGTTTTTTTGGATAAGAAGCTAAACGTCTTCAAAGAAAAAAACCCAAAGAAAGTCCAGTTACCTCTTGAAAAAGTACCTTTGGGACAATCATGACTTGGATGACTGAGAATCTCCACAGACAAAAAAGAAACATGCAAAGGGACATGTGAAGATTGCCAACAGTGTCATTAACTCCAATCTACAGTCTACATGGGATGAAACTGCTGTGGTACTTTGGCTAATCTTATTTATAAGACCCTAGTTTCAGCCATGAAAATTAGCAAAAGATACATCTTCTTAAATTTACACTTTTAAATGTGAAGAATAATTCAGGGTTGCAAGCATTGCCTTTCTTTTATCTGAGCATCTCCCATTGTTTTGTAGCAGCAATGTATTAAGACAAATTTTCAAAGGGAAAAACTGCTAAGTTAGAAAAAAGATTACTTTGGACATGTTCATTCATTTATTTTGAGGCAAAGGGAGGTTTACTCTTTACTACAAAGCTAACAAAGCAAAGCTACTCTACTACAATAGTAAACAGTGTGCTTAAGACACTCTTTCTTGGAATAATTTCCAATGAATTCGGTGTGGATAACTACCAGGTTGTGACCACCTTCTGTTTGGAAAGTTGCTGTCAAAGTCAAAGAATCTAGTTTGTTAGAAGCCACTAAGAGTGACTGTCCATCTCATTTAAGAAAATGATTTGGTATGTAACTAGTTGGAAAGGAATGTTATGTGAAAATGTAATTGTTCATCTTTCAATTCACCAGAAGCACATGCCTGATCTCATAGGCTCACACATTTTATGTAAACATCACAAAATCTGTTGCAGTACATTAATTGAGTTTACTCAATCAAGATGATTTGCGGCAAATGTTTCATCCAGCTGCAATGAAGGTTATGGAAAGCCACACAACTAAACAGTGGTGGAGAAAGAGAAAATTAGCTTTAAGACTTTGGGGGCTTTCCAGAGGCATTTGGTTTGTTAGTCATGACAGGAGACAACATTCTAGATTGGATATATCCTATTTCAACTAAGATGCCTTTATGGTGTATATTGGCTGCAGTCTTCACACTTTTACTTCCAGTACGTTGTGTGAAATCTAATAGGTCTTCTGAATAAGCACCTATCATTAGACTGCTCATCTGAATTAACTTTGAAAGTTTGCTTTTAATTAATGTGGTTTTGTTTTGTTTCTTGCAGAAATTTTCTTCTTGAGGGTATATGGATAATTTAGCAAAACTAAACAGGTCTAAATTAAATTGGCTCTACAGTTATCAATGGCCCTCTCTGGGACATTTTAAACATCTGGAATACTTGGTGCCCTCTGAGCTCAGTTGTTTGCTTGCGGAAGTTTCATTACTCAACTACATAACATCAACAGTGTTAATGATAATGTTTCCTAGTTGGGTGATGGAACATCTGCAGGCAAAAAACCAAGCAGAGAGAGAACCAAGGACTCCACTGTTCCACATATATTCCTTTCTATTGGAATATTTTAGAGGCATCTTGATGGCCAAGCAGTACAAGTCTCAAGGAGATTAAGAGAGTTTATTCCTAGGTAAATATCTACAGTATTATAATTTCAGTTTTTCTAAATACATTTCTTAGTTTTCTAATCCTTTTTTTTAATTATTTTTGTTCACACAAGAATTTACACACATACAAATATATGATACTTTGTGAGATAAAGGAATATCTTGGTTTAATATCTCTAGACTATAAATAGTTCTGCTTGAGTCCCTTCCACCAACCCCACCATCTCAGATGATGAGCAGGACACCACATGCAAGTCCAGGCATTCAAGGTGTCTTGCTTCCCACCACCACTCCTAGAAACAAAGTATTCACTTGCAGTACCCAAGGTTTGCATTTGACACCCTAATTTAAACAATACTCTTAGCTGCATCAAAATCTTTGGCTCATTTCTTCGTGTATTATTTATCTCCTCTTTTGACAGGGAAAGAGAACATCATAAGCATGTTATGATATCCTTGAGTTGAATTAAGATAAGTAAATCAATTTGGGTTCCATGTTGCATTGAAGATCGCTTTGCATATGCATCTTGGAAAATGAAAGTTTTCCGTCCTCTTTCTTCCTCAAATGGAAAAAGCATTCCTCCCACATTAACTATTGCCATGCTTTCTTGAGCATTCTGCAATCCATAAGTCTTTTTTTTATTTTGCAGAGAAAAGGCTTAGAGCTTATGAAAAGCATAACTCAGGGGTTGTTTGTTTTAAATCTTTCTACTCTTTGAGTTCACCCCAGTCTTCCAGAGCTACTGGTAATACAACTGTCCGTGAAATAAGCGTGTGGCATGCAATTGTTTCTCTTTAATACTTTTCCCTCACCAGCCATAGATCTTTGTAACCATCACAGTAGCTAACCTCATATTATAAATGTACCGAGCAGAAGGCATGCCAAGTGACATCAATTAATTTAATTAAGGTTGCAGGTTACAGAAACGTGACTCATAACTGGCTGATTGGTATTTTAATTGAAGCAATCCGTCCCCAAATTGCCTGAAATAAGCGGTTCCATTTCAAGCCTGAAAGGAGAGGAAACCGCGTTTGGAGGGAAATCTAGTGATCAGGAGTCCCCTGGAGTCGATTTTGCACAAACGTTGCACCTCCAGCCACATCCCTCTTCGCGCGAAGGGCGAATAAACCCACCTGTCCCCAAACAACGAGAAAACAAAACCTTCCCAAGATCATCAAATTAGCTCCAAAGCCAGATTCTCCTCTAGGTTCCCTTAGAGACCGAGGGAGGTCGTGATTCCAATCCAGCAGATCCCCACGACGGAGCCCAAAGTTTCGCCTAACAAACGGTCGTTTGAATCTACCTCGCAAGTCCCGCGTTCATCTGCCCAGCTCTTCAGCTAACCGGAGCCGACCGTAGGATTTCTTTTCAAACTCTCCCTTTGCCACCAGCGTCATCCCATTCCAAGGTTAAATGGATTCCTTTAAATGCTCCGGCACTTCTTCATCCATGCAAGACAACCCCCCCCCCCAACACACACACACACACTTCAAACGAGGGACCCCCGAAGACCTCGCTCTGCAAAGGTTGGTTCTGCTCTGAGTTACCAAGCCAGGAATAAGCTCGGGCTGGGGAGAGGGGGAGTGGGAGGGGGGGAAGGAACAGGGATCCGTCCCTAAGGTGATCGTTTCAAAGCCCCCCCCCCGCTCCCCGAAACGTGGTTTTCTTAGTGAATCGCCGGAGAGCGAAGACGTCCTTACCTGCGCAGCAGCTACACCCACTGACAAAGTCGGTTATGGCACAGGATCAGCCCGTTCCGACCGAAATCGCTTCTCCAAGAAAGGCAGACTTGGCTTTTCCCTTCCCCTTTGGCTTCCGAGAAGGGCAAGTCCTAAGCGGGGCAGCTCTAGTCCCGGGAAGTGAAAATCCTCGGTCCTAAGGAGGCAACGCCGACCATCCCAGCGAGAGGAACTGGGGTGGGTGTGGATGGGGTGGGTGGGTGGGGGAGGAAGGGCAGCCACTACTAGACCATCCTGGAAACAGTTATCCCTTCGCCTCAATTAACATGCACAGCAGACTTCCCAGCTCGGCTGACTTTCTGCATGTCAGTTAACCGTTTGCGGGCTTTCGGGGTGCAGGGAATGCAAACGGGCGCGCTCAGCCGCTGAGCGCGGGCGGCTTTTTTTTTTCCTTCACTCCCCCTCCCCTTTTTTTCTCTCTCTTTTTTAAATGATCCAAGCGGCGGCGATGCACCCACTCCTCCTTCCTCTTTCCCTCTGGTCTTTCTCGTTAGCTCGGTTTGTTGTTAGTCAGCTTGCCAGAGGCCAGGGGGTAGGCGCAAATAAGAAAGACTTCTCTCGCCTTTTGACTCAGCCTTGCCTTTAAGCCCTTCCCCACATCGCAGGGTTTGAATCTGCCAGGGATATTGCATACAAGCTGCAGCTCCACCTTAGGGAAAACTCAAGCCCTCCTCCTCTTCCTCCTTCCAATTATTTCTCCTCCTTATTTGCTTACCCCTGCCCTCTTTCCCAACCAAAACACATCCCAACTGAACACCTTGGAGCTCCTTTTTTGTTTTTACTCCTGAAAGTAAAATAAATAATGATAATAATAATGATAATGATAATAATAATAATGATGATGATGATGATAATGATAATAATAATAATAATAATAATAATAATAATAATAATAATAATATAGTAATAGTAATAATAGTAATAATAATAGTAATAATAATAATAATAGTAATAGTAATGATAAAATAATAATAATAATAATAATAATAATAATAATAATAATAATAATAATAATAATAATAATAATAATAATAATAATAATAATATCTTAAGTCTGATTCACAAAGCAATGGAAGATATTCCTTTCTGGATGAAGGAAAGGAAATGCTTCTGGGTTATTTGTGTAGCCTGGTTGCTGCTCCATGTTGAAATCTTGCTCCTAAATTGGTTGCCAATGATCAAAGCACGGCCACCCAGCTCCCAGAGATGCTTATTCGGTCATTAATTACCTGTCAATTGAAAGGACGGTTTTGTTACAGTGTGTTAGGGAGGTCCCTGAGATGTGGTTTCCCATTTCCTTCCTTCAGACTGTTTTTTTTTTAAAAAAAATCCCATTTATATCCCACCCTTCTCTGAAGACTCAGGGCAGCTTACAATCTAAAGCACAATGTGCTTAGCAATAGCCTTCATTCTATGTATATGCCTGCTTATTAGGGCTTTCACACCCCCCCCAAGCAGCATTATTACAAAGTCAGCTTATTGCCCCCAACAATCTGGGTCCTCATTTTACCTACCTCGGAAGGATGGAAGGCTGAGTCAACCTTGAGCCTGGTGGGATGCGAACCTGCACTAATTGCAGGCAGCTGGTGTTACTTAAGGAGGCATTAGCCCACTGGTCCACCAAGGCAGTTTAATTAGCTAGTTGTTTATTTAGAACATGGACATACATATAGTCGCATCAGATTTTGGATGGAAATAATGCTAGATTTTATGAAGGACTAGACGGCCTGGGTCAGTGTTGGGTCATCATTTCAGTGGTATCCCTGAATCTAAACAAATAAGCAGAAGGGCCAAAGGCAGAAGGTGGGGGGGGCAGGAGTCATTTCTTCATTGAGTTTCCTTGTGGAAAACTGATAGGGAGCATTGGGAACCTCCCCTTCCCTCCCAGTTTGTTGCCAGTAGGCAGGTAAGTGCCACTGAACAGTGAAAGTGAAAATCATATGACCACACCAGCAATGCAGCAGCAGCAGCAGCCAGTAGCACTGAATCAGCCATGCTATCAAATTTCATTCCCTCCGGACTCATGGATCTTGGATTTTGGTTGCATTCTTCCAGTCAAACTCTTCAAGGTACCTGGGTTCAAAAATGTTTGCCTTTTGATTCACCGTTTCACCCAGCTGGAAGTCATGACATTGAGAGTTTTAGTATATAAATAGATATGTATGTATGTATGTGTGGCTAGATAGATAGATAGATAGATAGATAGATAGATAGATAGATAGATAGATAGATAGATAGATAGATAGATAGATAGATATAGATATATTTTATTTATTTATTTTAATCCCATTTATATCCCGCCCTTCTCCGAAGACTCAGGGCGGCTTACAATCTAAGCACAAATCAATGTGCTTAGCAATAGCCTTCATTCTATGTATATGCCTGCTTATTAGGGCTTTCCCCCCCCCCAAGCGGCATTATTACAAAGTCACCTTATTGCCCCCAACAGTCTGGGTCCTCATTTTACCTACCTCGGAAGGATGGAAGGCTGATATATATATGTAGATATAGATATATAGATATATGTAGATCTTTGGTCATTCAGGTTTTTTCCCATGTAGAATTGGAGGTATCAGGGCAACATTTCGAAGAAATCTCATCCATCATCCTCAGGATGACAGAAGAACGAAGCTGAAGTCACCAGCCTCAGGATGACGGATGAGATTTTGTCGAAACGTTGCCCTGATACCTCCAATTCTACGTGGAAAAAAACCCGAATGACCAAAGATCTACATACAAACACCTGCAAAAACCTCAGAAAACAAATATATATATATGATTGATTTCTAACTGACTGCTTTTCAAATGTTTGAAAAATCTGTTTGTTTTAAAGTCCATGTCAGAAACTGGAATATCAAGGAGATCCATCCCCCTCCTCTAAAAAAAAACAAACAAAAAAACCCCTAAAGCAGAACTGCTTCTTTAATATTCCTTTCATCTCTGATATGGGTGCTTGTGGTAGGTTTTTAAGTAGTGTCAAGGATGTGCCTTTCTTACAAGAAAAAAAATACAACCTTTAAACCATTTTCCAAGTCACACACACAACCTCATCTCCCCACCTTGCATAACTGTAGAAGGACACTAGATTTATGCATTAAGTTACTGTACTCTGCGCTCACAGGTCCAGAGTGCATGTCACCAATTATCAGCCCACACACACACACATACCCACACATCCTGAATAAGTGGGTTCCAATTATGCTAAAATGTATACAACACAAATATATTGGCAAAGAGTCTCCCTGCACTGTCAGGCAACAATACTAATTGAGATTCTCTCTGTCTTAGGAGAATGCCCAAGCAAACCGAATGAATCCAGTTGTGTTATGAATTGGCAAACTATTTGTCTTAGAAGAAAAATTAGACTCAGGAAATTCAAAGCAACAGATAACCGTGACGTCGAAAAACAGGTTGAGACATACTTGGGAGCAGTACAAAGGTACTTGGAAATTGCCTTTGTACAGCAGCAAATCCCCTTAAGGAGCATACCTCTTTAGCTTTATTTAGGAACCAAGGAGTATACATGCCGAACACCCTATTAGATTTGTCCCTTGGGTGAGTCCTGCAATTATTAAGGCTCCATGAGAACTATGTCTTGTTCTTGTTAACATCTTTGGCCATTACTTACTAGAATTTAGACAGAATGGGATTTTCTATTTGTACTGATAAAGAAGGAAACATTCATTAACATTCTTATAACATGGGAACCTGCACTGGATAATTGTCTAAAGCTACAGGAGTGTTATTAGTGGTGAGATTTCATTCATGCATTAACAGGCTTATCAAAGTAGCTTTGTCATTCAGCTTTATGCAAGCTTCTCCCTAAGTAGGTCCAACAGTAAAAAATTGTTACAGAAATTCAGAATGCAGGCATATAGTCAGATTCATGATTCAGAGTTATTAATCATCATAGTAATCAGAATCTCAAGCATTACTCCCCTTGATTAAAAACTGGGAATGTGTCCTGCTACAGATTTAGATCTTTGGCGGACCTTTGCAAACAAAACTAAACAAAACCCAACAAAATCACCCTGCTTTTCCCCCTCAGACAGAAGAATTATTGATGTGTAATTATTTATCTAGGAAGAATACAAATTATTCAACAGCTACAGTTAATGCATTTTCTTTTCCTTTCCAAGGGTAATCTCAGAAATTATTGTCACTCTATCTTCAAGATATGAATTTGGTGCCCTAAACATTTATGACTTTTCTGATGTCTTGTATGCCAAAAGAGAAATTGATACTTTCAATCGTGCTTTAAACTGTGCATATTATGAATTTTCCTGATGAATGCATGTCATAGATGTTTAAATCAATATCTTAATATGATTTCTCTTTCTCTTTAGCTATCATTGCTCCACCGGAACAGCTTATAAGTACTGGCTGAAACCAAAGTCTTAAATTTTAGTGGGTGGGAGGCAAGGAAGGAAGGAAGGAAGGAAGGAAGGAAGGAAGGAAGGAAGGAAGGAAGGAAGGAAGGAAGGAAGGAAGGAAGGAAGGAAGGGTCTATTATGACATTTACGCTGCAGAAATTAATATTACTGATAGATGGTCCCTAAGAAATATCTAAAGCTCAGGATTTTTTTCACCAGCTAGTGGTTATATGAGTTTTTGCAACCCAGATACGTTAGCACTATCTTGCCTAAATTGTTTTCCAGGAAATAAACCTGATTATTGATTTATGGTTGTTGGTTTTTGCCTTTTGGTTAATTAAATACTGTATATAAACATATGGGTAAAATCACTTTGTTGTATATGATTTACAGTGAAGGTTTTTGAGAGAAGCCCTCTAGATAAATTCATCTCAGTGGCTTCCATCAAAATGTGCACTCACTTCTCCAGTATTGCATTTATTTCTCCCATCTTCATATTCACTATATCTCCAAATGAGTGGGAGGTTACTGTTCATTCAGTAGGAGGAACAAGGCTTCTTAACTGCCAATTGACCATCTAGCTGAGGTATCAGCCTTATCAAGGGTCCAACAGGTATGATTCTTGAGGCCACGTCTGGCAATCTTTCTTCAAACTCTTTTAGATATTCAACAACTGAAAGTGTCTCAATATGGTGGAACTATAGAACTCTAGATAGTTGCTTTTCATTTAGATACATGCTGAATAGATTTTTTTTTTTCATTATCATTCTAGCACTTCTTCAATTTGATAAAAAAAGACTATTGGAGAACTTTTCATAGGTTGGTAAATGTTTTTGTTTTCACCATAATTATGAAGTGGCCAAGATGCTGTGTCTTTCTTCAAGAAATTTCTCTCCATTGGTCTGCAGATTTTTTTGTCTCCTAACCTTCCGTTAAATCACAAATAAAGACTTGACTTTTTCAATAGCTGTGCTACTGTCACTGCTAAATGGCAATCCTGCTTTTGAGAAATTGTTGGATAATTTCCCTAGAATTATTATTTTTTTGCTAGAAATAGTATTAGAACAGGGATCTTCAAACCTGGCCCTTTTATAACTTGTGGATTTCAACTGGCTGAGGAATTCTGGGAGTTGAAGTCCACAAGTCATAAAAGGGCTAGGTTTGAAGATCCCTGTATTAAAATAGCAATTAGTCCTTTAAAAAGATATAAAAGGTAATAAAAAATAAAAGAGTGTTTGCAGTTTGAGATAAAGTAAAAGATGGTTGGAATGCCATCAAATTGTAGTCTTGGAAGGAACTTTAGAAGTCATCTAATATAGCTGTCTGCTCAGTGCAAGTTCTATCAGTGCATTTCTATATAAAGAGCCTTGGTGGAGCAGTGGGCCGACGCCTCCTTAAGTAACACCAGCTGCCTGCAATTACTGCAGGTTCGAGTCCCACCAGGCTCAAGGTTGACTCAGCCTTCCATCCTTCCGAGGTAGGTAAAATGAGGACCCAGATTGTTGGGGGCAATTAAGCTGACTTTGTAATAATGCCGCTTGGGGTGTGTGTGAAAGCCCTAATAAGCAGGCATATACATAGAATGAAGGCTACTGCTAAGCTTGTAAGCCGCCCTGAGTCTTCGGAGAAGGGCGGGATATAAATGGAATTAAAATAAAATAAATAAACATTAAAAAAAATTCTGACAAACATTAAGCTTCTGTTTGAAGTCTTCCAGCAAAAGAAAACTCACAGATTTGTATGGCACCCTGTTCTACTGGCTGATAGTCATTCAATAAGGAAGAGTTTCCCAGCAGTTATACTAAGCCTAGTTCTTATAGTTTGAACCCATTAGTTCTTGAGAGGCAGTAAAATGTATATACATTCTTTCTTATATGTAACCATTTCTCCATTTTAAATGCCATACTATGCATTTTAGCTCAATCCTATCAAGATACAAAAAGCCATCAAACTGCACTCATTTGGACCAATGTACTGACAATGTTATCTACTTTGGTAATAAAAAGCATGTAAGAAGGAAACCAATCTCACCTAATACCAAGATCTCAACATTTCAGCTCTGAACTACATACACCCTCCACTATTTTTAATAATTTCTTCAATGACCTTGCCCATTAGAGATGCCTAGCTAACAGATCTGTTGTTTCCTGGACTCTCCTTTTGCTCCTTACTAACAGTGGGGAGGATCCTTATTATCCTTCAGTAATCTGGTATCATACAGTCTTTCAGGACTTCTCAAAGAGTATTGAAAGTGATTCCGCAATCACTTCCCTAGTTCCTTTATATTTTTTGATGCAATGCCTCATTAGTAAAGGTAAAGGTTCCCCCGCACATGCGTGCTAGTCGTTTCCGACTAGGGGCCAGTGCTCATCTCCGTTTCAAAGCTGAAGAGCCAGCGCTTGTCTGAGGATGTCTCCGTGGTCATGTGGCCGGCATGACTAGACGCCAAAGGCACACGGAACGCTGTTACCTTCCCACCGGAGTGGTCCCTATTTTTCTACTTGCATTTTTACGTGCTTTCGAACTGCTAGGTTGGCAGAAGCTGGGACGAGTAACAGGCGCTCACTCTGTTACGCAGCACTCGGGATTCGACCCGCCAAACTGCTGACCTTCTGATCAACAAGCCAGCATCCTAACCCACTGAGCCACCGCGTCCCTAATGGCTCATTATGGAGATTCAAATTCCTTTAGATTAGCTAAATTCTCCCCTACCCTCTCCTCATTTCTTATAGGCTAAAGTCTCCCTTCTTCTCTCATTGGTGTTCCTAGTCTAAGGGGAAAAGAGATGCAAGAGAAGTTTACAAATTACATTTGTCTTCATCAGCCATTAGCATCACTTTCTTCTTACACTTTTTTTTTGGCTTTCCTGTTTAAATCATGATTATCTCAAAAAAGAAGGCCTTAAAAAAGCTAGACTTTTTTTCTGTTTTTGATATCTCACAAGCCTTAGCTTTTTTTGAGCATTGGTCTTTTTGATACAGTTTCTATGAGTTAATTACCTTATATTATTTGTTTATGTATCTCTTCCCCCATTTTCCATCTATATCCTTTTTTTATACGCAGCATTTTGGATTGCTCAGATGTTAATTTCCATGTGCTTTTTGAGAAACATATGAGCAAGTTTCAGGATCCAATATGGTTCATGTCAAGCCAATGAATTCTCTTCTGTGCATCATCACCTGCATTGTTAATTCTGTTCAAGAGAACATCCATTGCCCATTACTGGTAGTAGGATAACATCATTCATCACGCCTGAGAAGAATGGTGGAGATTTTATGAGAATAACTAGGTGTTTAGTAGCGCTGACTCTCAGTATTAGAATAGTTGAGTCATCATTCCAATGATAAGACCAGTTGTGGGCAGTCAGGAAAAAAATGTATAATTTAATGGCAAAGCAAATCAAGACAGATGTTCCTATCCTGTTCACAGTGGGAATTATAACCGATGGTATAATGGTGGGAGAGCTCTATCACTCTTTACTTTTCTATCTTGCATTCTATCTTGAACACAATTTCCTGTCAGGAACTCTGGTTTCAGTTTAGCCAAATGGTTCAATGAATCTTTTCTTCATTTTTATTGCCAGTGGCATTGTTTACAAAACTGTATTGGAAAAAAAATGCACTGACTTGCTGATACTGCTATAAACAGAACTGGACTATGAGTCCTGAGAGATTATTCTGAATGAATGTCAACACTTATCCAGAGAAAATGCTCTCATGGGCTCCGAAATTGACTATGGCTAACTTGCCAACAGAGTTAAAGGAAGAAAAGGGGGAGGAAAATTTTCTGACCTGAATCATTTGGACAAAGTCTTAATAAATATCTCAAGCCAGTTTGGAGCACACTTTCCCTATTAGGTGGCAGATATATTTGCTTGGGTTTCATCAATTCCCTTAGAAAGATTCTGCAAACAGATGGAGGGGGGGTTAAAAAGGGGGGGTAACCCATCAGTATCATTGACTGAAAAAAATATTTGTGGTCATTAACAATCAACACCAACTTGATGATACATAATTTCTTTTCTTTTTTTTTAAGTGTCATATAAAGGTAAAGGTAAAGGTTCCCCCGCACATGCGTGCTAGTCATTTCCAACTCTAGGGGCTGGGGCTCATCTCCGTTTCAAAGCCGAAGAGCCAGCGCTTGTCCGAGGACGTCTCCGTGGTCATGTGACCGGCATGACTAGACGCCAAAGGCGCACAGAACACTGTTACCTTCCCACCATAGTGGTCCCTATATTTCTACTTGCATTTTTAGGTGCTTTCGAACTGCTAGGTTGGCAGAAGCTGGGACAAGTAACAGGTGCTCACTCTGTTATGCAGCACTCGGGATTTGACCCGCCAAACTGCTGACCTTCTGATCGACAAGGTCAGTGTCCTAACCCACTGAGCCACCATGTCCCCTAAAGTGTCATATAGTGCCTAAACCACTTTTTCAATTCAAGAAGAAAAGAGAAAACCATATAGCTAAAAAATATGGGGCTAGCATTTTAATTTGCACTTTGTTTTCCTAAATCTTTTTCCAGACCAGGTCCAAACCAGAATGGATCATTAATTTAATTTAATTTAATTTATTGAGATTTCTATACCGCCCTTCTCCCAAAGGGACTCAGGGCGGTTCACAGGGCATAAATATAAATGACAATACAAAAATTAAAAGACAATTAAATAATGCCCAAGTTAAAACAAGAATAATAAAACAAGCCTATAAAAACCCATGTACCCCCATCAGGCCAGACCCGCTAGTTCAAATAAATGGGTCTTCAACCCGCAACGGAAGGATCGGAGGTCTGATGCCGTCCGGAGCTCAACCGGCAGTTGGTTCCATAATGCCGGAGCACCCACAGAGAAGGCCCTCCCCCTGGGGGCCACCAGTCAACATTCCTTGACAGGAGGCACCCTGAGGAGGCCCTCTCTGTGGGCGCGCACAGGGCGGAGGGGAGTCGACGCCGGCAGCAGGTGGTCCTCAAGGTATCGCGGACCCATGCCATGTAGGGACTTAAAGATCATAACCAAAACCTTGAACCTTACCCGGAAGACAACTGGCAACCAATGCAGCTCACGGAGCAAAGGTGTAACATGGGAGTACCGGGAAACTCCCAAGACAACTCTCGCGGCCGCATTCTGTACCAGTTGGAGCCTCCGAGTAGTCTTCAAGGGAAGCCCCATGTAGAGAGCATTACAGTAGTCTAGGCGAGAGGTCACGAGCGCATGAGTGACCGTACATAAGGCCTCCCGGTCCAGATAGGGCCGCAACTGGCGCACCAGGCGAACCTGGGCAAAAGCCCCCCTAGTCACGGCCACTATATGATCCTCCAAAGTGAGTCGTGAATCTAGGAGGACTCCCAAGTTGCGAGCCCTATCCACAGGGGGTAAAAACTCACCCCCCATAGAAAGAGATGGAACATCCCAGGTGTCCCGGGAAGCCGGAATGTACAGCCACTCAGTCTTGTCAGGGTTGAGTTGAAGTCTGTTCCTCCCCATCCAGACCCGAACCGCCTCCAGGCAACGGGACATCACAGCGAGGGCATCACTGGGGTGGTTTGGGGTCGAAATAAAAAGTTGGGTATCATCATATTGATGATACCCAACTCCAAAACCACGAATGATCTCACCCAGCAGTTTCATATAGATGTTGAACAGGAGAGGCAAGAGGACCGACCCCTGAGGAACTCCACAAGCGAGAGTCCTAGGGGTCGACCTCTGCCCCCCTGCCAACACCGACTGCGAGCGTCCCAGGAGATAGGAGGAGAACCACTGAAAAACCGTGCCTCCCACTCCCAATCATCTTTGGACTGACTTGAGGCTATATTGGCTGTTACCAATCCATCAAATCTGATTGTTGCAGCAGGACAGGTGATCTATTCACAGTGCTAACCTATGTACGTACTGTAACACTTTCTTGTTACTCATGAAAACCAAGAATAATACCTGGAGAGAAACAAGGACAAATGTCACATGTGTATTTTCCAGTAAAAGTTGTCTAACAGGAAAGAGCATCTAAGGCTTCACAATCCCTTCAGTGGAGCTGCTCAAGCAGTTATTACTATTCTCTGGAAGCTAAGGTTAACAGAGGTCTCTTCCAATGCTGGAATTTAAGATTCATTATTTTATTCCCTCCAGATGAAAATTCAGTCAAAAGAAAACATTATAAAATGCCAGAATCTGTTTCAAATTAATTAGGTGTGTTCCACCCTCACTCTGCAGGGGAGCCTTTTTGCCAACACCCAAAGGGAAGAAACTGTAAGAAGAAAGAAAGGAGTTGCTTTCAAAAGAAAGCAAAGTTTCAAGATACACAAAAAGGACAGATTTAAGTTGCTTCATTTCTGTGAAAAGCATGAGAGACCTTCCCTGCCACACCCTGTATTACCTTTTAAAAACTCTACTGTGGGCAGGAGATAATTTTGTTTCTGCTCTTCTTGTTTCATTTTTTTTAACCACAATAACAAAAAAGGCAATCTTCTTCCCGAGTGAGCAGACTTGCTAAAGGAATTCCAATTAAATGTCAAATACAATGAGGTGTTTGTTATTTTACATGTCTGATGTAGCTTCAAAACGTGGTGATAAAGAGGAGTCCTGAAGACAGCTGTGCAGGTTGGTGACAACTCTCTTTTCAGGAATATCTGAAGTAGGGCTGTCAAACTGCTGGCCCGCGGGCCGGATGCGTCATGCCAAAACCGTGCCCACCCTATTGCCAGCAATGGGAAAAAAGTCATGATACGTCGCGACATGTCACGTGATCTGAAGGCTTCAGGGAAAGTCTTCCACTTCATATATCTTCAAAGTCATATATTACCTTTAATATTATGCCCTTGGCTGAAGAGTCATCCTCAAACTAGGAGGAGGATTGAGATGGAGTAATCAGAGAATCAGACACAGCTCCACCCTACCAACAGTAGTGTGATGGTATCAGGACCTGATATCACTTGGCTATAGTGATTCAGACCCTACCCTGGAGGCTCTTCTTCTAGCACATGTGAAGACAGAGCCACAGAAATGCTAAGCTGCAGAAACACGTAGCATAAGCTACCCAAGAACTTCCTGTTTTATCACTGCTAACTATTTTGAGAAGAGGAGAGCTTCCTGTAGGTAATTTACTACTGTGGGTTATTCAGGGGAAAAAATATTCTTTCTAAATAATAGATAAAATAGTGTGATTGGGTCAGTCAGTTTCATACTTAGGACAGACTTTGATTTGTTTGCAGAGAGCTCCAGAGAAATGTTCTTAAAATATCTAAATTTCTGTTGTAACGATTTAGGCAGTTATGATAAGACGTTTTTCACTTATTCAACACTGTCCTGTTGTGGCTTTGTTTGCAATTCCAAAGATTTTTTTTATTAGATGTAGGTTTAGTGGTTATTTGTTTCTGTTGTTTTGCCATGTTTCACTTGGCAACCCAAAGAGAAAGAATTGGCAGTTATCTAGCCTTTTTTGATCAGTGACTAAAGCCAGAATTGAATACAAATGTAAACACCTTTATATAAGGAGGACTAGAATTAAGCACTCTATATTCCTATATAATTCCTAGGTCCATGTGTGATGGATCCAGATCTCTTGCCACCTTCTAGATAAACTGTAAGACATGTCCTGGCTAGACCCTAATTGAACTGTCAATTCAGCCTGATTTCCCTAAGATCCAGTCTTATTCTGAATTGATACTGTAGGATTCTCCTGAGATATTGCTGATCAAGTCACCCAGTACACTGATAGGTCATTTTAATTTTTCTTGGTCTTTGGTAGCTATGCCTTCCACATTTAAAACAAAACAAAAAACCTCCTCTCTTTGGGTGAATTTAACTGTTATTCGATAGGTACTGGAATGTCTGCATATAACTGCATATAAATAATAACTATATAAGAACCTTTGTAAAAAGATGCCTAAGTATGTGTACCGTGTATAATAGACATGTCAAACTCTTGACATCACGTGACATCGTGCAATGTATTGGGACAGTTTTGCCATTGCCGGCAATGCAGTGGCAATGGCTTCTGGATGACTCATCTGGCCCGTAGGCCAGGAGTTCGACACCTCTGATTTATAGGATGTGCCAGCATCTGTTTACTTAGTGCTTCACTGAAACATGCAATTCAACCAGGTGTGCCTACATTTTGCATACAATTTTTTTCCCTTCTTAAATTATTTCAGGTAACATAAGTTGCTTGTAGATGTGCCAAGTTTCAATTGCTCTTGAAAAAAAGACTAACCTAGATTATTCTTGGGGATGAACTCAGCATTAATTTCCCACAATTCATTTCAACAATCATTCTGATTTCAAAAGTGTTTCACCAATAACATCTGGAGGTGTCAATCTTACTTATTACTCAAAAATCCCAGCTGTTTTATCTCATTGCTGTTCACATCCATCATAAAGATGTTGTATTTTTAACTCAGAACAAATTTTACCTTTGTGGTTTTCTTTTTCTTCCTACCATGAACTATTCACACCACAATGGCTAAAGAAGTGGTATTCTCTTTTATCTATACACACTGATAAGTAGAGATCAGGATGCAAGAACAGATTACTTAAATTAGGATAATGCTTTAATAAAGTCTGATTTTAATCCTGTGAAGTGAAGTTTGCAAGCCCAGTCTTTGTTTGCCTTGCTTTGAATGAGGCAGTTATTTCTAGCTGCATAAATTAGCACATCGTACATTACGCATTGAATACTGTGTTGGTAGGCAATTAGAACAGGTACAAGAATGACAAACATAATAACTTGTATTTCCCAGAAGATTTGATTTTCTACAAAGACAAAAATTTGATAGCTTTAGTTATAAACTGGTAAACTAGAATTAGAGAGCCAGAATGAAAAGTTAAGGCATTAGGTTAGAAACTGAGAGAGCCTTGGTGGAGCAGTGGGCTAATGCCTCCTTAAGTAACACCAGCTGCCTGCAATTAGTGCAGGTTCGCATCCCACCAGGCTCAAGGTTGACTCAGCCTTCCATCCTTCCGAGGTAGGTAAAATGAGGACCCAGATTGTTGGGGGCAATTAAGCTGACTTTGTAATAATGCTGCTTGGGGTGTGTATGAAAGCCCTAATAAGCAGGCATATACATAGAATGAAGGCAACTGCTAAGCTTGTAAGCCGCCCTGAGTCTTCAGAGAAGGGCGGGATATAAATGGAATTAAAATAAAAAAAATTAAAAAAAGATTGTGGCTTCTAGTTTCACTGTGGGCGCAAAGCCAACTGGGTGATTTTGAACCAGTTATTTTTTCTCAGTCCCAGGAAGAAACCAATGGCAAACAACTTCAAAATATTGCCAAGAAAACTGCAGGGACTTGTCCAGGCAGTCACCAGTAGTCAACACTGACTCAAACACACAAAAACAAGAACCACTCCTACAATTAATTTTGACCCTACAGCACTAAAGATGTACCTGGGTAGAACTGATTTCCAGGCAAAATCTTTGGGGAGCCTCTTGCTGATCCTGACATTAGATGAGAATGTTCCCCTTCAGTGTGTATCATATATTTGAACAACTTCACAACTTTTACACTCCCATTTCACTATTGGAGTTTTATCATTAAACTAACATCTTGCCTAATTTGTCAAATGTACTGTAAGTATGTTACAAAGGTTCTTTCATTCTCATGAAAATTTGCATAATTTCTTCTTCCTAACAGAGACCAAAAAAAAAAACCCTTGTAAAATGCAATTGTGTCTTAACATTCCAACTGCATTTTTTTCTTTTTATTGTTGTTTTTTTCTGGAATTTGAAATGCAGATTACACACCCACCCACATACACAAGAAAGAAGTGAATTGGGACAATGAATGAGTTTGGAATGGTTTGTACAAAAGGAGCAACATTAAGAAACTGATTGGACAGTCATCCCCAGGAATTATCAGGAATTGAGATTCGATTCTAAAGTCTGTAAGAGGAGATTGAGAAGGAGAAGAAGAAACAACATGTCATCTTAAAAGTTCCACCATGTTTCTTAAAAATAAAAAGAAAAACATTCGGGGATGTTTGTATGACTAAGCATAAAGATTGGCTTGGAGAAAACTTTCCTTTCATTGTTCCGATACATCTATGTCTATATATCTATATTTATATCTATATATTAAGAACATGCTTCATAAGCAAAAGTACTCTTGCTACCATTGAAAGGTTTCTGGTTAAATATGCTTGGCTATCCATTTCGATTCTAATTAAACCTTAATAACAAAATAGTGCCATGGTCAGATAAATCCTGGAAGAAATTTAATTGTGCCAATCCAAAACACTAACATAATTTGCAATAGCGGCAAATATCTGTAGTGTAGGATGAGGGTGGAGGTTTGTTCTCCGAGCTTGTGGGATGATTTCTAAATGTTTTGTTACCAGGCTAGGTAACATCTTCAGCAAAGTTTAGGGGATGTCAGCGTTCTTTTCTTTATAAGGGTGTGTCAAGTGAGGGTCTTGTGTTGTGTCAGGTGTGAGTCATTAATGAGAGGCTTGTGATGGGGAGGTTACATCAGGACAGGGTCATTGGGAGGGGGCTTGTGTGGGTTGGTTGAGGGTCAGTGCTGTGACAGCACAGCCAACAAGAGATAGCACCAACCCTCAACCAACCCATGCAAGCCCCTTCCCCCCATCAGCAGTTCACCTTCCAATGACCCTGAGCTGATGTAACCTCTCCATCACAAAAACCCTTACTTGACACACTCACACCTGAAGCCTTTATAAACAGAACACTGACACTGACATCCCCTAATCTCTGCTGAAGATGTTACCTAGTCTGGTAATGAAACATTTGGAAACCAACTGAAAAGTTCGGAGAACAAACCTTCACCCTCAACTAACATAATTTTCAATTCATAATATGATTCAGTCTGGAAAGTTTCCAACATCAACTCAAACTGAGAAGTAACACATATATTTTATATAAATAATCTATAAATTTGCAAATAAGAATGGGTTCTCTTGAAAAAGATTATGCCTAATTTCTCACAGAGGAACTGTATTTGTGTGTTTTTTCCCCCTTAGCCTAGCTATTTGATTCAACCAAGGGAGAATCAGGGAACTTGTGCAATGCTGCTATTCATGTCCTAATCAGGTTATTGACTCTTTTGCTAAGGGTCAAAATCACTATGTTCTTTAACTGAACTTTAAAACTGCTTGTAAAACAAGTCTTCAGTTATTTTATTTTATTTTATTTTCAAAAGGATGGGCATTCTGCTAAGTGGCACAAAGGTCCACCAAGTTTTTAATAGAAACATAGGATTAGGAGGCACCATTATGGCCACAGTTTTTTTGTGAATCCATGTTAAAGGAGAAAGAAATTGTATGTATGCTTGAAGATGCACTGAACAGAATCCCACTGCCTCACTATGGAATCAGTTCAAGGCTTTTATTTGAATTCTTCCTAATAGAATAGAATAACAGAGTTCAAAGGGACCAATACCCTACTCAGGCAGGAAACCCTATACCATTTCAGTGAAATGGTTGTCCAATCTCTTCTTAAAAGCTTCCAGTGTTGGAGCATTCATAACTTCTGGAGACACATTGTTCCACTGATTAATTGTTCTAACTGTCAGGAAATTTATTCTTAGTTCTCTGTTGCTTCTCTCTTTGATTAGTTTCTATCCATTGCTTCTTGTCCTGCCTTCGGGTGCTTTGGAGAATAGCTTGACTCCCTCTTCTTTTGGCAAACCCTGTGATATTTGAACACTGCTATCATGTCACCCCTAGTCCTTCTCTTCATTAATGCCTCATCATCTTACTTATTACTGTTCTCTTTGTCTCTGAAGCTGAGCCCATATTTACAAAGCTTAGCTTTTGTTCTTTTGCTCCCACCATCTTGCAGTTGGGAATGTCACTGTAATCTGATAGTACCTGTGAAACAGAGTATTTGTTTCATTGAGGTTGTACACTGATATTAGGGGCTTGGTCAGAAAGGGACAGAGAGTGGATCATCAGTTCATGTTAGTAAGGACTTTAAGGAAGCCATGAATTTTGGTTACTTCCCCTCCCAATCAATAAAAAAAAACCTATTTCATGCTAGGAATAGAGATGTGAGATTGAGCATATTACATTGCTTGTCTTCCATTGGACAAAATGAGAATCTTAGACCCTGCATTGAAGTTTTCTAAGGGCTTGACCCAGACACCTAAGAATTACTTAACGTCCCTTCCTGGCTTCCATGTCCTAATTTCTTGCTTCCTTCCATTGGTTCAATTTTTTTTCCAGATTAAAATTGCTTAATAATTTGATGTCTTACATAAAGAAAACCAGGAGAGAAATCCTTGTAACAATTTACATCTTCAGAGCACTTCCATACTCATAGTAAATATATTCCACAAAGACCCAGGGCTCTTAGCACAAGGGCTTGCATATCTAAAGCAATTAATTTTGAAAACATCAGAATGAATACCATTATTATTATTATTATTTTTACCTTTCAAAGCCTAGCCATGAGGCTGGTGGAAAAACTTCAGGGAAATCACTGCATACAGAAAGGTAATGCCCTTTGGGGAGAACAATAATATAACAGAGGACTGATTGTCATATTAAGTCTACCTTAAATCAAGAGCTACATAATTATTTAACTAAAATATCTAAACATTGCTAGTGTTTTCTTGTAAAAAAATCAATTAGTGAAATGACCCAGACCAATCATTTTCAACTCAAATATTTTGTCTGAAAAATCTATATCTATATCTATATCTATATCTATATCTATATCTATATCTATATCTATATCTATATCTATATCTATATCTATATCTATATCTATATATCTATATCTATATCTATATCTATATCTATATCATCTATATCTATATCTGTATCTATCTATATCTATCATCTATGTATCTATGTATCTCTCTCTCTCTCTCTCTCTCTCTCTATCTATCTATCTATCTATTTCTTCTGTGTTTCCTCCTTTTTAAAGGAGTAATTGTTCAACACCCTCTGTGAGGAAAAAAAAGATGAAAAGAAGGAAAATAATTCACAATTATAGCTGTTTTTTTTTTTAAATTAAGAGGTATAATTGCTCCTAAAGTACATTTACAGTCTCCAAGGAAGCATAATAGACTTTCCCATTATCTACAGCTCAGTGACATCTATAAATATACGTTAAGGACCATTTGTTGAAGAAGAAAAAAAACTGCTCTTAAAGTTGTGTGTTTGGGATAGTTAAAAGGAGTAAAATATAGGCATCAAAAAGAAAAAGAAAGAAAAGAATTCAAGGAAAGCAAGATGAGGATATACGTATTTTTTTTCCAATGGTGCAAAGTCTTGCTCAGGGTTGAGGGCAAAGGGGAGAAACTAGTAGTCATGAAGTAACACTTTGCTGAAGTGTTAGGAAAACAAATGTGAGGCAAGATCAACTATCGTTACTCCAGTTATTAAATTCTACATACAGATATTGGGACTACCTCAAAGAGTTACTGGGTTAGAATGGACTTTAAGGAGAACATGATTGGTGGATAGGTAGAGATTATAAATTTGCATTGAATGTGTGAATCATTTTCTAAATATGCTTCTCTCTCTCCCTCTCTCTCTCTCTCTGTCCCTTACTAATCATCTTTTCCTATGCCTTCTTTTTGCATGATTTTATTGTGTCATTTTTAGGCCATTGTGGGTGACCCTTCTCAGAAGACAATGTCCTTATACTGTTTTTATCAGCTCCTCAGGCAGCCTGGCCTCTTATTGCCTGAATTGCAAAGGTCATATTATGATTTAATTTTTAAAAAAACAACAACGGCTATATATAACCAATGGCTATTTTTTCTTTCTTTCATTCCTTTCAAATGTTTTGCTCTTAATCTATATTGAAAGGCCGTATTCTGAAAGAAAGAAAAAAAAACTTGAAGGCTGTATCAAAGGGATAATGGCAACATTTGGGCTATATTTCTCTTGCAGCTTATAGCCTGTGATCACAGAAATACATCATTTGTATTTTTAATGGATGCAATCATCACAAACATATAGCCAGTGATGAACACCGCTGGTGAAGCACAGATCCGAAGGATGATGGATATGCCAAAGGGTGAAGTGTGAATAGAATCACAACTATCTTAGATAAAGCAAAAATCCCTAGATTTGAACTGAATTTCTGGTAACTTCATGTATACCAAGCAGTAAATGTAGGGATGTTTTTCATTTCCTATGTCATAATAATGCAGAGAACCATGGTAGATCTTGCGGTATTTTGTCAGCCAACTAGACAATTCTCTTGATACAAATAAATACAAACATAAGAAGAGCTTTGGCATAAGACCCTTCTGTGTTCAGTGGCAAACAGATGCTTATGTATACAAGAGGGCCATGAATCCTCACTAACGGATACACACTGCTTCTGATATTGCAGGTGAAATACTATTATCACAGCTACTGGCCATTGATAGCTTTATTATCCATGAATTTGTCTAATGCACCTATATAACTTGTTTTCTCGTAATTAATTATAGGCACAGAGCAGATGGGGAGGATGCAGAACATAAAGAAAGAAGGGTTACCTGTTCCCTTCACAGCATGAAAACAATATGATCATGCACCATAAGGCTAGAAAGTTAAACTACTTTGTTTCAGTTTATCTCATTTTAGATCTGACATTTCAGCCAGGCCATGTTTCCCAGTGACCTCCACTTGTCCTGTTAGATCTGGCATGCCCTGGATCCCATCTACAAAAAGTGTGTCATCTGGCAGGGCCCAGGAAGAGAATCTTTTCTACCATAGCACCTGCCCTCTGGGTCATCATTGCTTGTTCTGATCATGCTGGCCTTTCTTAAAGCATGGAAAATTTGGTTTTGCCATCAACTCTGGTGTCCGGATAGTATGAATGAGCTATTTCTTGATCATGGTGATGTTAAACGAGCATTCTCAACCACAGTTTTATGTTACTTCTATTGTTGTTGTTTTTTTAAATTTTGGCTGGTTTTGACTCTGTATTTTAATTTGGTACATCTAGTCTAGTGAAAAGAAGGGCTAGGGGTAGGCAAGATAGCAATGTTCCAATAATTGAGGGAGAAGAAGAGGGGTTCAAACTATTTTCCAAAGAACCGGAAGGCAAGACAAGAAACAATGGATGGAAACTAATCAAGGAGAGAAGCAACCTAGAACTAAGGAGAAATTTCCTGACAGTTAGAACAATTAACCAGTGGAATGGCTTGCCTTCAGAAGTTGTAGGTGCTCCATCGATGGAGGCATTTAAGAAGAGACTGGACAGCCACTTGCCTGGAATGATATAGATATAACCCACTTGAGCAAGGGGTTAACAGAACAACAGAATAACATAATTGGAAGGGACCTTGCAGGTCTTCTAGTTCAACCCCCTGCTCAGGCAGGAAACCCCATACCATTTCAGACAAATCATTTTCCAATCTCTTCTTAAAAACTTCCAGTGTTGGAGCATTCACAACTTGTGGAGGCAGGTTGTTCCACTGATTAATTGTTTTAACTGTCAGGAATTTTCTCCTTAGTTCTAGATTGCTTTATTCCTTGATTAGTTTCCATCCATTGCTTCTTATCCTGCCTTCAGGTGCTTTGCAGGATATCTTGATTCCCTCTTCCTTGTGGCAGCCCCTGAGATATTGGAACACTGCTATCATGTGACCCCTAGTCCTTCTTTTCATTAAACTAGAGTATTTTGTTAATTTTGATTTCAACTGTTGGCCAACAGTTGAAAACAAAATTAACAGAATACTCTAATGAAAAGAATTCAGGCATATGATATGTGTGGCTGTAAAAATAAAATAAAATAATAAAAATAATAAAATAAAAGTATAACTTATAAAAATATACTAAAATAAAATACAGTACAGTATTAAATTAAAGATTGATATCACTTGGTATTTGATTAAGCTGGGAGAAAGAAGAGAATATCTTCCTACCCTGTGATTCTAGTATGATTTGTTCTCCACTATTTAAATGAAAAAAAAAATGTAGCTGCTTACTAGTGTTCAAGGAAATGTGTTAATTTGATTCAGTGATCCTAGTTGCTCCACCCTTTATTTAGTAAAATTGCTGACCCACTTTCTTCATATTGTTAATTATGTTCTTCAAAAAATTACAGTACAGAAATCCCCCCCTTCCCTCCCTCCCTCCCTCCTCCCCTCCTTCATGCTCCCACTTCCAGGCTGTCTTGTTGAACATTTAATCATTTTAAAACCCCACAACATTATATGTTCTTCTAGTTAGAATTATGTTTAATTCATTCATTACTTCCTTTCACCTTGAGGCAAATTTAACTTCAAACCAGTTATATTGTACTCCAATATAATAAACAATTATGACATCATCATCATCATCATCATCATCATAACAAAAACAACAACAATAACAATAATAACAACAACAACCTTGGGTGCACTTGAACACCATTGGCATTGACAAATTCGTCATTAGTCAATTGCAAAAGGCAGCCTTACTAGGAACTGCTTCCATCCTGTGACGATATCTGTAATACCTTCAAACATCCACATCTGCCTAGCCCAGGTCCTTGGTAAGGACTCGATTGGTAGACAAAAATGCCAAATCCAAATCTGGCTGACTGTGCAATTAATAATAATAATAATAATAATAATAATAATAATAATAATAATAATAATAATAATAATAATTAATAATGTGCTACATTGAAAAACAACATAGATCATTTGTATTTACCAAGAAAAAATAGTGGTTGTGGTTTGTGACAAATAAAGCAGAGTGGAAGATTTAGCATTACATAAAAGCAAGCAAAGTGAGTGTATTAATAAATGCCTGCAAGAAAACATTTTTGGATGTGACAGAATCAAAAGAAACATGCAATACTGAAAACTTACATTGGCAAATGTGTGGCTTTGGTTTCCAAATTAAATAGGTTCAAAACTGGAAGTTTTAAAGAAAAGACTGGACAGCCATTTGTCTGAAATGGTATAGGGTTTCCTGCCTTAGCAGGGGGTTGGACTAGATGACCTCCAAGGTCCCTTCCAACTTCTTCTTCTTCTTCTTCTTCTTCTTCTTCTTCTTCTTCTTCTTCTTCTTCTTCTTCTTCTTCTTCTTCTTCTTCTTCTCCTCCTTCTCCTCCTTCTCCTTCTTCTTCTGCTTCTTCTGCTTCTGCTTCTGCTTCTGCTTCTTCTTCTTCTTCTTCTTCTTCTTATTATTATTATTATTATTATTATTATTATTATTATTATTATTATTATTATTATTATTATTATTATTATTATTTCCCTGTAAAATCTTTAAAAATATAATAATGATTATTTAAGATGCAGCATTCAGATGGACGTAAGGAATTCTAAATTGGGTTCTCATTCAATGTCTATTGAATTGTTGAATCATAGGGGTGAAGGAAACAATTCACAATTGTTATGCATCCTGATGATAATTATTCCCATCTGTTCTACACATGAGAACCCTTGAGAATAATTGAATTGGTCCTACTCTCAATACGCATTGTAAAATTTGTAGATCCATCTAAAAATCCATCTCAGCAGAACCATTTGGTAAAAAAAATATATTAGAATCTGAAAAGGCAGTTTGATTCACTTTACAAAAAGAAGTTGGGTGGATAAATTCTCAAGAATTATAAGTTCTTGTTGCTGTCATGTCAGTGTTAACCAAAAGTAGAATCTGTACTTCAAGAAGAAGGTGGAAGGCTCTAAATCATGGTTTGATTCAGAATGCTGACTGGAAAAATAGGTTCTGATAAGATCCTTTGCCCTTTGCAGGTATAGTCCAAATCAAATTAATGTCCAAGAATTATTATAGCAGATAAATGTAGTGGGGGAAAAGGGAACAGTAATGGTCTCCTAATTTGACTCTGCTCTGGAGAGTTGTAATTTAATTTGAATTAAGTATCCTTCACATTCCAGTTCGGAAATGATATCAGCATGCTTTTGAACTATACATCCAAGATGGGCTAAAACCCCAAGCCTGATTTTAAAAGGGAACATTGCAGGTGGAAGTCTCATTTGGGCATCAGTAACTTGTGCAAAAATTACATCTCTGGATAAACCCATTAAAATGGGACTAGCTCCAAGCCATACTATAAATACTATGAAACATACTTTTTTTACAAAAGTTTTTTTCACAAGTTAATAGCTTTAGTTATTTAAATTCATTTAATGAATTTAATGTCTTCATAGATTTAATATTTATAATTTTATATTTTATTCATTTCAAATTTCTATGCTATTTTATCTTGTGTGACAGGTACTGACTGAATTAAAGTAACTCCCTCTCCTGTTGATATTACTCCTGTGGCACTAGTTTCTGAAGTCATCCATGAGGTTAGGATAGATATTTGCAAAAGGAAAGTCCTACGTCCAATAGTGTTCTTAACTTAACCACTAAACCACCGAGTCTGATCATTCTTGCAGGACCCAATCACATAACTGAGTCAAAAATCATTCATTGGGGAAACACAAAGTCCACACATACTTCATTTAGGAAGTGCTGAGTAAGCCATAAATCCTTCAGTCAGGAGAAGACTAACAAGCCATAACTAATCCCTTGTCCAATAATAATGGATATGATTTGATCACTGGAGTAAATCAGTATTTGGGAAGCATATTTTGTGCTGGTAGACTTTGGAGTGGGTTACGCCAAGGCTAGACCTGGCCTTGATGTCTTATCCTGTTTGGAGAACATTGACATTTGGATGGCATAAAAATAGATTAACATTGAACCCAAGCAAAACAGAACTGCTGTTTGTATATTAAATCATAATCCTCTTGAGAGAGGTTTGCTTTTTAAGCTGCTGTTTCTCCCCAGTCCTTTTTTCCCAGAGTATTAGGTATGCAAAACAGGCCAACTAACTAGATTAGGTATTTTCATAACACAACTGACTGTGTTACTTAGTTTAACCCCTGTACATCCTTGAATCCTTTTAAGATGAATTCAGTTACCTGAATGCTTGCTCACTGACTGGGTCAACTGACTGTTTTGGTTTTCCCATACCCATACCATATTATTCCTTCACTTACCCAAATACATTTACTATGGAAACTATACAGTTGAACAGAAATAATTTTTCTTCTTAAAGGAAGTTATGATTTATTCATGGCTGAACTGGACTACAGTTATCTGATAAACTATAGCATTAACACTTGAAATATATGAGCATCCTCATTCTCTGTCTCTGTTTGGTCCTTTCTTTCTTTTAGCCAAGTATCAAAATTATCCATTCACACGTAAGCACCTTAATTTTACCAATCTGTTCCTTATTTCAGTGAAAGATCCCTTTTCAGTATTTATAAAGTAATGTTATTTGTTTGTTTATTTATTTATTTATTTATTTATTTATTTATTTATTTACAAAAGCAGGTTTGTTTGTTTTTTTAGAAAATACTCTGGTGGAATATTTATGCATCTGTTTATTAATCAAATTTACACAGCTGCCCATCTCACCAAAAGCAATTCTGGATGGGCTGCAACAATCTGATAAAAACAAGAAATGTAAAAACCACAGTTATAAAATATAAAAATGCAAACTAATAGATAGCATAAAAGCTGAAGATACAAATCACAGGTGAAGGGAGACTAAAAAAGTTTGTTCCAACCATGGTGCCCTCTAAGACGACCTCTGGTTGCCTGGGAATCCCAGGCCTGATAACATAGCCAAGTCTCAAGGGCTTTTTGGAATATCAATCAGGAAAAAGCTGATCTAATTTTGGGTGGAAGAATGTTCTGTGAGGTATGTACCATGGCAGAGAAGCCACATCTTCTCAGACCCACCAAATGTAGGTCCCTAGCTGATGGTATCTGCAGTTTACCTATTCTGCCAAATTTCTAACAGTGGGAGCAATCAAACAATGGAATAAGTTCACCTTCAGAAGTTGTGAGTGTTACATCACTGGAGGCTTTCAAAAAGAGACTGGACAACCATTTGTCTGAAATAGCATAAAGTGTCCTGCCTGAGCAGTGGGCTGGACTAGAAGACCTTCAAGGTCTCTTCCAACTGTATTATTCTATTCTGTTCTATTCTGTTCTGTTCTGTTCTGTTCTGTTTGGCAGATATAACCATATATTTAATTACTAATTACTAATATGTAGACACACACCATATCATTTTCTAATAATTTCTGCCTAAATTCCTTGTTTGGAGCTATTCAAGTTGATGCTATTTTAGCATATGTGTGTTCAAACATGCATCAGATAAACACATGTCCATCATCATACAAAAATTAAAAATAAATAAAATACAAAAATAATTTAAAACAATAATAAATAAATAAAAAAGAAAAACAAACAAACTCAAAGGGAGACTCGATGGACTACTAAGTTTTTTTTCTGCCATCATTTTTATATGTTTCTATGTGATGATTCTTAAGGGACGCGGTGGCTCAGTGGGTTAGGACGCTGAGCTTGTTGATCAGAAGGTCGGCAGTTTGGCGGGTCGAATCCCGAGTGCCGCGTAACAGAGTGAGCGCCTGTTACTCGTCCCAGCTTCTGCCAACCTAGCAGTTCGAAAGCACGTAAAAATGCAAGTAGAAAAATAGGGACCACTACGGTGGGAAGGTAACAGCGTTCCGTGCGCCTTTGGCGTCTAGTCATGCCGGCCACATGACCACGGAGACGTCCTCGGACAAACGCTGGCTCTTCGGCTATGAAACGGAGATGAGCACCGGCCCCTAGAGTCAGAAACGACTAGCACGCATGTGCGGGGGAAACTTTACCTTAACTTTATGTGATGATTATCCACCTATTAGAAGAGGATGAGAAGTGGATAACAACAGAGGTCAAATTGCTGTCATTGAATGTAGATCTACAAAATATAAGCTACTAATCTGATATTTCTCTGAAACCTTGTTTTATTTTTAACCACATTGAAAAGATTTGCAGAGAAGAGTTGTTCTATTCTTCCATTCTCTTAATTCTTTGGGAGAAATGCAGAACCATCAAACAGGATCAGAAATATTCATTAATAAAATTTTATGAAAAAGTTAGTTTCTTCTGGGGTCTTGCTGGCAGAGAAATTAATGGAGATCTGTCATTGGCAGCACTGAATACAGAATCCAAACAAGGATCATGTACAATTCAAGTGACAAGCTTTACTGAATAATTTCCATATATCTGCTAAGAAATGTTGGCTGGGAAAAAAAAACCCCGAGTAACATGGCATGCATTATTTAAATTGCAATGTAAAACAGTTCTTCTTCTTTCTTTTTTCCTGTTGGTTTTTTTTAAAAAAATATTATTTTTGCTCAGTAAATTGTATGTCGTTTTTCCCCCCCACCATGAATAATGCAAGTATGATTTGAATAGGATTATTTTCTTTCTACTGACTACAAATAAGCGGTTAATTCAGAACGAAGATAGGATGAGCATGAGGATGAGGAGGATAATGATGATGAGTGAAATTTTATTGCTGCTGCACAAGATCCAGGTTACATTTCATTACACAATGCAAATAACTTCAACCTTCAGCCTAAGGTGGAAACTAAGATTGCCATTGTTATAATCCAAGACATGTTTTCATTTTGCTGAGGCTTGTTATATTGCATGGCTCAAAACCACATTATCAAATTTGATTTGTGTGTGTGTCTGTGTGGTGGGTATACACCACCTTTTTTTGTCTACATACAACTCAAGGCAATGAACATACCTAATACTCCTTCATCCATTTTTCCCACAACAAATAAACTTTTACTGACTTTCAGAGCTATACTTGGGGAATTGCTTTCCTATTTCCCTGCATGAGAAGCATATGTCATTACATGAGATGATAGAACACCTTGGATTATAAACTCTTACTTGATGAACAATTTCTACAACAAACCATCTTTTGAGATAAGTTGGACTGAGCGAGAATGACTGACCCAAGGTCACCCAACCTGTTTTTCATTGCTAAGGAGGGACTAGAACTCACAGCCTCCTGGTTTCTAGGTTAGCCCTTAACCACTTACAGTGAATGTTAGGAAAGAAAAAGAGAGCTGCTTAATTAATTAAATACTTTGATCCCAAAATGCTCACATTTTCACACTGCTAAAAAGAATAAAACCATTTTTAAAAAGTGCAGGGGTGGCGCTTAGTGTCCATGTAAATTTTTATTGTAAACTGCCCAAAGTCTGACAGACAGACAGACAGACCAATAAGCTATTGACAGAAAATTGAAACAAGAAACCTGGGTATCTTTTTCTTTTAATTAAAGAAGGTCATCGTAAAACTGCGGCTCACACAGCAATTTGAATTTGTTTATTTGTTTTCTTTTTATTAACATTTCTTCCTTTTTCTTTTCTTTTTTTTAATGTTGCACTTTTCAACTGGGAAGGCTTGAAAAGTTGTAGGGTTTGTGTCCTCAGGTTTATGTTATTAAAATGTTCAATACAAAAGAAAAATGGGGTGGAGCTGAAACAAGAAAATCCAGTTTCAAGTTTAATTGTTTATATAAGTGTTCATCCTGGCAAGTGTTAATAGAATTGAGGTCTGAATCTCATGCTACTAAAAATACCTGATTCTCAAGTTTGACCTTAAATAGAAATAACATTTCTTTGTTTACTTACATTTAAGGCATAATGTGTTCAGTAAATCTACTTCTAGGTACGATATTCTTTAAAAGGAAAAAAATCTGCCTTATATAATTCTCTTTCTCTGCCTTGTCCAATCACTTTTTTTTAAGTCACCATAATTCTATATAATGAAATATTTTTGAAAACTGTTTTAAAATAAGGCTGTTTCCCAGAATTCAGACTGCGGGAAATTTGGTACATTTTGTACAAATATAGCACCCGTTTGGTGACATAAATTCATAGACTGGCATAGAAATTCAAGAAGAAAAAAAACCATGCAAATTAGAATATAGATAGTGCTTAAATAAAGGTTGGTTTCCAAATATAGCCATATTTATAAAATAGAACTGTAAAATGCATTGGGAGTTGTGTTAGTCATACCTCACATTTGCAATGATTCTAAGCCACGTGCAAATGCTGGATTGATCTGAAACCATGCTCTTTGCAGACATACTCAAGTGTAATGTAGCAGAGCTAGCTTTTTCTTTGTTTCCTTTTTTTTTAAAGTGTGACTATTGTTTATTTTTATTTTTTAAAGTGTTTCTTATTTAGAATGCCCTTCTATCTAGGCACAGTACAAGGCCTATTTCTCCCCTCAACTCTGAGGTAGGCTGAACTGACAGAGAAGAACTGGTGCAAAACTTTCCAGTTGAATTTAAGGGGTAAAAGAAGCTATTTTCATATTCCAACACTTTAAATCAGACATGTCAAACACAAGGCCTTGGGGCCAGATCTGGCCCGCAAAGTGGTTTCATGTGGCCCGCGAAGCCATCCTGGAAACAGTGAGGGAACAGCCCCCACTGCCTTGGCCTTGGCCCAGAGACCCTCCTTCTGCCAGAGACCCTCAGATCTGTCCCACTCCTGCCCAGGCCCCCATAGGCACCCTTGATGCGAACGTTGTAGAGCTGGCCATACCCACCCAGCAGGCCATACGTACTCTAGCCACGCCCACTCAGTAGGCCACACCCACCCTGGCCATACCCACCCGGCCCCCCCGAGGGCAACCGCAATGCTGATGCGGCCCTCAATGAAATTGAGTTTGACACCCCTGCTTTAAATAATACTCCATACCTGTTTTCAGCTCAGCTGCTGCTCCAGATGACGTTCTCAAGCTTTAGATGCAACATTTTCTCTGGAATGGCAAGATGGATGGCTTCCCCTTATTTGTCCTGTCTTGGTTCCTTAGATTCATCCCCCTCTGTCTGGATCTCAGGGCACCTTTGTACTTGAAGGACATTTCTCTATTTTTCCAGACAGTCAAATGGATGGCTGCTTGCTTCTTCATCCAGTGACTTTCCCATTTGCCCATTTCACTCACTGCAAAAGAAGCAGGAAAGGACTCCACTAATTGTAGGGACAATGAAGGGTTCATTGAAGACTTAAGTTTGGTACTGCCCATTGGGAAGCTGTGGAAAGCACTGGCCAAATCTTGAGGAGCCTTAGCAGCCAGAAAGGACAACTCTTGAATGAGTTCCTCTGTGAAGGCAGAGTAATGAAAATGATGGCTCTACACAAATGACCTGGATATGGAGCCAATTTATAAAATCTTCCAAATGGAAATAGGCTGTGTATATGTTCTTAGAGTTTAGAAGGGCTCCTTCTCTGTTCCATTTGCTTTTCCTTGAAGCAACGTGATTTTAGAGTTTGTTTATATATTCCTCCAAAGTTGATTTGCTGTTGTCAAATTAATGTTTGCATTAAATGGTAATGAAATGATCTGAGAGCCAGTCATAATTGAATAATTAAAGCTTCAAAAATGAAAATGTAGTGTTTAAAAAATGCGAGCGTCTCTGCATGTTTCTATATCCATGTATGTGTATGTAAAATATGTATGAGTGATTAAATATAAGTATGTATAAATATAAGTAAATATAAGTATGTAAATATAAGCAAGAAGATTCCTTCTCCCCATATTTGGGTCGACAGGGTTCATAAAAAAAAAACACCACTCAAGACATAAGTATGTGTGAATATATGTATATGTGTCTGCATATATGTACATGTGTGTGTGTGTGTGTGTGTGTGTGTGTGTGCTTGTGTATGTGTACTTGTGTGTCTTTTCTCCATTTTTCTCACAGTGAGAAGAACTCTGTGAAGTAGCTTGAGCTGATGGGAAAATTGAATTTGTGTATTTCTCCTAGTCCAACCCTGTAACTCCTCTGCCATATTTGCTCTCTATTTTATAGCTCAATTAAATTATCTAAGACACAATGACACAATGACTGCAACAATGTGTCTGCTTACACTGTTCATACTATATATTTTACAAAAGGATTTTTTTTAATGTTCTAGTGGTGCAACATTGGTTTAACATTTCAGCTACATTTTGCTGTTGTTACTGAACCTTAGTATATAGAGAAAGCCGTATTGAAACACTCACGAGTGCCTGTTGTACTTAATTCCAGTTTATTAAGTCTGTAACTACAGGGCATTAAATAAGACTTAAACTGTGGAAAATGAGAGACAATCAGCTTAGTTTTTAGTAAAACAAAGTATTTACATTAAGTGGGGGAATATCCTTCAGGTAGTTGGCCCGTACATTTAAGCTACCATAGCAAAAAGAGCTACATATTAGGCAAATCGCAGCAGCCTAATCGGATAATTGCAGTTAGAAAACAAAAATACCATTTGATTATCAGAATTTTGCTGTTGGCATTTAGTATCTTAAGGATATTCACTTATAAGTACTAAATATAAGTAACTGTGAGACTGGCTGAAACTTCATGCTAGTGGGATTTGATTTAATCTGTCATGAATCACTCTCACTATTATATTTCGAAATCTTTGGGCTATGAAAATCTGGCATTTTTTTTTATAGAGAAGGCTCTAATGGTGTGAAAGATGGAAGGAAAGAGGCGAAGACAATGGCCAGCAGCAAGGTGGATGGACTCATTAGAAGACCTGAAGGACCAAGTTAAGGACATATGAAGAAAATCTTTGTGGTTGCCAGAAGCTGAAAATTACTTAATGTCACATAATCATTCAATCAATCTATCTTCTGAAGAAGATCTCAGAAACTATGATGATTTCAGGGTCATTATCAGGGTGTTGCAAGTATTTCAAAAATAATCAAGACATCATCCTTGATCCGTTTCAACCTCTTTGCTATTTGTGTTGCACATGGAACTCATGTAAAAAGATGCTACCATCTTGACTTAACCTCTTCCCTTACAAATTCTCTTGGTTGGGTCGCCTGTCAACCCTAAAATAATCTTCCCAAACCCAGTCTCTTCATTTTCCAGAATAATATATTGTATTGTAATTCATTCTCTGAAGTAGGATAGAGGGTGATGGGAGAATATGTATGGAATAAATTATTGAGTATAAATTTCCACTGGCTATCTATAAATGTGTTTATATACAGTATATACCATGGAGAGCTAGTAATACATATTTCTTCTATACATTTTCGTATGGACTTTCCTGGATTTCGGTGTGTTGTACAGGATGCTAGAGACACATAGACACAAGACCAATAATTAAAGGTGTGATTAAATTCATGAGTGTAAGAACAGAAGCTCTGTTGAAAGCTCCTAGGACCTAGGCCTTCAACAATTAATATTTGAGAAATGAAAGCAACACTTTCATGGCAGCATCCCTCAGATTACACAATTAGCCCAAAGATAGAGATGGAGCATTTATAGAAGGAATCACAGATTTTTTTAAGGTAAGTAAAAGAAGGCATAGAGAAAATTGAGTTTCTCTGACCTCTGACATTCTTGAGATGCATTGATTATTTTGATTATGATCAATTTGGAAGCTTTGCTATCTGTTGTGGTTATTGTAATTTTACTTTTTTCCTTCTCTGATCTATGATTGGTTTAACTATTTTTTTATGGCTTTGCTTTGCTTCCATTTTTTCCCAGCAACAGTTCCCCTTTATCATTTAAACCTTGATATTAAATGAATATTTGGATTCAATATATCTCTTGATATGCTAAGGAGTGGACATTTTAACAGTGTTGTGTTTCCCTGTATAATCTGCTGTTGTGTTTGTGTGTGTATGTATGCAATGAGTTAGTAAGTTCGTCTAAGCAATAATATACATCTTCATTATTTCTGAGGTGTTTATGATTGTGACTTTCGCATACTATAAATTTACCTTCGTATGTTGATGAGCTTTCAGTGGAAATCCAAATTATTTTTCTCCCAACTAGAGAGATTGAATTTTATATTTTTCCTTAAATAAATAAATAAAACCTGGGAGTATATAAATCAGTTGTGTAGATGCTGAACTACAAATAAAAGATCCTTTAAAAATCCTTTATACTGTAAGCATGCAGAGACAGAGGGCCTCTGGAAATAACTGAAAAGAAATTAGGAGCATGATTATTATACTTTTACAGCATTGCAACTGTGATATGTGTGTTAGTAATAGAATGTATTTTTATCTCTTAAATCCCATAATGCCCATGTTTTTACATTTTATATTCCTGGATTGTAATGACCATCATAACTTACTGGCAGCATAACTGTTTATCTGGGGGGGGAAAATCAATAAAAAAATTCTTACTCCCCAAAAGAATGTTACGCTTTACAGCTTCCAACGTTTGTTTGTTGGATGGATGGATGGATGAATTTTTATTTTATTTTTTAAACACTGAAGAATCAGAACTTTTTTTTCCCATTTGTTTATGGTCACACCTATTTAATGAATATGATTTATTCCACTGGGTTCATATTTTTACAGAACAGATGAAAGTTGTTATTCTTGGAAACATGCATCAACATATCACATGGTATGAGCTGTATCTCAAAATGCTGGGTGGTGGTGGTTGTTGGTAGGGTTTGTTTGTGTGTTTTGCTCTCTATGTAATACTTAATCCTGTTCCATTTTTTTTTCTTTTACTATGCCATTTTAATAGAGCATGCGGTAGCTATTTTATTTTATTTTATTTTTCCATTTCAATTACTGTTACAATGAAATTTTGCATATAGACTGCATTAGCCTTGCTGGATTGGCACCAATTTTCAACTGGGAATGTAGCTGTTAAAATCTCTGTTATCTATCTGTCTGTCTGTCTACCTACCTACCTACCTATTTTCTAGCTAGCTAGCTATTACCTAGCTATTATCTAACTATCATCTAGCTATGTAACTAGTTATCACCTCATTTCTCCAGTGGTCATTTAAATGTATATTTTAAATGCATGAAGCTTTAACTCCCAATGAAAATGAATTTGGATAGCAGGCTGGAAGCAAAACTAAAGGTCTCATAGCATATGTGGACTGCAAAAATATGAATAGCCTTCAAATAGCAGCAGAAAGGTACATAAAATGCTAACTAGTGGTCATTAAGGTTTTCTTTTCTTTGTTTCTTCCTGTAGCTCAGTTAGATGGATTGTTTCAAATCTCTTATCATTAAAACCCCACTGTAATTGTATAAAACTTTTATTCATAAAACATGAAACTCAGTCAACTGAACACTCAAATTGACTGGCACTAATGGTTGACACGGGTTGCTGCCAGCATCCTAGGTATCAACCAAGTATCTCCTTAAAATGTAAGATGTTCCGAGTAGTGCAGTTTTTTGTAGCTTTGCTATTATTATTATTATTATTATTATTATTATTATTATTATTATTATTATTATTATTATTATTATTATTATTATTATTATTATTATAGAGTTGTGAGTGGCAATGAGTCAATCATTGCAACTATTAAACATTCCTGTGATGGGAATCTGCAATGTTTGTAATTACTTTTTGAGATTCAGTGTGTCAGAGTGGACAAATGTAGATTTTAGAACTTTCTCGTTCAAACCTGTCTTATGTGAAGTAGATCACTGGGTGGCCTTGAGCAGTTTAGTTCTAGCACATCTAACTGGATGAGAAAAAAAAAAGTTGATAAGAAGGTATTTTTAATGTACTGAAATGAAATTCAACATGCTAATATGTTTTAGGTGTGTTCTGAGCATTTCACACATACATTATGTTAGTAATATTTCTTCAGCTCTTCAGGTGAGGTTGGATAGAATTTAAACCAATCTAATTCAGGTTTTATATACTCAAAATGTTTTAAGCACACTATATAAAATTATTAGAAAAGTATATTTATCATAACCAAGTTGTTAATAAAATATTATACACATCATTTTAAACAGAGTCAAATATACTGTATAGTCACAGTAATCTTGGGGATGAAAAATATCTTTGAACATTTTGAATCAACTTAGATTTGTAAAAGAGAACAGTGTGATTAATGGAATTAATTCAGTCATGGATTTAATATTTGCTTTGGTGTTTCTACATCCTCAATTTTTTATGGAACATTACAAGAATTATGCCTCAATAAGAAAACTTGGTATAAAAAGTTATATGGATTTAGATGTTTTGCAGGGGTTTTTTGGGGGACATAATTTAAATTTTCACTTTCCAGGTCAAAATCTAAAATTGGTACTTTTGTAAAAACAAACATTTGCAGAGCAGAAACTATTTATTTAAAAGAGGGGCACAGATAAATTACACTAAAAATGCTCCAAATATTCTTTGTTATTTTTATTTTTTATTTTTTTTTATTTTTAATCCCATTTATATCCCGCCCTTCTCCGAAGACTCAGGGCGGCTTACAATTTAAGCACAAACCAATGTTATTGTTGTTGCTGAAAAAAAAAAACAGAAAATCTCCATGGTGGCTGGTTTTTAGATAAACAAATATATGGAAAATTTATTCTTCCTGATCATCTTTGTCAAGTTTCATTGGAAACCCACACCTAATATATAAATGAGATATATATTATCTTTTGCTAAATTGTGCATCTAGAATATAAAACTTATAGCTAAGTCAATGCTTTGGATGGACTTAGGTTTTCACGTCCCAAAAATATAGAAATTAAATTCATGACGGAAGGTAAATATGTGTGTCCCAGGATAATGTTGCAGGATCCAATCTGGATCCATCACTGGAAACCTCTGGACCCAGTGACTAATCCAGATTGGATTCTGCAGAAATGAAATTGTCTATGGTCAGAGATATACTGTCAGTCTTACAAGGTAAACCAGACTAAGAAACTCATGTCATATAGGCCATATAGCACCACAGAGCAGCTTCCTCCAAAAAAAGAAAGAAAGAAAGAAAAAAACATCAGATGTGTAGGTCTACAGTTAGTCTCCAGGCATAATAGATTGCCTATTATATTAAAGAAACATAATGGAATATATATCTTACCTGTTGTCATCCAGATTTATGGAGTTACCACTTGCAGAATTTCTAGTCAGTATGGAGAAGGCTGGTCTGAACAATAATTATAATTTTAAATAATATATTTAGAAAATCTAAAGTGAGGTGTCTTTATAAGTATATAGTTGTTAGAAGATACTCTCAGGCAGCAGTAAAGTAGATATAAATACTTCAACCATGCAAACAAGGTCAACCTCCTCTGGCTTTTCCTGACAATCCAATCAGTGCTTAACAAACTTGGGAAACAATCAGACTTGTCTGCACAGTTGCAGTACACTAACAGATACCACAGTCACATGATATAAGAATGAGGTTCTAGTATCTCTATATTTTTTCGGTTGGTTTGCCAATGATAAGCAACAGAATATATAAGGCATGGGTAACTAGAAAGAGGCATAATGCAATCAAAGTGACATACAACAGAATTATTGCAGCTAAATGAACACACTCATGCTATTGACCAAGTATCAAACTTAGATGCTCTCAATTTGCATTTGACTAATCATTGCTATTTGCAGTTTTCTTGGCACCATCACCGAAATTATTTGCCACTTACTTCTGGATTCTTTTTTCAACTGCCCAATCTCATCTACAGACTTAACAAATTCCTGGTTATCTGCTGTTCACACACAAGCCAGTTCTAATATTAGTTAGCTTTTCTCAGGATTTCTCATAGTCAGCTAAGTGTTTACCACATGCTGGGGAATAACTCTTTAACATGAACATTTGGTAACATTCATACATTCAGCTCTATTTGATTAAGCTTTTAAGAAATCAACTAATGATACAATTATGAGATTTATATGAAGTGGCCTAATATAATCATTGACTTTGGCAGTGCTCTGCCCTCATCTACAAACAGAAAAGTTTTGGGGATAATTTTTGGATCAATAAATGTAATATTACTATTCTCACATTTATTTATTTATTTATTTTCTTGATCACATTTTGAAATCATCCCTCTCCCTCACAAAAAGACTTTGGACTCTCATTCTCTCCTATTTGTAGATAGCCCCCAGATTATTAATATATTACCATAGATACTTGTGAAGAGGTACTAAAGAGCCTCTTGTTGCAAGTGAAGAAGGACAGTGCAAAAGTTGGGTTGAAATTAAACATTAAGAAAACCAAGATCATGGCATCCGACCCTCTCAATTCCTGGCAAATAGAAAGGGAAGAAATGGAGGTAGTGACAGATTTTATTTTTCTGGGCTCCAAGATCACCACAGATGGGGACTGCAGCCAAGAAATTAAAAGACGCTTGCTCCTGGGGGAGGAAAGCCATGAAAAATCTAGACAGCACACTAAAAAGCAGAGACATCACCCTGCCAACAAATGTGTGTATAGTCAAGGCTATGGTCTTTCCAGTTGCATTGTATGGCAGTGAAAGTTGGACCATAAGAAAGGCTGAGCACCAAAAAATTGGGGCCTTTGAACTATGGTGCTGGAGAAGACTCCTGCGAGTCCCTTGGACTGCAAGGCGATCAAACTGGTCAGTCCTAGAGGAGATCAACCCTGACTGCTCTTTAGAAGGCCAGATCCTAAAGTAGAAACTCAAGTACTTTGGTCACCTAACGAGAAGGAAGGACTCACTGGAGAAGAGCCTAATGCTGGGAAAGGTTGAGGGCAAGAGAAGAAGGGGACGACAGAGAATGAGGTGGCTGGATGGAGTCACTGAAGCAGTAGGCATGAGCCTAAATGGACTCCAGAAGATGGTAGATGACAGGAAGGCCTGGAGGAACGTTACCCATGGGATCACGATGGGTTGGACACAACTTCGCAACTAACAACAACAACGAGATAGATAGATAGATAGATAGATAGATAGATAGATAGATAGATAGATAGATAGATAGATAGATACTTAAATGAGTGGCATGGTGACCTAGAGGTGAAGACACCTCCCACTTGGAAGGTTGATAGTTCAATCCTAGGTAGTGACAGATGTTTCACTATCAGGGCACAAAGAGAAAATATCTGCTGCAAACTCTGCAAAGGCATCAGGAAGGGCAGCCAGCCAGTAAAGGCTCAACTCAGTCACACCAAACTCACCCCAATTTTATAAGCAAAGAATGCAATATATTACTAAATCTCATACATACACTTCATCTGAGAAATTGGATTTCCCTTGATTATTTGGTATCACTTGCCAACACAAATTGATCAGCTACTGAGACACCACCTTCTTCTGATGTATTCTTTTTGTTCTCTTCTTATTGTGCCTGCAAGAAAATAGAAATGATAGCATTAAATGACTTTATATCAGGCCTGATCTAATGAAAGAGAAGGATTCAAATATCATTGGTTTCGGCATGAGCAAGCATAATGAATATGAAAAGGAATAATGTTTCTCCTGTATTACTTCAGTTTCTCATTGTGCAATGACCTATACTATTATTGCTGAATTTGGCACCACCTTGGGATTCAGCCACAACTATTCAGCCTGTTTTCTCAATGTAGTTTCTGGTTGTAACAATGACCAGGGGTCTACTCAAACAATTAATTGATGTATTTGTTTGCTTTGAAATCTCCTGCAATGAATTTTGTCTATCAAGGTGAGCTCCACTGGGATGTGTAAAGCTAAAACAGAAGTGCAGCAATAAAATATAATAAAGCTTATCTCTTACCTGAAAACACACCATAGCCTCCAAAATCAATACAAAAGCATTATAACTTTGTCCAGCAATAGTATTTAACAGAAAGATTAAAATGATAGTGGCTTCTATTCCTGTGACAATCCATATTCAACTGCAGCATGTTTTTGTTTGTTTGTTTAATGCATTGACTGCTGAAGAATAAATGGTTTCTCGTTTGATAGTTTCTCTCAGGAAAGAGAAAGAGAGCCTGGGTGGAGCAGTGGGCTAATGCCTCCTTAAGTAACACCAGCTGCCTGCAATTAGTGCAGGTTCGAGTCCCACCAGGCTCAAGGTTGACTCAGCCTTCCATCCTTCCGAGGTAGGTAAAATGAGGACCCAGATTGTTGGGGGCAATAAGATGACTTTGTAATAATGCCACCTGGGGGGCCCCAAAAGCCCTGATAAGCAGGCATATACATAGAATGAAGGCTATTGCTAAGCACATTGATTTGTGCTTTAGATTGTAAGCCGCCCTGAGTCTTCGGAGAAGGGCAGGATATAAATGGGATTTTTAAAAAAGAAGACAAAATGCAAACAAGAATAAGTGTATTTGGGCATATCTCATTGATGGATATGAAAATTCTGCATAGATTGATTGTGCAATTGACACATTTCTAAACTGTGGCAAATGTATGTTAATGCTGGACTCTGAATATGATAGAGTTACTTCCTACTGTAAGACTGAAGCTCCTTTATGCAGACCGCATAGATGCCTTTGAAAATTATTCTTGGAAGGTGCTGCTTGCACGATGAATGTAATCCTTTTGCAATGCCTAAACATGACTTTTATTTTAGTTTTCTTTCCCTATCCTGTTACCTCTTCCTTTTTCCTTGTCTCTTTTATATTTTGATCCCTGTTTTCTCTTTCTTTCCTTGGGCAAATGCTGTTATCCCGTAATCATTTCAATACTTTCAACTTTTCTTTTTTTTTGTATCTTTCTTTCTTTCTTTCTTTCTTTCTTTCTTTCTTTCTTTCTTTCTTTCTTTCTTTCTTTCTTTCTTCTTTCTTTCTTTCTTTCTTTCTTTCTTTCTTTCTTCTTTCTTTCTTCCTTCCTTTTTTCTTTCTTTCTTTCTTTCTTTCTTTCTTTCTTTCTTTCTTTCTTTCTTTCTTTCTTTCTTTGTATCTTTCTTTCTTTCTTTCTTTCTTTCTTTCTTTCTTTCTTTCTTTCTTTCTTTCTTTCTTTGTATCTTTCTTTTTTTCTTTCTTTCTTTCTTTCTTTCTTTCTTTTCTTTTCTTTTCTTTTCTTTTCTTTCATGCCTGCTGGGGGGAAAAAGGACTTGTGTATATGTGTTTGTGTTTAAAAAATAAAATAAAAGACCAGTTCTTTATTTGTCTTCTAATAAATTAATCTCCTCACTATTTTGTGAGAGTGCCTATAAGTGGGCATTCCAGGTTGGTCCCCTGGAGTCCATCAAAATTAGGCAATACTGTTGTACAGAAATTGAAATAAAAAAGATCCACATCCTGTAATCTATGTGAAACCAAAATTATTCTGTAGAACAGACATTGGGATGATAGCTCATTGGCCTGGGGCAGAGGACTATGCTTTGAAGTTTCTGGTTAGTAAATAGTCAATAAGAGTCCATTATGGCAAGACAAACTCAATTTTTGTCCATCTCCACACTTTTTTATGGGCGGAGACAAGCATAATCCATTCAACATACCTTTAACAAAATAATGAATCTTTCCCAAGTTCTACAAATTCAAAATTTGGAAAGACGTGGAGGAAGAAAGGTAGCATATGTGGGACATACATAAGTAAGGAGGAAGGAAGTATTACTGATTGGAAAACCTTATAGTAGCAGTACATTGTTTTGACTGAACGTCAGGTTTTGCAAAGTAAAGATAGGAGTAAAGCAAAATTCTGCTCAGCCAACTACTTGTGCCTTCAGAATCCCGAATTCTCTTCTTTCTGTCCTTGCCTGGCTAAACTAAAATTGTCTGGAAGATATGTGGAGTATAAATAAATCATCTCATGTCTTTTTAAAACACTAATACCCTTCCTTCTATTTTGTAAAACACATCTATGAAAATACAACTAAAAGACCCATAGCAAAGGAAATGTTCCTGTTTTCTATTATAAAGAATACATACATTTCTAGCTTAAGTCCATAGAGCAGTGATGGCGAACCTTTTAGAGACCGAGTGCCCAAAAACTGGCCTTGCCCCTTCCCCCCTTCCCCAACTCTGCCCCCCACCCCACCCTGCCCTCTCCACCCCCACCCCACCCCTGCCCAGCCTGCCCTGCACCCTGCTCACCTGCAGGGCCACCTGCCGCCTCCACAGCCCACTGCAGATCATCCAGGTGGCCCAGCAACACCATGGCCACCACACCCTCCGCTCATGCCCCACAGCATCAACTGCACGTGATGGGGTGCAAGGGCAGTCTTGTCCCCACTGCCCAGTTGCCATGTCCTTGGCTATGTTGCTCCATGTGGGCCATGCTTGGAGGTGACTCTCTTCTGGGGGGCTGCTGGCAAGGAGGGGGCTGCAGGAGGAGGCGAGGCTGGGGCGATGGCATGCACACCCACAGAGAGGGCTCTGAGTGCCACCTCTGGCGTGGAAGCCATAGGTTCGCCACCACTGGCATAGAGTGTGTTGATGATAGTAATTTTAAGCTCTACAAATTGTTCTGAGAGTATATAGAAGAATTCCTTTGGGCATAGATATTCAGAGCATACATTAAATTCAATTAAGTGGATTACGTTCTTGCATGTCCGGGAATGTTTGCTGGTCACCTGGGTTCCGTGAGAACAAAGGAGATCTTTGGGTGGTTCCAGAGATTGCAAAGTATCTCATTTGATTCTGCCGACAAAGATGGCTCATAGTTCAAATGTCAAACATTTGAGAAGCAAACAGGAAAGGCAAACAAACTTGCACCTCAAAAAAACCTCTTCCTCTCCAGAGTTGCCACATTACCAGTATGTAAACAATGCAAAGAAGGTCTCACAGAGTGGAGTGAAATTGGCAATCTAGGATGTTCCTTGAGTTGCAAAACAAAAAATGAACATTAATAAAATTTGATAAATATTGCAAAGTCCAGGCAAGAATCAAGTTGACTCCCCATCAAACACAGTATAAAATAATTTAAATACTTGTAGGAAAATTACTCAGAAGTAGGGCAAATCAGGGATAATTAAGAAACCATTGTAGTCTTTCTACAAGTAAATTATAATAACAGATTTTTAGCAGAGAGTCTTGAACTTTAATTTTACCGTTTCTTAACCTGTTATTTTTTTTTCCTTTCACATATGTAATGTATAACTGGTCAATTGGATTGCAAGTAGATGCAGAAGCTTATAAATTCTGGACATGCTTTGCAAGGGGACATGCTTTGCAAGGGGAAAGCTATTATTTTTGCAACTAGAAGGGAATAATATGTATGTGTTTGTGTGGGGGGGGTTGTCCTTTTTTAATTCACGTTATGGTTTTGTTTTTTTTCTGGTCTAGTTTTTGCCTCTCTCTTTTATTTTGTATTTTAATATTTTGAATACAAAAAAAAACTGAAGTAAAAAAAAAGAAAAAAAATACTCAGGAGTGAATACTGCTACAAATTATTATGCATAAAACATAGTCCTTAAAAAAATTAATTTGTCTACAACAGTTCTTGTGTGAAATGTCCTCTGTTTAAGGTCCTGGCCTCTTTGCAGAGAGTGGTATAATGTAATATGAAGTGCTCTTTTAAAAATATTCCAAGGAAACCTTGACACTGAGTAGGCTAGATGTGTTTTGAACGCTTACTCAGTGGCTTCATCAAAGTTGTAAACAACATAGCTTTAGATACTTGGCAAGAGTCCCAGTATAAAAAAGTTTCCTTTCTTAACTGATATGGGAGCATAGGGAGCTTCAGGACCTTCTCAAACTTATTTGAATAATCAGAGAATAACATCCTCATCTTGACTCAATCAATTGTATAACCTTATTCCAGAAATGGAAGATTACTAATTCGCTAGAAGTCTCATAAATACAGCCAGGTCCCCTCCAACTATATTGACTATACCGGATATTTTGATCAAATGACATTGAAGGTCACAAAGTTGGGAAAGAGATAACAGATCCTGCAAACAGTTTGGGTTAGTTTTGTTTTTCCAGGGAACCACTCTGCACTTATGATGTTGCAATTGGTTGATGCTTTTGCATGAATAATGCTACCTCTCCCTGGAGTGAAAATAAATTTTAATGGGAGTTCTGACAAAAAAAGGGGGAGGTCTCCACATGAAAATGTCTTGAATGACCACTCCCAGTATGATGAAACTCACAAGCCACTCCTTGAATATATCAGTCCCTAAGGTCAGTATTTAACACTGACCTTAAGTAAATGAGTGATTGCATGCTGTCATCTACCAACCATTCCCCCCTCCCCTTGTAATTATACTTAGAGATGCATGCAATGTTTTGGGGAAAAACAGTAAAATCTCCTGTATACATTTATTTAAAATTATTCATTGCATGCTTAGAAGTTATTCCTTTTGCTTTGCATTGCCCTTTGGAGGGCAATGAGAAGTCAATAAAGAAGTCCAAGTGTCTTCTTCTTCTTCTTCTTCTTCTTCTTCTTCTTCTTCTTCTTCTTCTTCTTCTTCTTCTTCTTCTTCTTCTTCTTCTTCTTCTTCTTCTTCTTCTTCTTCTTCTTCTTCTTCTTCTTCTTCTGCTTCTTCTGCTTCTTCTTCTGCTTCTGCTTCTTCTGCTTCTTCTGCTTCTTCTGCTTCTGCTTCTTCTGCTTCTTCATCATCACCATCATCATCTTGTTTGAAATCATGAGACTGCCAAGACATTTTAGCAATCCTACAGCTAATCAATACAAATCTTCAAATACTGTATATGGAATTCATTCATTTCTAAAAGTGCCGTGAGCTTCAAGCAGAACCAGTCAGTTAATCCTGGATCAAATAAAGGCTGACAGTTCCTTTGTGCTGCTGATCAGCACGTAGAAGCTCATGTACTTTTGGCATCTGATGCAAGCAGATGATGGATTAGAAGAAATGATTATGGTTGGCAAGGCTGAGGAAAGTAGAAGGGAAAAAGTAGAATGTAAGTAGAATTAATGGAATCATTGTGATGACTGGAATATTCATAGAAGGGTTACTGCTTATTAAAATCAAAATAGTGAGGATTTGTCCATACAGTGACCAGGAGTTGATTCAATCTGATAGTACCTAAAACATCAGGTAATGTCAGTCAACAGATTGTTTCCTGCCTCCAAAGTTCTTTAAAGAAATGTAAGGTTTCAGGCTGTAGGTCTATCACCAATGTAATACTGCCCCAAAGGCCATCAGATTCCATGGGTTTCCTACTGTGAAGTAGGAATAGAACTCTAATTTTAAAACAAAAAAAAAATAATATTGAATTTCCCTTCCTGTTGACTCTTTCTGAGATTGGGAAATGTCCATTTTGGAAAATTTGAAAACAATGTGGAACAACAGCAAAAAACAACAGTGGAATGGGTTGCCTTCAGAAGTTGTGGGTGCCCCATCACTGGAGGTTTTTAAAAAGAAACTGGACAGCCATTTGTCTGGAATGGGATGGGGTCTCTTGCTTGAGCAAGGGGTTATACTAAAAGACCTCCAAGTTCCCTTCCAACTCATTCTTCTTCTTCTGTTAATCTGGACTAAAATTGGGCAGCAAATAGAAAGGAAAAGGCTGTGGAGTTGAAGGATCCAAAAACCCTTCCTGTATCTTTCCCACCTAAATGACTTAAACCATATCCCCACTATAGGTCTGGTTTAAATGCATTTCCTTCCATTATTTGTATGTCGAAAATCCTTTTTTTCATTTTTTTAGTTTCTTTATTAGCCCTGTTCATTCAATAGCTTTGCGTACTCATCCCAGCAGTGAGGGACAATGATTCTGACATTTAATTGGCACTGAGGATGAGACAAAAGATGCAGGCTGTGGCTGACTTCTTCATGGAAACTTTACACATTTATGGTGCATCCATAGATAGCATGAGAGCACGACTTTAAATGGAAGGGAGCCTCACGGCGATCCCTGCATGCTGAGATCTTCATATGAAGAAATCACCTGAACAGGACTACAATCTTGCCAAAATGTACGTTTACCTTTATTTTCCTCATCTCAGCAAAATTTCTGAAGAAAACTTTCAGAAGAAATGAATGCTTAAATTAACTTTGAATTAATAGTCTTCTGACAGTGTTCGATAGTCACTCTTTGTCTTTTTTGTTAGTATACCTCCTAACTCATGGCATACAAATTAGGCATATTTGATCTTTTCAACCTGCACTTTAGCAACCCCCTTTTTAAACAAATTATGTTTTTTTATGGAAATATGGCCACTGTGTTTAGTGAGTTCTACAAAAACCATCCTTGAGAAGATTCTAAATGCTGCTGTGTTGTTGCTTATTGTGTTGCTGTTTGATCGTGCTTTTAGCTATTCTATATGAAGTCACTCATTTTCTCCATTGGAGTCCTCTCTAATTTTATTTTCTAATGACAATTCTAAGGATTTTTATTAGAACACCAACTTTATGTCTCTTCTATATTCATATGTTTGCATATACTCCTGATATTCACAGTTGGGTGCATCCAGAGTATAATCTTCTATGAATGACTAAATCACTAAGGACATTATTTAAGCTATGAATGCTAATCAAGGATTGTAGAAAATTATCCAACATTAACTTGCTACCTCACTGGAGTTTGTATCTGTAGTTCCAGAACAAAATGAAAATTATTATGGCTTCAACTTGAAAGAAGGAAAAACTAAAATGGACTTAAGTTTAATTCATTCATTTGTACAAGACAACAAACACATCCACCAAACTAAAATATTTTATTTTTTTCTAGTTTACTTGGAACTACATATTAATGTAAAAGGGACACAGTGTCTCAGTGGGTTAGGATACTGAGCTTGTCGATCAGAAGGTCAGCAGTTTAGCGGGTCGAATCCTGAGTGCTGCGTAGCAGAGTGAGTGCCTGTTACTTGTCCCAGCTTCTGCCAACGTAGCAGTTCGAAAGCACATAAAAATGCAAGTAGATAAATAGGGACCACTACGGTGGGAAGATAACAGCGTTCTGTGTGCCTTTGGCGTCTAGTCATGCCGGCCACATGACCACGGAGACATCCTCGGAAAAGCGCTGGCTCTTTGGCTTTGAAACGGAGATGAGCACCCGCCCCTAGAGTCGGAAACAACTAGCACGCGTGTGCGGGGGAACCTTTACCTTTACCTTCATATATTAATGATTTACTTGCATCTATGTTATTCTCTTATTTAAATGAAAGGTAAGTAGCTATTCAAATGGCTGAGAAGGAGCAGTATTGCAGTCTTTAATCATGAAGCAGATGTAGGAGATGTTTAGGCTGAACCCAAGGAAGGATCAAGGATGTCATCAGTTTTGAGTCCCTTTGCATCCACAAGGGATCTAAGTCCAAACCTCCTTGAATTCCATTGACTCTTGTCCACCATCAACTTGCCTTGACTGATAATAGTTTAGATTCTTGTTTAGAGGATGCATAGAATATATTTGTACTCATTTTGGATCTAACCCTGATTCCCAATTTCTTGCTCCTGATGATAGACACTACCAAGGTACCAACCAGTCATGGCTTTCGTAAATTATATCAATAAATAGCACTGTAATTATAAACAGGCATGGGTAGCTAACTTCATGGAAACTGAAGACACAATGCAATTTTTTTCAACAGAGTGGGGCTGTGTGCATGGTCAGTACTCCATGCAAACATACTACCTGAATGTGACCATTGAGAAAGTAAGATATCTCTCAACCTATCATAATTTCCAGGAAAATGGAAAGAAGAAGCAGCTGAATTTTGTCATACATTTAGTTTATATTAAAATACTGGGATACAGAAAGATTGAGTTGATTGCTTCTATCATTCACAGCTTGAAAAATTGTTTAAAACAAGCATATGCTCAAAAAGTGAGATAATAATGGTGTGTATTAGAAAGTGGAATAAAGGTTAAGATGTATTTGGGTAAAATGGATCTCTGGGACAGTTTCATATATTAAATATTTATTTATTTTTTTAAAAAAAATGTAAAACAATACCTGTATTTTCAGGACAAAAACCACCAGATCTAAAACAATATGGAGAAATTAGCATTGTAATGGTCAATGAACAGTTGGGGAATAAACATGTACCAAAATATGTCTGTAGTCATATTTGTTGGTGAGCTGGAGATTATAAATTACCATTAATGAGAATATGATCCTGTATAACACAGCTTCCAAACACAAATTACTGTGTCAGTAAAAGACTAAGAACATAAATGTACATTCAACTATGATATTGGATTTGCAATTTCTCTGTTTTTAACCACAGTTTTCACAAGATTTTCCATGTTTGGAATAGTGTTTATCTTTACTTGGCCTCAACCCAGAATTTCAATTTCTCAAGCTTTCAATTTATGGCTAGTTTCCAAACAGTAACTTCCCTAAAAGCATATGTACAAAAGTTCACTTTGTGATCTATGATGGGAATCCTCACCCAAAAGATAATGATCATGATGCAATTTAAGCCTAAAAATCTGTGAGGATGTTGTCCCTGAGGAATCCTTTGAGCATACAGCTTCACATATATAGGCGTCTGTGTGTTCATGAACTCTGCGTCATTGTGGATTGTGCAGATATATAATTGCACACACAAAGGCTGCTGTAGAACAGACAGCTGTGCTGTGTTGGCTGATGCTTGTCTTTAAATGACATCACTTCAGTAATACCTTTAGGGGAAGCTTCTCACTGTGGTTAGCATGAGGCTTTTTTTCCCTACTTCATACAATGCTTTAGTACAGCTCTTCTCTAAGAGAATGTAAACTATATTATTGTGTGACTGCAGATCATGAAGGAACTCTGGACATGTTTTCAAGGGTGTTTGGGTACTTTACAGAAACAAAATTAAAACTGTATACAAAGTCTTATGTGACTAGATCAAACTCCAAGCCATTTGGCACCCAAGGACACTAATTCATACTGAATAGTTCAGTAGAGGTATGTCAATATGCAGCAGAACATCCTGTGGCACCTTGTAGATTAACCAATTTATTATCACATGAGCTTCTTTATTATTTAGGATACCACAAGATTAGATAATGTATTTGCTGCCCTTCCTTAACCTTACCTTGAAATATTCTTAATGAAGTTAGCACATCACTGCTAGAACTAATCTTTTTGCTGAGCAATTCAGAACAGCAGATTAGATTATTAATTTGGTTCTAATGTGCTTTCTATCTTTCTATCTCATTTCTGGGGGCCCATATAACTCACCTAGTTTACCTTAAGGAATTGAGATAAAAACTTATAAAATAATTATGTCAGCCTAATGCAGGGCCCTAAAAATGTCTTTTTTGTGATCTTGCGCTCATCTTGATTTGGAATCTAATTAGCAACTGGACTGTTTAGTACTGAGAGGAAAATACTGCACACAAGGTGTCATAGGACTGGAAAAAAAATGAACAAATAATATACATCTCCCCATCCACCAAAAATTACTTTCAGCATTATTGAGAACTGCAAAACTGTTGAAGTCCCAAAGACTAGCAAATGCCATCTCTATGTTTAAAAAGGAGGAGGAGGAGGAGGAGGAGGAGGAGGAGGAGGAGGAGGAGGAGGAGGAGGAGAAGGAGAAGGAGAAGGAGAAGGAGAAGGAGAAGGAGAAGGAAAAGTAAGGACCAATCAGCTTGATGTCTATGTTGAACAGATAATGAAGTAGAAAGTTTATGAACACTTGGATGGAGCTACTGCTATAAGTAATAATCACCAAGTGTTCCAGACTAACCCTATCTCTTTTGATATTCATTTATTTAATAATCAAATTTATATAGCCACCCATCTCATGAGAATTGACTCTCAGCAACATACAATAATCTTTGATAGGATTTGTCTATGGAGATTCTCAGTCATCCAGGTCATCCTGCCATTTCCCACCATCCAGTCAGAGCTGAAGCAGCTTCTTGGATAAAAAGCAAAATGTCTTCAAACAAAAACAAAGAAAGTCCAGTTGTCTCATGGAAAAAAGCACCTTTGTGACTTTGAAAGGATTATTATTGTTTTAGGGAATGCTATAGTCAGTGCATCCGGACTTTAACAAATTCTTCAATAGAGTACATCATAAAATTCTAAAATATGGTCTAATATTTGAATATTAGCTGAACCCACAAATGCTGAATGTCTTCGTTCAAAGAATATCCATTACTGTTACCATTTGAGCTTGGAGGGAGCATCAAAGGAATGCCATAGGTTTCTGAACTGGGACCTAATGTCAGGTGGAAACCATCAGGACCACACATTAAGTTCCAGTTAAGCTGATTTATTGCTCATACCTATACACAAGAATCTAGCACTAAACTGGTACTAGTTCAGAGTTAATGGAATTCAAGAGGGGCTGGATTTAGACATCTTGTGGGAACATAATGATTCCAGGGTGATTCCTCTCTTGACTCTGCTCCAAGAGAAACCTTTTCTCCCACTGATGCAAGTGTACATCGCAAGACAAGAAGAGATGATTAAGGGTGTAAAGATTAAATTAAGAAATGTAACTTAAGAGCTTTTGCAGACAACCTGGTGCTTTTCCTGGATGACCCTTTAATTGGAATTGAAAATGTATTGGGAAAACTAAAAGAAATTGGTGCACTTGCAAGTCTTAAGATCAATAAACAAAAGAAAGATGTTGAGAAAAACATGAACATGCAAGATCAAATAGAACTGATGAGTAAGGTGGGTTTATAGTTAAAAAAGATAAAATATTTGGGTATGATTATGACAAATATGAATTATAAGTTGTTTCAAAATAATTATGTTTAAGACTTGGAATGAAGTTAAAAAGTCATGTTAAGATGGGATAAAATACAACTGTCATTGTTGAAGAGAATTTCTGTGGTTCAGATGAATGCCTTGCCTATTTTGTCATTTTCATTTCAGACAATATCAGTTTTGATATCTGATATGCCATTTAAACAATGGCAGAAAGACATATATAAATCTATGTGGCCATGAACTTTTGATCACTAGATGGCAGCAAAACAGAGAGAGTTTTACTGCTTCTCTTCACTATAATTCAGTATCCATCCAGATTTGGACACCCACCATGTAGCCACTGGATAAATATTGAAGAGATAAAATCTGAAAATTCACTTTTCTGATTTTTCTCCCAGAGTGCTATACCGGTCTGATCATCCAAAAGAGTCGAGAAGAAAAATAACTATGGTTGTCTGTTGAAATCTTGTCTGCATTTGTTTACATTATACAATGAAATGGACTTTATAGCCCTGAATTCCTCATTCCACAGGATACGGAAGTGTAATAATTTCAGCTACACTTTTGGTTAGAAAGTTTCAGCCAACAGGGTAGTCAGTTTCAGATCTTCATCTTCAGACCAATTGATCATTCATTCATTCATTCATTCATTCATTCATTCATTCATTCATTCATTCTTTTTGAAATGGTTCCAATCTTCCTGACAGGCAAAATGGCATTGCAGAACAGAAACTGACCCCAGGAATTGGACAGAAGCACAGTAAACCTGTTGATTCAATTGTAGCTGAGCAAATTGTAACCATCCCAACTATCATTTTAAGCCCCCTGTTTGATGCACCATTAGCTTTTCAGATATGAGGTCTTCTATTCTCCCAGGGGAAATGCTATATTTATCTCAAAAACAAAACAAAACAAAACAAAACACTTAGTGGGTGGGCTACCTTTGAGATGGAAGGTCTGCTGTGAGATGTCTGAAATGGAATAATAATAATAATAATAATAATAATAATAATAATAATAATAATAATAATAACAACAACAACAACAACAATAACAACAATAATAATAATAATAATAATAATAATAATAATAATAATAATAATAATAATAATACCGGTAATAAAGTTGGAAGGGACCTTGGAGGTCATCTAGTCCAACCCCCTGCTCAGGCAGGAAACCTTATACCATTTCAGGCAAATGGCTGTCCAGTCTCTTCTTAAAAACCTCCAGTGTTGGAGCATTCACCACTTCTGGAGGCAGGTTGTTCCACTGGTTAATTGTTCTAACTGTCAGGAAGTTTCTCCTTAGTTCTAGGTTGCTTCTCTCCTTGACTAGTTTCCATCCATTGCTTCTTGTCCTGCTTTCAGGTGCTTTGGAAAATAGCTTGACTCCCTCTTCTTTGTGGTAGCTCCTGAGATATTGGAACACTGCTATCATGTCACCCCTCACCCTTCTCTTCATTAAACTACACATACCCAATTCCAGCAACCGTTCCCTATATGTTTTAGCCTCCAGTCCCCCTAATCATCTTTGTTGCTCTTCTCTGTACCCTTTCTAGAGTCTCGACATCTTTTTTACATTGTGGTGACCAAAACTGGATGCAGTATTCCAGGTGTGGCCTTACCAAAGCATTGTAAAGTGGTATTAGTACTTCACTTGATCTTGATTCTATCCCTCTGTTAATGCAGCCTAGCACTGTGTTGGCTTTTTTGGCAGCTGCAGCACACTGCTGGCGCTGCAGCACACTGCTGGCATGTTGTTGTTGTTGTTGCTGCTGCTGCTGCTGCTGCTGTTGTTATCAAGTCCTCAGCAAGTGGTATTTGTGCCTTATTGTCTTCATGAACAAGCCCTATGCCCTCTAATACTTATTTCCAAACTGTGTACCGGTAAGTAGGGCAGCTAGACAAGAATAAAAAGATTGGAAGTGTTTACATCTGGGAAAGAGTATTGTTGTGGTTTAATTATCTAACAGAAGCTGGTTTGAGTATTTGCTTTTTAAGTAATAATTATACCACTCAGATAAAAATATGGGATGGAAACTCCCTAAGATAGATAGATAAACAGACAGACAGATAGAGAGACAGACAGACAGACACAGAGAGACAGACACACAGAGAGAAAGAGAACAAGAGAGAGAAAGAATTTTTTTGGACCAAAAAGCACAAAAATATGTACTTTCAATGCAATGAATTTTCCTGAAAATGTATCATATGGTAACAATTCATGCTAGCTGTTGTTAAATATTTTTTTTCTCTGTAAATACACATAATTTACTCGTGCTGTCAGGATTTCATTAAAAGGTTTTGTGTTGATGTTGTTTTAAAAAATCAAATTCTATGTTCTAAGATCATATATACAGACTCTCAGATCAAAACCAAACTGCATTAATTTAAGAATAGGCCTTGCATAAAAACTCATAGAACAACATCACCCTCTTCTGGAAGAATGTTGCAAAAGGATTTCCATTTAAGAATGCTTAGACAGATAATATGTTTAAGGAGTTTAATCAGGAATAAAAAAAATAAGTTTCATCCCATAGTGTACCATATAACTTATTTATAAATATAAATGCTGAGAACTGTGCTGAAGGATGAAATCTGTCTGAAGTTTTTCTTCAAAAAATAAAACGTTGCAATGGACTCAATTTTTTACCAGCAGTTTTAGACTGTAATTTGTGCCATGGATGATAAAGATGATTTCCAGGGATTAGTACGCTACTACAGTAAGCTTGTGTATTCATCCTAAAACATTTTGGGGTAGATGGTAGATAAGTGCATAAGATAAAACACAAATGACGAAAAAGTAAAAATTCCTTTTCTTAAAAGGCTTGATATGGAACAATTGGTGTAGGTGTAGCTATATGCATGCACTTCTATAGGTGAACAAAAATGCCAAACTCAGTTTAAACATCTGGCTGATTGTGCAACCAACCATAATAATAATCATAACAACAGATTGCTGCTTTATTCATATAAAATAAGCTGATTCTTTGTTTTCAATACAGATGAATGAGTGCTGTTATAGTAATATACATCAGGTTTAATGTATATTTTACTGTATATCATATTTAAACAAATTCTAGTTCCCCAAAAAGTTTCAGGTGCAATAATGCTGTGCTTACCATTGGGTACATGTGGAAGTATAGTGTGTGAGTTAAGTTTTCTGTACTGACCAAGTATAACATCTTGATCAAGCTTGCTGTATTTATGAATAAATAAGCTTGCCGGCAGCATATGGAATACATTTGTATATTCCTTAGTGGGGAGAAAAACCATTAACACGACATCTGCTGTTAGTGCAGAATACAGAGGAGAGCAACAAAGAGGTCTGGAGGCAAAACTGTATGATGAACAATTGAGGGAACTAGGTACGTATGTCTAGTCTAAAGAGCAGAAGGACAAGGGGGTTATAAGATAGCAGTCTTCCAGTTCTCTATGTTCTGCTTTGTTGTTCTGTTGTTTGTAGTCAGTCTGCACAATCTTCTTGCAGCAGCTAATTAAGTGGTGCATTGTTTCTTCAGCTTCTTTGAGAGGTGGCAGTTGCTGTCTGTTGATGTCTTCTCAATTTCGAATTTTGTATGCACTTGTTCTTAAAGTTTGGTCTTGTGCAGCCAGAATTAGTCCCTCTGTCTTCTTTTTCAGCTTTCCCATTCTTAGCCATTGCCAGGGTTTGTTGTTGTCTGCTTGGCCAGCTTTGCTGTTGTTGTGATGATGATGGTGATGGTGATGATGATGATGATGATGATGATGATGATGATGATGATGATGATGGTGGTGGTGGTGGTGGTGGTGATACTGGTCATGTAATACTTTGCCTTGCCAAGTTTCTTTTCTGTTCTGCATTTCCTTATTATTGCCTGTTCACAGCAATGTGAAGTGACATCATTATTTTGCAAAGTTCCCCCCACCCTTTTCCTATTTACAAAATAAAATGCCCAGTTAATTAATTAGATGTAATATTATTATTAATTGAAACATTGTCATTCTGAAGCTGCCACAAAGAAGAGGAAGTCAACCTATTCTCCAAAGCACCAGAAGGCAAGAAAAAGAAACAATGGATGGGAACGAATCAAGGAGAGAAGCAACCTAGAACTAAGGAGAAGTTTCTTGACAGTGAAAACAATTAGCCAGTGGAATGGCTTGCCTTCAGAAGTTGTGGGTGCTCTGTAACTGGAGGCTTTTCAGAAGAAACTGGACAGCCACTTGGAATGGTATATGGTCTCCTGCTTGAACAGGGGGTTAGACTAGAAAAGCTCCAAGGTGCCTTCCAGCTCTGTATTCTAATAATAGAAAGGAAAGTGTTTGGGGAAATAAAATAAAAAAATCCCTCCTTCCTAGCTTGAACTATTCCAGATTACTCACATAAGCTGTTAACGTGCCTTTAAAATGTCACTTATGAAATGTCCTAAGGCATCTGAATAGAGGTGAGCAATAATGAATTATTGATTGGTTATATAATACAGCAATAAAAATGAATTGCATGAAAAATATAGCTGAGTTATCAGAATACAAAGTTGCTGATCTGGAGGAACGGTACCTTCCTTTTCGTCTCCATCCTGGGTTGGCACAAGCTAGTAGCATCTGTTTTCACATATGCTTGCAAGTTTTTTTTTCCAATATCAAGAAACTGAAGTAGTCTGCTCTCTTTCACTGAAGAGAAAATAAAGTGAAATATTCATTCTTAAATTTCTTCACAGTTGAATTGTCCTGTTAAAAATAATATAAATGGTTAGGATGAATCAGGCTTATTTATGAGGTCCATTCCTGCAGATGACTTTGTTTTTTATATAACGTTTTCTACACCTCGTGATGTAGAAAATCCCATGAGATTCTTAATTTAAGGTTGAGATCACTTATATATTTAAATGCATGCTTCTTAATGACCATCCTATATCAGTTGAGAAAGCCAATTTTGCCCAGTAGTTAAAGTGCCAGATTAGGAGTAGGGAAACTTGAGTTCCAGCTCTGCTTTAAGAATGAAATCCAGCAGGATGACCTACACACCGTTACTCTTTTTAGTGTGGCCACATGAAATACTTATGCAAAACCAAAATGAATTTGGCAGATGACCAAACTTCTGGTCTAGCCATCTGTCAAAGGTGTGTCCTCCCTGCTCCTTATTAAGGAAACTGGTGCCACCATAGTTTTCTGCCAACTCAAAAGCTGGTAGATATCATTTTAATTGGCCTCAAGGAATCAAATAGAGGAACCAAGGAGCTTGATTGTAATATTTGCTCCTTATGCCTCTACTGCATAAAGGGATAAAAGATAAAAGGCGTCAATAGTTTTGGAGCTATTTTCCAAGTTGACTCTTTGTCATTATCAAGTTTTTGAATTAAAGAAATGACTGCCTTTGAGCCTTAGCTGGACCACAAACTGAAAGCTGAGGACATGGGATGAAGAGATAGAAAGCTGTTTCCGCATTATTTACTAAATACATATGTATCGTGAACTATAATTTCTCTTGTGTTCTTTATTGTGGTCCACACTAACAATGATTATACGAGGCAATACAGATCCTGCTACAATCGGATTTGAGTTATCTTGAATGTCTCTTAATAATAAATACGTAAATAAAATTTATTATGGCCCACTACGTTCTTGTACTTTGCTTCTTTTCTTTTAATACTCATGATATCTAATTCAAGTCAGGTTTGTATGGGACGTGGTGGCTCAGTGGGTTAGGACGCTGAGCTTGTCGATCAGAAGGTCGGCGGGTCGAATCCCGAGTGCCGCATAACAGAGTGAGCGCCTGTTACTCGTCCCAGCTTCTGCCAACCTAGCAGTTCGAAAGCACATAAAAATGCAAGTAGAAAAATAGGGACCACTACGGTGGGAAGGTAACAGCGTTCCGTGCGCCTTTGGCATCTAGTCATGCCGGCCACATGACCACGGAGACGTCCTCGGACAAGCGCTGGCTCTTTGGCTTTGAAACGGAGATGAGCACTGCCCCCTAGAGTTGGAAACAACTAGCACACATGTGTGGGGGAACCTTTACCTTTACCTTTACTAAGTTTGTATACCCAGTCAAAACTGTGCTTGGGAAAACATCATTAATCTAAAAATAATTTTGCAGGCAACTTGGTTGAGGAACTGGAATTTTGAGAAGAGGGGCAGCTGTAATGCCACTCCTGTTGTTCTCCTTCCTAATCTTTCAGCAAATGATACTTCCATGCAAATACAAACCAGACCTTTTCGCCCCAAAAAGTTCGCATGTTTTCTCTTTCAGTAGCAAATGTTTTTTTTTCTTCTTCCCTCTTTTGTGCTCATTTATGCACTTTATCAACAAAACTACTCAAGACTAATGTCAACCTAGTAACCTTGCTTCTTAAGCCAAAGCAAATCATAAAAAGTGGGGAGGGAGAGAGAGAGCTGCAATTTATAATTCTTCAATTATAAATTTAATAAATTTACCTTTGGCTTAAAGATGATTAATTGATCAACCTTCATATATGTGCACATGCACAAGAAGTGAACTAGCTATGGATAAAGAATCCTGATTCTAAAGAGGACATAGCAAGACAAAGAGATGAGTATGGGTGAACATGAGAGAAAAGGCATCTGAAATTGAACTTTCAGCGAGATAAGTAATTGATGTGTAGAACACAAACAGGAATCTATGGTTTTGATTCCTTCTTATGTATGTGTGTGTGTGATATATATGTATATGTAAATTATATTTCACATGAGATTGTCAGTGTGTGTTTCTGCTTTCAACTTTACTGAGCAAGATTGTTGCTGCATGCTGTTTCATGTTCATTGACAGGTTCATTGAAGACTAGCTGACTCAACTGCCTTCCCAAAAGATTTTATTCCCCTCCCAAATCAACTTCAAAGGAGCATGCAATGCTTTATTTGGGAGGCCACTCTTTAGAAAAAAAGGAGGAGAAAAGGTCCTTGTTTTTAATCACATAAGGAAGGACAAGAAGCAAATTTGCTTCAGTTTTTCTACTTAATGTACTTTGAAATGATTGGTCATTTTACATCAGTCTGTTTGGTTAAAAAGTGTAGCTGTAGCTTTAAGTTTATTGACCTCTTGGAAGGAATACATTTTGAATGCAATTTGGGTCACTGAGTTTGTATGTTAGGCAGATGAAGTTAGACTTTTCGTCTTTCAGTCGAAGCAGTTATAGAGCTACGATTGTAGCCAGTGGCATTCAGCATTTTTAGCTAAATACAAAACAAAATTGCAGCCTGGGAAATGGCATATTTGTCCTGAGGATTAAACTGAAAATGTTATGACCTGTGAACTACTTCCAGTTTAAATGTGTCTCACAGCAGAATACAAGGAAAGCCCAGCTCCCCACCCCCAGGGTTTGGGTTTGATCGATAGAAGGGTCTGATGGACATTTATTTTTTGTTTGCACTGTATATGTCACAGCTAAACTATGGTGAATGTTTTCTTCCTCCATTAGCTCTTATTCTATCTTTGTGCAACCGTATATAGATAACATTTTTCTCTTTGTGTGATATAAAACAAGGGTTTTCCAAACTGCTGCCCTTAAAGTGCTGATCTGTAACTTCTATAATTCCTATATAGAATATTTTTTGCTGACCAGGAATTCTGGATTTTATGGCTATAAAACCAGTCACAGGTATAGACCAACCCAAAACCTAACACAGTGGCCAATTATAGATACAGTAATCAGTTAATGTGAACCACATGTTTACTCCCAAACCAAAGTATACTTCTAAAACAATAACCATTATCTTCTTTTGCATAGTCTGGTTGCTTTAACCATAGATTAATATGACAGATCAAATATATCTCCCCAAATAAATAAATAATAAGTAGATGAACTTGTCTGTCTTTCATGATTCTATACTTCCTAGATGAACTTGGCATACTGCATCCAGTTTTGGTCACCACATTTAAAAAAAAAAAGATGTTAAGACTTTGGGGGGAAAGTGCAGAGAAGAGCAAGAAAGATAATTAGGGGCCTGGAGGCTAAAACATATGAAGAATGGTTGCAGAAATTGGGTATGGCCAGTTTAGAGAAAAGAAGGATTACAGGTGACATGATAGCAGTATTCCAGTATTTGAGGAGCTTCCACAAAGAAGAGGGGGGTCCAACTATTCAAACTTTATAGCACTGACTATTACCATAGCTAAAGGTAGTATAGATTGGCATAAATATACAAATTAATTTAATGATAGTATTTGTAGGATAAACCATTGCAGATACAGATATGAATAGTTATTATATCTCAGAACATGGTAATTCATCTGAGCCTTTTTAGGGACCAAGACAAAACTGGCTAAAATGTAATTGTTATATTTGTTGTGTAGTGAGTTCTTAGGAAGCAGGAGGTGAGACAAGAGGCTGCAAACAGGAACATTGCTTTATTGAGGCAAACAGGAACAGAACAGAGAACAGAGGCTTCTGCACAGCTACTTATACAGTTGGCCACTAGGCAGCAGCCAATAGGTTTAAAGGAACCCATTCCCACCCCAAATCATCCAATGATCTTCCTGGAGACTGCATGTCTGGTTAGCCAGTGACCATTACACAGACACCCTAGTTGAGCAACCTCAAGCAGCATTTAAAAGACAAGTGAAAGCAATTAAGTAAAATCCCAATACATTACACCCCTCCCCCCTAGAATGTATACACATTATTAAGATTATTTGAAAATAAAGTCTTGCAAATATGGTGGTGGTCTGTGTGACCTTGCAGACCACCTGGGGGATACAGGCAACTCCCGGTCCACCAGCTTGCCTGCTGAGCTGGGTAGACCAGGACTCATGAGTTCACGAGAGTCAGATTGACTCAAGTCCCTTTGGCTGGCCATTCCAGGTCAGCCCAGACCAAAGTCCAAAGAAGAATCAGAGTTAGCACAGTGGTTGCCTTGTTTGAGTTGACTTTCCCCATCAGGGGACCCATGTTGCACTCCTGGACTGTGTCCATCTATGACCACTTCCCTGTTGTACTGACTGCATGAGTCCTCAGAACGTGTGAACTGCTCTGTTACATTGCCAGTTTATGGCTCTAGGAGCCGACCCATCATGAGGTCCTCACTTTGTGGCTGTTCTGCAAACCGCTTCCACAGCTGATCAATATGGTGGTGAACAACTCACCCCCCCATCCAGAGCCACCTCATATGAAAGAGGGCCTGATATTTTGACAATTTTACCCGGCACCCACAAGTTCCCATGCCCATAGTTCCGGGCCCACACCCCATCACCCACTTGTTAAACCCCTTGGAGGCTTTGGGTGCAAGGTGTCTGCTTCCACCTGGTCTGGATGCAACCTGTCCAGTTTCGTGATGAGCTTTTTCCCCCAGCAAATCTCTGCTGGGCTCTTGCCCATTGCTGTACAAGGCGTAGTGTGCTGGCAAAGCAAGAAATCAGCCAGCCTATGGTGCCAATCTCCAGTCACTATGCGCTTGAGTGACTCCTTTGTTGTGTGCACCATGCGTTCGGCCTGCCTGTTAGTTGAGGGGTGAAAGGAAGCTGATGTTGCATGCCTTATGAGGTTAGTCCTCAAGAAGGCTTGAAACTCTGCCACTGTGAACTGGGCCCCGTTGTCCGAGACTATGATGTCTGGTAGCCCATGAGTAGCAAAAACCTTTCTAAGCACCTGGATGGTCCTAGCAGTAGTCATAGTAGCAATAGGAATTACTTCCAACCATTTAGAGTGGCTGTCGACCCCTATCATAAATAGCTGTCCCTGAAAGGGCTCAATGAAGTCTATGTGAATTCTTGACCACTGTGTATGAGTTTCCTCCTATCTATGGACAGGAGCATGTGGCATTTCTGGTCTGGACTGTTGACATGTGTAACACCCGTGTACTTGGGCCTCGATAGCCTTATCCAACTCTGGCCACCATAGGTAGCTTTGTGCCAATGCCTTCATCCAGACTATGCCCGGATGTCCCTCATGCAGAAACTGAAGTACATGGTGCCTTAATGAACTGGGGACAATAACCCTGCTCCCGCATAAAATGCAGAGTTTGTGAGCTGAAAGCTCATGTCTACATGTGAAGTAGCTCTGGAACTCAGGTCCAGGGCTATTTTCAAGCCACACAGTGTGAATCCATGCCAAAACTCTACTCAGAACCTTGTCTGCAACAGTTTCTGCAGCCACATCCCCAGCATGGAGGGGAAATTCAGGCAAATCCTGAATTGACAAAATGCGAGCTGCTGGAGCCGGATCTGGCTCCACCTGTGGCAATGGCAACCTGCTAAGGCTGTCTGCGTGGCCCATGTCTTTGCCAGGTTTGTGAACCAGTCTGTAGCTGTAGGGTAACATAAAAATGGACCACCTTAACATCCTAGGGGACAGTATTTGAGGCTTCTGCCTATCTGTAGTAAATAACCCCATGTGGTCAGTGAAGACCGTGAATTCCCTGCCATACAAGTAATCATGGAATTTCTTCACCCCAGCCACAATGGCCAAGGTCTCTTTGTCAATCTGAGCATAATTCCGCTCAGCTGAGGATAATAGGCAATGGGGACTTGAGTCCCATCATTTGACAATTGGCTTAAAACAGCCCCCTCCCCATAAGGGGATGCATCACACGCAAAGCATACAGGCAATGTTTCATTAAAGTGCGTAAGCACTGAATTGGAAGACAGTAGTGATTTTAATGCCTTAAAGCTATTTTCGTGGACTTTGGTCCATTTCCAAGGGGTGTTTTTGTCTAAGAGATGGTGAAACGGCTCTGCCACTGCGGCCTTATTAGGAAGGAACACATGGTAAAAATTAAAGAGATCCAGAAATGCCTGAAGCTCTCCTTTTGATCTGGGGCTTGGTGCCAGCTGAATGGCCTTCAGTTTGGATTCGGCCGGGTGGATGCCTTCAGCATCAATATGGAATCCCAGGAACTCAGTAGAAGGGACCCCAATGTTACACTTGTTCCTTTTTAATTTAAGTCCCGCTACACGTAACTGTTGAAGGATGGCTTTGAGCCTCTTTGCAAGCACCTCAGTGGACTCACTGGCGATGAGTCCATTCAAAAGACACGTGAAAGCAGTTAAGTAAAATCCCAATACATTACAATATTAATGCATTTTAGTTTTAATTATTATTTTTTAAACAATTATTCTAGAACAAAATGTTTTCACTGATTTGATTATTTTGTTATTTTTCCATTGCATATTCTTTTGTGTTTTGTGTTACCTCCAAAGATAAATTGATAGGCTGATAATAACTTCCCAGAATAAGTATGCTAATGTTAATTAATTGTCCTATTTTCAGAGAGAGAAAAAAAGATTCTTAATGTCATAAATGGCATTAAGAATCTCTGTGTTGAAGGGAACTATCTTTTATAGAGGCAATAACAGGAACTCCTCTGGTGGAGATTTCTTCAACAGAGGAAACCTAACCGCACCCAGTATTTATGTACATATTTGAAGAGTTACTTTATCTTTATGCAAACATTAAGTATTACAGAAACTGTGCTTGACAGATTATGCTAGTTTAAAAGTTTTTTATTTGATTCACTTCATAAATGAGGAAGGAAAAGCATTCAGAAAAATACTACATTTTATCATCACATTCCTTAATGTTACCACTGCTAATTTGATCCATTATAATTTTTGATTTAATCTTTTTCCCAGGCTACTTTTTTTTTCTTTTCCATTTTTTCTCTTCAATGCTCTATAGCACAAAGTATTTTCTGATTATTATGGTATATATGACACTTGTCAGGAATATCACCTAATTTTGTGAAATAACAACCAGAACAACAAACAACAACAACAACAACAACAACAACAACAACAATAATACACAGTCATTAGATTCACAGCTGGAATACTTGACTGGATTCAAGCAAAACTAAAAGCAATGGATAGGAAGACCTGAAAAATAATAACAATGAATCATACCCTTCATCCACGCAGTGACATTGACAGCCTCTATCTACCAAGGCAAAGAGGTGGGCGTGGAATGCTGCAAGTACAGCAGATGGTTGAAGAAGGAAAAATGGCTTTGGAAGAATATCTGAAGGGCAAAGATGAAGATGCACTGAAGTTAGTATATCAGGAAGGCCTACAGACTACTGGAGAGATCAAACTAGCCTACAAGAAAAACCAAATGAAGAACAGAATGGAGGCATGGGAAGACAAAGCACTACATGGCCAGTACATTAAAAAGAAAATAGCAGGAAAAGCAGATAATAATAAGATCTGGCAACGGCTAAGAGCAGGAAAGTTGAAAGAAGGAGACCGAGGAACTAATTGTGGCTGCAGAAGACACAGCTTCCATCTACTTATCCCAGGTCCATGGTAAGGACTTGATAGGTAGACAAAAATGCCACATCCAGTCTGAACATCTGGCTGACTGTGTTGTTGTTGTTGTTGTTGTTGTTGTTATTGACAGACTATCTCCCAAGGCAAATAGGGGGATGTGGAATGTTGCAAGTACATCAGATGGTTGAAGAAGAAAAGATAGCTTTGTAAGAATATCTGAAGGACAATGATGAAAATGCACTGAAATTAATATATCAGGAAGGCTTACTGACTACTGGAGAGACCAAACTGGCCTACAAGAAAGACCAAATGAAGAACAGAATAGAGGCATGGGAAGACAAAGTACTACATGGCCAGTACATTAAAAAAAATAGCTGGGAAAGCAGATAATAACAAGACCTGGCAATGGCTAAGAGCAGGAAAGTTGAAGAAAGAGACCGAGGGACTAATTCTGGCTGCACAAGAACAAGCCTTAAGGACAAATGCATTCAAAGTCAAAATTGAGAAGACAGAAACAGACAGTAAGTGCCACCTATGCAAAGAAGCTGAAGAAACGGTGGACCACCTGGTAAGCTGCTGCAAGAAGATCACACAGACTGACTACAAGCAGCAGCATGACAAAGTAGCAACAATGGTGCATTGGAAGATGTTTAATAAATATCATTTGCCTGTAAGCAAGAACTGGTGGGATCATAAAATAGAGAAAGTCATAGAAAATGATAAAGTTAAACTGCTCTGGGACTTCAGAATTCAAACAGACAAGCACCTGCAACATAACACCCCAGACTTAACAATTGTCGATAAGAAAGACAAAAAAGTCTGGATACTGGACATGGCAGTGCCTGGAGACAGCAGAATAGACAAGAAAGAACTGGACAAGATAACAAAATACAAAGACCTACAGATAGAAGTAGAAAGACTGTGGCAAAGGCAAGCAAGAGTAGTACCAATAGTAATAGGTGCCTTGGGTGCAATCCCAAAACAACTGGAGCACCACTTGAACACCATTGGCATTGACAAATTCACCATTAGTCAATTGCAAAAGGCAGCCTTATTAGGAAATGCTTCCATCCTGCGACAATATCTGTAATACCATCAAACATTCACATCTGCCTATCCCAGGTCCTTGGTAAGGACTCGATAGGTAGACAAAAATGCCAAATCCAGTCTGAACATCTGGCTGACTGTAATAATAATAATAATAATAATAATAATAATAATAATAATAATAATAATAATAATAATAATAATAATAGAGTTGGAAAGGACATTGGAGGTCTTTTGGTCCAACCCCTGCTCAGGCAGGAAACCTTATACCATTTCAGACAAATGTTTTTCCAGCCTCTTCTTAAAAAATTCCAGTGTTGGAGCATTCGCAGCTTCTGGAAGCAAGTTGTTCCACTGATTAATTGTTCTGTCAGGAAACTTAACTAGATATCTGCCTGTATTTGCATCTGAATGCCTTGCTCTACTTAAATGTATCTAATGAAACTTATGCCCTCAGAAAATATCCTAGATTTTGATGTAATTAGTTGCAGTTCACTGTCTTAAGTCCTTATCCTTTCCAGTAGAAAGAACAAACAAAAAAATTCAACAGATCTTCACTGACTACAAATCATCAGGTTTACTCATTTTTAATAGTACATTTTGCCCTCTAGTGGAATGCACATATATTTTAAATCAAAAACTATTTGACCCATTTTTTTTTCTTCAGAGGAAACTACATTTTTCTGCCTGTAGAAAAATAAAAAGTTAGCATCAATTTGTGAAAGATTGGTGCAACACTTGTTACTGTTTGACCATTTTTTCTTAATGAATCTGTGTGTTTCAAGATTCAACAAGTCCCTGCTTCAGACAAACCAGCCATCAGTACACACAGATAAACATACCATGTTTAAATATCATTCCACAAAGACAAAAAAAGCTAAGAAGGAAACAAAAAAATCCCAAACACACACCCTCCAACAGCCCATGGACAAATAAACAGGGATTAACACCAAACAAGCACCAGACAATCAAGCAGAAAACAGTACTCAGATCAAGGAACCACGAAGGAGAAATTCCCACCACAGCAGCAAGCTATTGTATATAAACAAGGAGCAAACCCCACACTCAGTAGCACTGATGATGTTACCTAGTTGGTTAATGAAATGGTTGCAACCAAACAACCAAGATCAGAGAATACCGAGAACTCCGTTTGACTTACACTTTCATGTTACCAAAGCTGAGGCTTTCCACATAGTAATGATTCTAGGTCTTATCATCTAGCACTTCTAGAATGGGGTGCCAAATGGATTATCTGAACCCTTGTAGAATTCTGACCATCAGTTTAAAGCAAGCCAGGGGACCAAAAATAATAAATAAATAAAATAAAAAGGCATAATTATTTGTTTTTATATATCGCCACCACATGCAAAAGTAGCTTCACCCCTAGAAGGCTAAGGTCTTCTTCTCCTATGCTCTCTCAATCTTTCAGATCCAGATATGATGCCGTGGAAAAAGTGAGAGAGAAGCCATATCATCAGGTGCCACTGGGTGGGTTTGGACCATTGGGTGGGTGTGGCTGCGGTGGTAATGGCAGACTGGGTGGGACTAAAAAGTTCAATCAATCAATTCCAACTTTGCGAGGTCTTTTTTTTCGCTGCGAGAAGTTGAAATTGATTGACTGATTGAACCTTCCTTTTTTTTTGCACATGGCGGCAGAGGCCTAAAGCGAAAAGGTTTTATAAAACCCAGCTGAAGGCCTAGGACTGGGGCAAGGGTGTGCATGGCCACAGAGAGGGCTCTGCATGGCACCTGTGACACACGTGCAATAGGTTTGCCACCATGGGTGTAGGGTCTCCTGCTCGAGTAGGGCGTTGGATTAGAAGACCTCCGAGGTCCCTTTCAACTCTACTATTCTATGTTTTATGTTTGAGCTCTATATTCAACAAAACTAAAAGTTTTGATATGTGGAAATTGGGATGCTGGAGATGAGGCTGGGCAATAGGCAATAAATAATAATGCAATTTCATTTTAGCTTATTTTTTTTTAGACATACAACCTTGAAAATTCTAAATTTGCCTGAAATATTTGGAGTAGCATCTGGATGTAAGTGAAGGTTTGCCTGCTTGCTGCTACATTCCTAAATTACAACTTCTCATTTGAATTTACAAGTTGCAATCACTGGTATGTTCATATATAGAATATTTCTTTGGCTGTGAAAACGTGATATATAAACATAAATATATTACTGATTTTTCTTTTGTTCTAACTACATCTGTGTAATGCTACTATTGCACAAATATTCTATTTATTGTCAAATTATAGCAGGAAGAAATAAGAATTGTCATTTTAGGGATTTGTTTACTTTTTCCTGAAAAATAATCGGGATGAACAAGTCACTATGCATCAAATAGAAAATACCATAACAATAACAAGGATTTAGTGCACATGTGCCCAATATATATACAGAGTGGCTCAGTGGGTTAGGACGCTGGGCCTGTCGATCAGAAGGTCGGCAGTTTGGTGGGTCGAATCCCGAGTGCCGCGTAACAGATTGAGCGCCTGTTACTTGTCCCAGCTTCTGCCAACCTAGCAGTTCGAAAGCACGTAAAAATGCAATTTAAAAAATAGGGACCATTACAGTGGGAAGGTAACAGCATTCCTTGTGCCATTGGCATCTAGTCATGCCGGCCACATGACCATGGAGTTGTCCTTGGACAAGCACTGGCTCTTCGGCTTTGAAACGGAAATGAGCACCAGCCCCTAAAGTTGGAAATGACTAACACGCATGTGCGGGGGAACCTTTACCTTTACCTTATTATCAATGCAAACATAGACTTGACACAGTAAATACATGTACATGTGCTTGCTTTGTATGTATGTATATGTGTGTGTGTGTGTGTGTGTGTGTGTGTGTGTGTGTGTATACAGTATATGGCTAGAGCAAGTACTAGGTACATAACTAGATGTAGAAATAATAATAAAAGAATACTGTGTGTAGCAGTGCTGAAACGATCATACAACTGTATAGCCAGGAACTATTTTGTTCAGTAGCTGAATAAGTATGTGACTGATGTACAGGACGTAAGTTATCATAGCCCCATTAGATGGCACTGTTGGGTGGCATAATTACATTCTAGTACTGTGCAGTGAGTTAAATTATGGGCAGTGAAGCATCAGAAATATGCCAATCAATGAATGAATATATTTCAGTCTAACAAAAGGAACTTATGAAATATTTTTCCCCATTTAACAGAAGTGTTGAACAATCTCTACTCCATCCACTGCTTCTCCAAATCCATGGGCTTCGTGATGTATGCCTTGAAATTAATATAAGCAAAATATTAATATGTATTTGCTGATCTTAACTGATACAAACGAGGCAATTTTGGATTAACTGGAAACCAATCATAGGCATGAGGTCTTAGTGTTTCTTAAAGGATTATACGTATACGTATAAATCTAGCCTTGGCTTTCACAGCATTAGCAAGTAGGAACAATGTGTTGCAGTTAGAATTTGATAAGGGGATAACAAACAGTTTAGCAGAAGTTAGCCACTGAAATCTTGTAAGGAATTACTTTAATGGATTGGGTAGAATTACAGATTGTGCTACAAGATGTTTGATTGCTGCTATCTAACATTGCAAATAATCTGATGTAACGGAGATAGTAAATTAATCCCAGATACAGTTATACTGAGAAGATACACTTGTTCATCACAAACTTAATATATACATATTTGAATGGTCTATGGGTAATAGAAAATCAAGCCCCAAAATTCACCACTTTCTTAATATGAACTGGAACTTCAATCCAAAGTCATTCACTCTGACAGTGGCAGATGGTGAGGCAGGAAGAAGATCACATCTGCTGGCTTCATCAGCTCAACTGAAAGTGTGTCTGTTTTTATTAATCAGGGCCCTTCATCGTCAGAGTTCTGCTGTTATGTAAAATGATTAAAGCATCCACAGCTGAACAGGAGGTGGGATACTGAACTGGAGGACAGAGAGTACAATCAAATTTAAAATCCATAGAGCTATATAGCTATTCTTGGTTTGGGGAGCTCACAAGCCTATGGTGGCGGGCAACAGTTCCCTTCTACTGAGCTTCCCATAAAGGATGTTGAATATGATTTAGGAGGTACTAAGCAGACATTGAAGGGCATGATAGCTCAGTGGTTAAAGACACTGAGTTTGTCAGAGGGAAAGATGGCCACCTGGGTTTGAGACCCAAGCTCCATGCTATGGGCTGAGTTCCCATTCTTGCCCCAGCTCCTGCCCACCCAGTAGTTTGAAAACATGCAAATGCAAGTAGATTAATAGCTACTACTTTGGTGGGAAGGCATATAGCCACGTTGGCCACATGACCAGAGAAAATGGTGGCTCCCTCAGCCAAGAAACGAAGATGAGCAATGTGCTCTAGAGTCAGACACAGCTGGACAGGGAAATTTTTACCTTTAAGTAGCCATCAATTTTAAGAGCCACTGACAGACTGATCCACCATGAACATATCCAGTTTTTTTAAAAAAAATATTTCTTTTTTGTCAGTTCTTACTATCTCTGATTTAGGTCAGGAGATGAGTTCAAGTTCTAATATGACAAAGCCATGGGTAGGCAACCTTGGCTCTTTTATGACTCGTGGACTTCAACTCCCAGAATTCCTGACTCAGGAATTCCGGGAGTTGAAGTCCATGAGTCATAAAAGAGCCAAGGTTGCCTACCCCTGTGACATACAGAGAAAAACACATCTTCTTCACATTATCTGGGCCATTCATGACTTTACATAGCAACATCATATTCTCTTCTTACCCTTCTTCATTCAAAGCATTTCCTTATACGGAAACTGCACCAGCAGCCTAGCAATTATTTTGCTTAATCTCTTTAATACAGTTGCTAAAAATGGTAATCAGAATTTCACACAATACTCCTACAGTAATCTCACCTTGCCTTCATTTAAGGACATTATTATACCAGCAGTTCTCTACCTAATTTCATTCTTAATGACAGCAAATGTGGATTTATTTTTGTTTCTTTTCTATACACTGGCATGCACTTAATCATAAGACACTAACTCGTATTCAGCCAATCTGATTTTTTTTTCTTCTTAACATTTTCCCACACAAGTGCAGGATCCACTTTTTTCAATGAACCAAGTGTAACCTTCTGCCCAAAGATTCTTGTTTTACATTACACTGCCATTCTGGCGTTGTGAATAAATTCTACTTGCAGTAGCATTCATACATATACAAAGAAGCACTCACTATGTCCTGTTTCTTTTACTTTAGCTTTACAAATTGCCCAACTGATTTTAAGAAAACCACTTCAGCATTATAGTGTGCTATGAAAAGTGCCATCTAGATTAATCTTTGTGATTCCAGGAGTAGTTTAACAAATCCCTTAGGAAGTTTCAATCTGTTAAAAATGAGAGAAATGTCCATTTTGCTCTTTGGTGTCTGAATAACTCTGTCCTCTGCTTCTACAACTATCATTCCTATCCTGCTTCTGGAAATGTATAATATCTTGTCAAGTATTGAATTTTTAACATTAGTGCCACAGGCAGATGCATTTTTCACCAATTCAGAAAAAAAGATAGAGAACTGGAGTCAATTGTTCTGACTTTCGTTTTTATCTTTGCAATAATGGTCCAGATCTTATTGATTTTCAGCCATGCAACTTATGAATAACTCTCTTTCCCCCAAGCCAGAACACTGCATCATCACAGAACACATTAAAAACTATGTTACTTTAAATCAAAGCTGCTCTATCATCTTAAAACTGATATACCGCCAGAGTTAATTTTAACCAGGAAAAACAAATTTTAATTACTGATTACTAGAGATTAGAACCTATGTGGCTGTTTTGAGACCAGAAATTAAGTAGGCATTTGGAAAGCATACTTCTATATTAAATAAACATTTTAATGATTGATTGGATTTATACCCAACTGAATGATTATGTGATGAACTGTAATAATAATAATCTGCCTGTATTCTAAGATGCTCCCCTTCATGGATTACTGCCTTGTCGTGGCGAAGGGGCTTGCGTAATTCAATGAAGCTATGAGCTATGCCGTGCAGGGCCACCCAAGACGGACAGGTCATAGCAGAGAGTTCTGACAAAACGTGATCCACTGGAGAAGGAAATGGCAACCCACTCCAGTATCATTGCCATGAAAACCCTATGGACAGTACCAAAAGGCAAAGCGATATGACGCTGGAAGATGAGCCCCTCAGGTCGAAAGGCGTCCAATATGCTACTGGGGAAGAGCAGAGGGCTAGTACTAGTAGCGCCAGAAAGAATGAAGAGACTGGGCCAAAGCCAAAAGGATGCTCAGCTGTGGATATGTCTGGTGGTGAAAGGAAAGTCCGATGCTGTAAAGATTTTTTCTCCATAGGAACCTGGAATGTAAGATCCATGAATCAAGGCAAGCTGGACGTGGTCAAACAAGAGATGACAAGACTGAACATCGACATCTTAGGTATCAGTGAACTAAAATGGACAGGAATGGGTGAATTTAATTCAGATGACCATCAGCTATACTACTGCGGGCAAGAATCCCTCAGAAGAAATGGAGTAGCCTTCATAGTCAATGAAAGAGTAGGAAAAGCAATACTGGGATACAATCCTCAAAATGACAGAATGATCTCAGTTCGAATCCAAGGCAAACCATTCAATATCACAGTAGTCCAAGTCTATGCCCCAACCACCGGTGCTGAAGAAAATGAAATTGACCGGTTCTATGAAGCCCTACAGCACCTTATAGAACTAACACCAAAAAATGATATCCTTATCATCATGGGGGATTGGAATGCTAAAGTAGGAAGCCAAAAGATAACTGGAATAACAGGCAAGTTTGGCCTTGGAGTACAAAATGAAGCAGGGCACAGGCTGATAGAATTTTGTCAAGAGAATACGATGGTCATAGCAAACACTCTTTCCCAACAACCCAAGAGACGGCTCTACACATGGACATCACCAGACGGTCAACACAGAAATCAGATTGACTATATGCTCTGCAGCCAAAGATGGAGAAGCTCTATACAGTCAGTAAAAACAAGACCAGGAGCTGACTGTGGCTCAGACCATGAGCTTCTTGTTGCAAAGTTTAAGCTTAAACTGAAGAAAGTAGGGAAAAGCACTAGGCCAGTCAGGTATGAATTAAATCATATCCCTGTTGAATATACAGTAGAGGTGACAAATAGATTTAAGGAATTAGATCTGACAGACAGGGTGCCTGAAGAACTATGGACAGAGGTTCACAACATTGTACAAGAGGTAGCAACCAAAACCATCCCAAAGAAAAAGAAATGCAAGAAAGCAAAATGGCTGTCTGAGGAAGCTTTGCAAATAGCTGAGGAAAGGAGGGAAGCAAAAGGCAAGGGAGAAAAAGAAAGATACACCCAATTGAATGCAGAATTCCAGAGAATAGCTAGAAGAGATAAGAATGCCTTCTTAAATGAACAGTGCAAAGAAATAGAAGAAAACAATAGAATAGGGAGGACCAGAGATCTTTTCAAGAAAATAGGAGAGATGAAGGGAACGTTCAAGGCAAAAATGGGCATGATAAAGGACCAAAATGGCAGGGACCTAACAGAGGAAGAAGAGATTAAGAAGAGATGGCAAAATTACACAGAAGAACTATACAAGAATGAGCTTAACATCCCTGATAATCACAATGAGGTGGTCACTGACCTCGAGCCAGACATCCTAGAATGTGAAGTGAAGTGGGCCTTAGAAAAGCTGAGCAACAACAAAGCTAGTGGAGGTGACAGTATTCCAGCTGAGCTTTTCAAAATTTTAAAAGACGATGCAGTAAAAGTGCTACACTCAATTTGCCAGCAAATTTGGAAAACTCAACAGTGGCCACAGGATTGGAAAAGATCAGTTTACATTCCAATTCCAAAGAAAGGCAGTGCCAAAGAATGTTCAAACTATCGCACCTTTGCACTCATTTCTCATGCTAGTAAAGTTATGCTTAAAATCCTACAAGCTAGACTCCAGCAGTATGTGGATCGAGAACTACCAGAAGTACAGGCAGGATTTCGAAGAGGCAGAGGAACTAGAGATCAAATTGCCAACATACGCTGGATCATGGAGAAAGCTAGAGAGTTCCAGAAAAACATCTACTTCTGCTTCATTGACTATGCTAAAGCCTTTCATTGTGTGGATCATAACAAACTCTGGCAAGTTCTTAAAGAGATGGGAGTACCAGAACATCTTATTTGTCTCTTGAGAAACCTTTATGCGGGCCAAGAAGCAACAGTGAGAACTGGACACGGAACCACTGATTGGTTCAAAATTGGGAAAGGAGTCCGACAAGGCTGTATATTGTTGCCTTGCCTATTTAACTTATATGCAGAGCACATCATGAGAAAGGCAGGGCTAGATGAATCAAAAGTTGGAATTAAGATTGCTGGAAGAAATATCAACAACCTAAGATATGCAGATGATACCACTCTAATGGCAGAAAGTGAAGAGGAACTGAAGAGTCTCTTGTTGCGAGTGAAGAAGGAGAGTGCAAAAGTTGGGTTGAAACTAAACATTAAGAAAACCAAGATCATGGCATCCGGCCCTCTCAATTCCTGGCAAATAGATGGGGAAGAAATGGAGGTAGTGACAGATTTTATTTTCCTGGGCTCCAAGATCACTGCAGATGGGGACTGTAGTCAAGAAATTAAAAGACGCTTGCTCCTCGGGAGGAAAGCCATGGCAAATCTAGACAGCACACTAAAAAGCAGAGACATCACCCTGTCAACAAAAGTGTGTATAGTCAAGGCTATGGTGTTCCCAGTTGCAATGTATGGCAGTGAAAGTTGGACCATAAGAAAGGCTGAGTGCAAAAGAATTGAGGCCTTTGAACTCTGGTGCTGGAGAAGACTCCTACGAGTCCCTTGGACTGCAAGGCGATCAAACCGGTCAGTCCTAGAGGAGATCAACCCTGACTGCTCTTTAGAAGGCCAGATTCTGAAGTTAAAACTCAAATACTTTGGCCACCTAATGAGGAGGAAGGACTCACTGGAGAAGAGCCTAATGCTGGAAAGATTGAGGGCAATAGAAGAAGGGGACGACAGAGAATGAGGTGGCTGGATGGAGTTACTGAAGCAGTAGGCGTGAGCTTAAATGGACTCCAGAAGATGGTAGAGGACAGGAAAGCCTGGAGGAACGTTGTCCATAGGGTCGCGATGGGTCGGACACGACTTTGCAACTAACAACAACAACAACAACATTCTAAGATGCTACAGTACCAAAATAATTCTTAGATCCTTGGTTACCACTTCAATTATTAAGTTCCACTAGTCTTAGAGTGTGAATCTAAATGTGTAGATTACCCACACAAAAAATAATAATTCCCTCCATAGATACGCCCTTCTCATAGGGAAGGGGCTTATAATGCTTGGTGAGGTTAAGTTATGCAACAGTATATTATATTGCATATTTTACCCATGCCAGACAGGTCTTAGCAGAAGAAGTAAATGGAAGATATTCACTAAGCCATTTAACATAGTGAGACAATAGGGGGGGAAAAGCTTATAATGCCCAGGTCAACAAGGACTTTGCCAAATGTTAGACTTCCTAGGCATCTGTTGATAAATGAGCAACTCAGAAATATCGGTAGTCAGTAAAAACATTAGAATAGTTATAGAGAAATTAATGAAGATGTGGAAGACAGAATTGGTGGTTGGAAATGAAAAATATAGATTTGTCAACATTAGGAAAGGCATCTTCGAGGGTGAGTCATTATTCCTTTGCCATTGCCATGATTTACTTTCAGTGATTTCCAGTGAAAAGAAATCTCGGGCTATCAAACAGGAAAAAAAAATGCTAATAAAATCACACATTTGCATTAAGGGAAATCAGATATCCAATCCAGAATTGATAAAAGGTAAAGGTAAAGGTTCCCCCACACATGCATGCTAGTCATTTCCAACTCTTGGGGCTGGTGCTCATCTCCGTTTCAAAGCCGAAGAGCCAGCGCTTGTCCGAGGACATCTCCGTGGTCACGTGGCCGGCATGACTAGACGCCAAAGGTACATAGAACGCTGTTACCTTCTCACCGTAGTGGTCCCTATTTTTCTACTTGCATTTTTTACGTGCTTTCGAACTGCTAGGTTGGCAGAAGCTGGGACGAGTAACAGGCGCTCACTCTGCGGCACTCGGGATTCGACCCGCCAAACTGCCGATCTTCTGATCGACAAGCTCAGCGTCCTAACCCACTGAGCCACCGCGTCCCTCAGAATTGATAAATACAACTAATTCGACTCTAGAGAAATGGGGGAAGAAAAAAGCATTCCATCCTGCTCTTCTTTATAGTTTAGAGTATTTTCACTACAGCACATTTTCTATTCTTCAAGCCTTCATCCGCAGTTTGAAACAAATTTTTCATCACTCTTTCTGAACTCAAAACATTAAGATCAAGGGGGGAAAAACCCATGTAAGTTAATAATGATATTGCCTGAGCTGCCACAGGTCCTTGAGTAAAAATACTTCCTCACTTCCAATCCATGCAAAAGGAAATAGAAGAGATTGTTTGCTCTCTTTCTTTTCCTAACTTAATGTGTTAATTTTTTTCTCAATTTTATACAAAAATGGGGGGGGCGGAATCTAAGCATATCATATGATCAAGGCATCAAGGAACATTTTTCACTGAAAAAAATCAGCTAGGACAGCCATAGCCCATAAACTAGTGATTGCATGATACAAAACCTGCAAAACATCCATAAAATCACCAAGTTGTAGCATGTCAAATAAAACATTGTTGTTGTTGTTAGTTCTTGTTGTTAGGCTCTTTAGTTCTTCTTCACTTTCTGCCATTAGAGTGGTATCATCTGCATATCTTAGGTTGTTGATGTTTCTTCTGGCATTAGTTTTACAGAACATTAGTTTTACAGAAATTTGAAATGTAGCAGTGGCACTTAAAAAAAAAGCTCATTTTGGTTGGCATGCATATTTATTGTATGATAAGAAGGTAGATAATGTGTTTAAGGTGCATATTTTAAGACATGCTTTGTTGCGAGTTTGGAAAAAGTATAGACATAAGTTAAATTACAAGATACCTTTATGGGCAATACCGAAACACGCAATAGAAAACATAAATTTTGGGTTTAAACACGATGTGATTACATATAAGGAAATCTTAAGTTTGGAGAGGAATGTATGGTGTTTGAAGCCGTATAACTTTTTAAGAGAAGAGAAGATTGTTCAAACCTGGTTTCAATATGGGCAACTACAGGCCAGGTGGAAAGAAGATCAGAAAATTGGTTTTTCAATGACTGATGAAAATCTGGTAAAGCAAATTAGAAATCAGGGTCCAGCACATATCAAACGGATATATCTTGCATTGATAGAGATTGACTCGGAAACAGAACTTGTTAAAGATTGCATGATAAAGTGGGCTCAGAATATTCAAGAAGTTATCACAATGGATACTTGGGAAAAGATCTGGGTGAGAAACGTAAAATTTACGCAAGCCCATAATTTAAGAGAGAACTTTTATAAAATGTTTTATAGGTGACATTTAGATCCTAAAAAGCTTGCAAGTATGTACCCGAACTATCAGCCTAAATGTTGGAGGTGTGGTGGCGAAGACACAACGTACTTTCACATATGGTGGACCTGTAAAAAGGTTAAAGCATTTTGGATTAAAATCTGGTGGAACATGCAGAAGATATTTAAGAAAAGGATAAAGTTTTGTCCGCAATTGTTTTTATTGGGTATAATTACTGATACTACTGTTGTGGACACTAAGTTGATGCTGAATTTAATCACGGCAGCAAGACTTTTAGTAGGTCAATATTGGAAGAAGGAGGAACTGCCGACTATAGAAGAATGGACTTTAAAAGTTTCAAACCTGGCAGATATGGCAAAGATATCGGCATATTTAAAGGACCATTCGCAACAACGTTATATTACAGAATGGAAAAAATGGATTGATTACATCCAGAATAAATATGGGACTAAAAAGTTTCATTTAGCATTTGAATAGGCATTGATATGATATTTGTATTGCTTGTAGTCATTTTATATGAGCTAGAGTGCTATAGACTTAATAGTTTATTGTTGTTAGCATTGGGTTGTTTATGATTGTTTTTACTTTTATACCTTGTATTTAGCTCTGGGAAGTCAGGGACAGGGAGGGGGGAGGGTTGGTAAGGGTTGGGTAGGGGGTGGGGGGAGGGGTTGTTAAAGATAAAATGTATTGAAAAACTTTTCAATAAAAAAAAAGCTCAGCTGGTAAAGCAAGAAATCCAGAATTTTTAAAGTAGCAAAGCCTTCAGGTTGAAATACCCTGGGTATGTTACATGGCAACAGAACTGTCTAAGTAAGAGAGAGAGAGAAAGTGGAATCTTAATGTATTTAATAGACCTTCCACAAACCAAACTGTTATTAAGTAGACAGGTCTCCCAATACTAACAGATAAACAGGCAAATAGTTGGAGCAGGACAACCTCACCAATTAATCAACTAAGCATAGATGTGATTGACTTCATCTTGGTTATAACAGTATATCTGGTATGCAAGAGTTTAACTATTAGCTTGTAAGCTTGGCATGATTTCCTAACATTCCTTATCCAACAATGCATAGTAGTTTGGCAGACTAAAAGTTTTCATACAAGTTTTTGGAAAATTGCAGCTTGCACAAAATAATGTTCTAAGCCAAAAATATGTATTTTAGGCTTTTATTGTTATTGTTCAGTGAAATTGAATTCTGAGTGAATCTCTGGGCTGGAGAAAGTGAAAAGTGCAAAATTGATTTCCTGCGCCCATTAAGATTGCAGGCTTACTTAAAAGTATTTAATTGCTTTCTAGGTCCAATAAAGTTCAGATACATTTTCAAAACAATGGGGCCACATCAAAAGCAATTGTGGATAACAGTCTAATGCCATCTGGACTTTGTTTGGTCCTCAAGAAGTTGCTAAACTACAATTCTCATATTCCACATCATTAGCTATAGTTCCCAATATTTTGAAAGACCATCCATAATCTAAAATATGATATTTACAATGGTGTTGGATTAGAGATTATGAAAAGTGTGGAACTATGTACATATTAAGGAACTGCCTCAGATATCTATGTCCATATTGAAGACAATTACAAAAGTAGGAATGGATAAAACACTGAAAACAGGGGTGCTCAAATATACCAGTACCTGAGGTGAGATTTGAAATAGTCCACTCTAAATAGTCCATCACCTAATACTGCTTGTATTACGAGTTCTAGTCAATCCCCACTTTGCAATTCCCAAGAATGTATTGAGTGGCTAATTTTCTTCTGGTGAAGTCAGAACTGATTTGTTGAAACACGCCTATATCTTTTGAAATATTTTGAACTAATCTCCAATGGGCTTTCAGGTAACATTGTAGCTCCAAATATATAGAGAGCTATAGGTATCAAAGTGTATTAGAATAAAACACATCTCTAGAATTTTCCTAGGACATCTGAAAGATGATCATCTTAAATATTCTGGTCAATGTGCTATAATTGTTGTAGAGACATTATGTTCTTAAGCTGCTTCAAGGAAGTAGACATGTAAATCATGTATTATTTTGCTCTATTATCTTGGTTTTATGTATAATTTTTGCTTCAGTAGCATTTGTAGTAAATCCAGACACCATATTTGTCTTACTTCCAGACTGCATTTCTATCTTATCTTCCTCCAGAGAAGGTCCTGGTTCATGAGTTGTAGTAATTTTGTGTTATCTTCCACAGCATCCCAGTGATATAAATTAAGTCACCAAAGAACAATTGTCCCTATTCTTTCCCCCCCAAAAAATGTTTAGTTGTTTATTTTCTTTACTTCTAAGGCTTTTCTTTTCTTTTTTAACAAATTTTATTGAATATACAATTAAAAACAAAAAGTAGACATGTTACAACTTCCCTGTCTTCAACATTGCTATTAGTATTATCTTATATAAAGAAACAAAAAAGGAAAAGAAAAAAAGTTACATTGTAGCAAAATGTGCATATAACATCTATGAGTTTTCTAGTGAACAGTCTTTCATTCGTCTACACTGTGATTAAGTATTATTAAGTATTAAGTAATTGTCCCTATTCTTCAAGGAATTTCTTGGATGAATGAGGACTTGAATCTAAATTTATGCAGTCCTGAGCTTGTGCCCTAACTGGAGGATTATTCCTTGTTACTTGATGTAGGGTCAATTTGCAATTCCACATGCGGTAAAACACACACACACACACACACACACACACACACACACACACACACTGAACACAAATGGCTTGATGCCATTACAGTTACCTTATTGAAGTAAGACAGATATCGTTGTTGGCCATTCAGCTATTATTCATCAGATTTGAGTTTTTGTTGACTGGGATTGCTGACAGATAACACTTAAACATCTCTTTAAGTAATGGTCACAGAAAACTTGGACTGTTTTCTAATTCCTTTCACATTTGCTACTTGCAAAGGCTGTTTCCCCATTTACATTTAATCTAAGAAAAAGCATAGACCAAGAGAAATTACTCAGGAGTTATTTTTTCTGAACTTATCATTCTTCCTTTAAATTGGTCAAGAGTTGAACAATTTTCCCAAACACCCAAGCAGCGAGAATTCATTATAAGCTAATCAAGTTGCAATCCTAAAATTGTGTACTTCTTATTTCATTTTTTCTCTAAACACAAAGATTAAATTCAGCACTTGTCATAAGACCTATTTTATTTTCCAGGTTACTAAACTAACTTTATTAAACATGAGTTGTTCATGATTTAAGTCTTAGATTGCATATATTGTATCTTATATCATGTCCATTTGACAGAATACTAAATTGGATATGCCTTGCATTAATATTTTATTCTGTCTCCCCACTGGATGCCAATTAGATAATAAAAACATCTGGATTGGCTTCACCTATATTAGCAAGATAAAATGATGGGAAAATTGCTTGCATGGGGGTGTGCAAAGATATTAATAGACATACTCAAAGAAAATAACACACTCACAGTTTTAAGGATCACTGATATATAAAAGTTAATCCATTAAGCATATTCTCCCACTTATGTCAAATATGTTCTTTTATTAATTAATAACAGATTATTATTGTACTTAAGTATACTTTTCCACAAAGTTTCCATGCATTTATTCCATCTGATTAGCACAGATCTGCTTAGCTTCAGCACTGAAACTTCATGAAACATATTGTACATGTATTTCAAGTTAATATGTCAGCAATAAATAACTGAGGTCACTAAACCCTATATATTAACATTCTCATTTCCATGCTCGTTAAAATAAATTAATTTTATGCTGCATCTGAAAGGCATTCATAATCTCTTTTGGTTTAGGGGAATTAAACATTTATTTTCATCATTTCATCATCTTTAATAGCTAGATTATTTCAGTTCTTAGGTTAGTATTGTGCTTATTTTTTAATTTTTTTTATATTTGTTTTGCATTCAAATTTTGTTAACTACCTTGTGAGCTAGTCAGTCAGGTATAATATAACTCCAAACCAAATATAACTCCAAACCAATCCATTTGAAAAGTTTGGGTTTGTTCCAAACATTGCATCAAGGTTGTGACAAACCAAACTGAAGCCATTTTTCATTTTGTCTTCGTTGCCACATAAATAGTTTAGAAGAGGGAAGAGGGGTGTAGTTCTCAGTTAGCCAAAACAATTCAAATGTATGGGAGCCAAGGTCATTGCTGATAACATTTTGATGGTCTGGAGAGCTGAGAGGAGTGCCTGCATTTTCTAACAATTGGTGAATGTGATTTATGACAGCAAATTGGGGTGGGAATTGCAACTTGCAACTTTGTAACCAGAGGGAGGTAAATTTAGTCTTGGGTTCACCTTTGTATGTGCTGTTATTTTGTAGCCAAATAAAAATGTTCTTTCAGGAAGAATTCCTTGCCTTGAAGTTCTTTAAATTTGTCTCATCTATTGGAACCATGACACACTGATAATTTAAACACACAGAGAGAAACACACACACACACAAAAGAAAAAACCCTGAGAAATATTGTGTATCAAGTCCCAAAGTTTTAATCATTCATATACTGTAAATTTATGTATAGAAACAGAGTTTTCTAACACTACAAGAAAAAGTACTGACCTTTAAAATTTGTTTTGTATGTGTATTTTTCATTCAGATTTGTGAGAAGCACTCCTTTGCAATTAATTTAGTTGGGTTTAAAATTGCCTTAAAACATCTACACAAATCTCTTTTTAAAGCAAATATTAATTATGAGCTCAGGATAGTTGGATTCAGAAGGACTTTATTTATTCCAAGCTCCTGAAATTGCCTTGAAAAGAATAGTTTGTATAGCTGAAGGTTGATCACAGAAGAATATGTTTTATTCTTCTGAAGCCTATTGTGAATAAAAGTAATCCCAAAGCTTCAGATTGATAATGTAGTTTTGATATGATAATTGTTTGTCAAGTGATGCTTTGTTTACCACCTGCTATTCTGTTATGGTTTCATACAGACATATGTCTTACCTAATACCATATTATTTCCAAAAATTCAGCATGTAAATCAATTTCTAAAGAAGTAAAAAAGACAAAGAACAAAGTTCCCTTGGTCTATTGAATGGGTTGATAGCCTTATTTATGCAGCCATTCCATATGTCCTCTGGCCACTAATATCTAAAACTGGTCTGAGTTCCGCATAACAGGAGTAGGAAACACACAAAAGAACACCTAACATAGATCTAATGCAGTTTATGAATAAGCAAATTCAAAGTTCCTTGGTTCCCAATATATTTCCTCTGCAGATACTTGACATGGATCTAATTACTTTCCATGACTAGACCAACCACTGTGAGCCATCTCTGACAAATATATCTCTTGTTGTGTGAGTGATCTTCTCCACAGCAGAGAGGTAGATTCACTTTAAGCTTCAGAATTCCAAAAAGTGCTCTTTTGCAAAAAGTTTTCTTTTGAAGGTTCCCAATACTGCTGACACCCAAAGAACTACTTTTTTATTTATTTCCTGTGAAATGAGAAGATACACAAGGGAGTGATAGCAATGGCTCAGCCCCATGAATATTTCAAGACTCCTAAAGGATCTTCCTCAGCATATAAGGCACCATAAAACAAACTGCTATTTAAACACTGTCTAGTAAAATCCCTAATTAAAAAAAATCTTGCAGCAACATTGGGCAAAGTGCCAGACACCGCTAGGGTTGCTGTTTGAAAATATTGGTAAAGCAGGAGGATGATAAAGGGAAGCTAAATCCAAATTTTGTGCCTCTGTTATCCATGATGGGAAGTGATGTTCTGCTTTTCATGATTGTATCTTGAGAAAACTCTACATGAAGATGAAGCCACATGAACTTAGTGGAAACATTTCTTTCACACAACACACACAAAGAGAGAGAGGCAGAGAGGGAGAGATCAGAAAGTTTGAAAGCTTTATTCCTCAAATCATTTTAAGACTTCAAAGAGAGCCCAGGTGTACATGACTATGCCTTCTCTCTCTCTCTCTCTCTCTCTCTCTCTCTCTCTCTCTCTCTCTCTCTTTCTCTCTCTCTCTCTTTCTCTCTCTCTCTCTCTCTCTCTCTCTCTCTCTCTCTCTCTCTTTCTCTCTCTCTCTCTTTCTCTCTCTCTCTCTCTCTCTCTCTCTCTCTCTCTCTCTCTCTCTCTCTCTCTCTCTATATATATATATATATATATATATATATATATATATATATATATATATATATATATATATATATATATATCCACTCAAAACACACCCCCACCCAATCAGAACACAGCCCCCATTCAAAACACACCCCCACCCAATCGGAACACAGCTAACCCCCCACCCAATCAGAGCACACCTCCACCCACAGAACACACCCCCTCTGGCAGTTTAAAAAAAAGAGGAACAAACAGCCACTACCACACACTTCTCCCAGAAGAATGAAGCTGAAGCCACCAGCCTGAGGATGACGGATGAGATTTCGTCGAAACTTCGCTCTTACACCTTCAATTCTACGTGGAAAAAACCCAAATGACCAAAGATATATACATATATATATATATATATGTTTCAAATGTTAACTATTTAGATTACCTTGCTAGGCCCCAAACATGGGGCAAATCTTTATTTCCTGTTTTCAGCCTATCTTGAAGGCTATCGAACAGGCAGTAGTCACACCGGACAATTCATATATTTGTGTAAATTACTAACAAAGAATTAAAGGGAAACTGAGATGCATTTCTGACTCCTTAGTCGTCATCAGCCAGCTATACCCTTCTGAGATTCGATCCTGGGCTGATTGCATAACACTGCCTCATCTGGACATCATCCAGATGTCCCAAGCTCTATGGTCTGCCCAAGATACACAAAGAAGGAACCCCTCTCAGACCCATAGTCAGCTCCATAGGCTCACCTCTACAAAATCTAGCCAAATTTCTTGCCAAACAACTACAGCCTTACGCAAATTCCATCACCTCACACGTACAAGATTCATTCCAATTCATAGAGATCATAAGTAAACTAAACCTACAGCCCTGTGACCTACTTGTGAGCTTCGATGTCGTATCCCTCTTCACCCAAGTGCCAATCAAAGAAGCCTTGACAGCTATCCTAAATAAATACAACCCCCCAAAACACATCCTAGATCTGACCAACCACTGCCTATCTAACACATACTTCATCTACAATGGACAAAGATACAAACAAATGGAAGGAGCACCCATGGGATCACCCCTTTCACCTGTCATCGCAAACCTCTACATGGAACACTTTGAAACCCTCGCTCTAGAAAAATCCAACCACAAACCCAAACTCTGGCTCAGATACGTAGATGACACCTTCGTAATCTGGCCACATGGCAAAGAAAAACTGGATGACTTCCTCACACACCTCAATAGCCTACACCCCAAAATACAATTCACCATGGAAACAGAAGCTAACAACCAACTTCCCTTCCTTGATGTTTTAATCTACAAGAAATCCAACGGCTCCCTAGGACACACTATCTACCATAAAAAAACACACACAAACCGCTATCTGAATGCACTCTCACACCACCACCCAGCACAGATCAACTCCGTAGCCAAGACACTCATCTCCAGAACAAAACAACTAGCTGACAAACAACACCTAAAAACCGAACTACACAACCTCACTAATGTACTAACAGCCAATGGATTCCAAAGAAACATGATTACCAACTTAATCCGAAGAGAGACACCCACAAAAACCCAAGACAGAGAACAAGAAAAAGGCAAAGCCCTCCTCCCATACTTAAAAGGGACCACAGACAGAATCAGCAAAGTCCTCCAAAAACACAACATCAAAACAGCATTCTACACAGACAGAAAAGTATCCACCATCCTAAGAAACCCCAAGGACATAATTGGGTTAGAAAACCAAGGAGTATACGAAATCCCATGCACCACCTGCCCCACCACATACATCGGACAGACCAACAGAAGAATAAGTGCACGCATTGAAGAGCACAAAAACTCACTCAGAAAGGGAGAACAAACTTCATCCCTGGTCCAACACTTTGAAGCCACGGGACATGAAATTGATTTTAAAAAAACCAAAACTATCGCCAAAATTGAACATTTTAACAACAGAATAATCAGAGAAGCCATTGAGATAGAAAAACGCCCCCACAGCATGAACAAACGAGATGATACCTCTCGCCTACCAGCTATTTGGAAACCCGCCTTGATTGACAGACGAGTCCCAACCACCAAGAATGATACCAGACCCAAACTCATGATAACATCACATGACATCACCACCACACAACTATTCAAAAAGCAAATCCGAACCCACAATGATGGGGAGGCACAAACACAGGACAGAAACCTAACTACAGCTGCAACATCAGCCACTTTAAACCCCTCCAAACCACATAATAAGCAAACTGACACCCACTATAAAAACATGGCACCACCACAAACACGAAGGCAAACAAAAACAGCACAACTCACCAGCTCAGGTCTAAGGCTGGCAGCTGAGACCAGCCCATCCACTCAAAACACACCCCCACCCAATCAGAACACCCCCACCATTCAATACACACTCCCACCCAATCAGAACACACATAATCCCCACCCAATCAGCACACTTCCACTCACGGAACACACCCCCTCTGGCAGTTTAAAAAAGAAAAACAAACAGCCACATACTTCTCCCAGAAGAAGGAAGCAGAAACCACTAGCCTGATGATGACGGATGGGATTTCGTCGAAACGTTGCGCCTACACCTTTAGTTCTACGCGGGGAAAAACCCGAAAAACCAAGGATCCACATACAGGCACCCGCAAAAACCTCAGAAAACATATATGTGTGTGTGTGTGTATGCGCATAAATTTTTGGGATTGCTAACAAAGAATTAAAAGGAGACCGATGTAGCTATTTCAAACTCATTTGTTCTCATCAGTCAGCCACACCCTTCTGAGATTCGAACCTGGGCTGTTTGCACTTTAGGCAGTTGTTTTAACTGATCAAATACTTTACCATTCCATATATTTTCTGCGCATGGACGACTAGCATGTTAGGAAGAATGGGAAAAAGGTTTGTCATTTTGTTGTCCATAGACTTCCTTCCTATGAGGAGAAAATGCTGTGCAATTAAGAAGTCATGGAAAAGACAATAGATCTTATATGGACCAGACAGATATTCATTGACCTATAATGGACAAGAAAGCAAAGAAAGCAAAGAAAGCAAAGAAACGGAGCAATGAAGCAATGAAGGATGGAAATAGACATATTAAATCAAAATTATACTATTATTATATTTTTCCCTGACTTAATGTGTTCTCATTATGGGTAGCAAACCAGCAATAAAAATATTTTATACTATTTCTTTCACAGAATACGCTCCGAACCATAAGAAGAGATACATTAATTTCCTAAAGTTTTAATCTTTATCCTGGTATCAATGTCTAAGGAGATAAAAAAACCTGTAAAATGATTTGTACACAAAGCAGAGATATTTGGTCTGTAGCAGGGCATAAACGGTTTACTGTTCATTACAGTTATATAATGAAACTTAGTTGTTCAGTCCTGCCAATATTTTAAGCCCAAATTAATGTTTATTATACAAATAATTCTTCTTGTTCTTTTAAAGCTTGTTGTAATCACAGGTTTGTGATAAAATCAGTCCTTTCTCCTCTTTTGCATGTCCTCCTTTGGCTTAGTATGAATGCAGATAAACACTCTATTGTGACAAAAAAAATTCTTCCCTGAATCTACTGGTGATCTTATCTCTAATGTTTTTATATAGTAACATATAATTCATTTTCTTTGGAGAGAAAACAAACATTTTTCTCATTTCTCTCTGTCTCTGTCTGTCTGTCTCTTTGTCTGTGTTTGTGTGTGTGTGTGTGTGTGTGTTCTTCTGTCCCTCTATCTCTCTCCCTATGATCTTCAGTCTTTGGGTTTGATATTGTCTGACAACAGCATTCCAGTATGGCCACAAAGAGGAGATGTTCAACTTACTTTCCAAAGTACCCAAAGGCAAGACAAGAAACAATGGATGGAAACTAATCATGGAGAGAAGCAACCTGAAATAAAGGAGAAACTTCCTAACAGTGAGGACAATTAACCAGTGGAACAACTTGCCTCCAGAAGTTGTGGGTACTTTATCACTGAAGGTTTTTAAGAAGAGACTGGACAGCTACTTGTCTGAAATGATATAGGGTCTCCTGCTTGAGCAGGGGGCTGGACTAGGAGACCTCCGAAGGTCCCTTCCAGTTCTATTCTGATTGATTAATTATGATATAGGGTAAAAGTAACAATATATAAAAATAGACTTGCCTAAAAGTTATGGCTATCAGAAATCCTGATATAGTTCTAGAAGCTTGGATGGGTTATGGCCAAAGGCTGAGTGGGGCACTATTAGAACTTCATTTTGAATTTTCCTGGAGTGTAGCATTCATATATGTACTCTTACTGCATTAACTTATTATATGTAGGTAGCAGATTCCCTCTAGAATCCTTTATGAGGTGTAGTGCTGATACAAAGTTGTGGTAGGGAAATTGTCAAATGACATTTTGTGCTTGAACTGCTTCAGCTGAACAAAACAGAAAATATGGTGGTTATGTGATGAGTTGGCAACAGTCTGCATATAGAACCATATTATGATTGTAATCTTGAAGAGTTGCCACCTGTGCTTTTCTTAGAATTTATATATATATATTTATATATATATAATTTGTTTTCGTAGATTCTCGCGGGTGTCTGTATGTGTAGATCTAGAGTCTCGGGTTTCTTCCCGCGTTCCTTTCATCTTCAGAAAGTTGTGGCGACGTTTCGACGAAATCCCATCCGTCATCATCAGGCCGGAGTGTTCCTCCTGCTGCTTCCAGGAGCAATGCGTGGTCTGGCTGTTCAGAACACAGCCCCACCGGCAGTTGGAAGGAAAGGAACAGCCAGACCACGCATTGCTCCTGGAAGCAGCAGGAGGAACACTCCGGCCTGATGATGACGGATGGGATTTCGTCGAAACATCGCCACAACTTTCTGAAGATGAAAGGAACGCGGGAAGAAACCCGAGACTCTAGATCTATATATATATATATATATATATATATATATATATATATATATATATATATATATATATATATGTGTGTGTGTGTGTGTGTGTGTGTGTGTGTGTGTGTGTGTGTGTGTGTGTGTGTGTGTTTTGGCTTCCTAATTCAAAATACTTAACAAACACTTTATATATATATATATATATATATATATATATATATATATATATATATATGTGTGTGTGTGTGTGTGTGTGTGTGTGTGTGTGTGTGTGTGTGTGTGTGTGTCTGTGTGTGTGTCTGTGTGTGTATGTACTTTTAGGTCATCATACTGTGTGTTTTCTGTTTAGTACATCTTCAGGTTACTAGAATCTTGCAGCAAAATATTATGTTTTCTGCCTTTTAAAGTTAGGAGAAGACATAGGATGAACTATCCCTATGAAAGAATTGGTGCATTGATTCTAATATAGAATTCTGACAAGAGAACATCAGCCTGATGTTCTGAACGGAATGGACGAGGATGTGAAACAAATGAAATAAGTTTCATTTATAAAAATTCCTATGCAAAGAGAGAAAATGAAAGAGAAAAAAAAGCAAGTCATTAAATCGCTTTACACACATGTCTCCCAGAAAATGCATGTGCTTTATGGAAAGTTCTCAGTTTTACAGCGATCTCATTTAATTAGTATAAATAATCTTTTACTGCTATGCATTAATGATTTTTAGATAAATAGTCAGGTTATCCTTTATAATGATGAAACAGCTACTCCCTTGCCTCAGCTGTTTCTCTCTCCATGTTTGGTTTCTTTAGTGCTTTCTTTGCCATTTGGATTAAAAAAAAAATCAATTAAGTATACCAGTGTGCAATGATAATGAGATTTTAGAGACAGTTAAGAGCCTGCATGAACACTGAATCAGAGGGATTTTCCCTGGTCACAAATTAACTTTACTGAAAATGTGGAGCCAAGTATCAAGTGGAAAGCCTTATCTCTTTAATTGTTGTAATTAGACAGTGACATTTAAGAGTACATGAAATGGAGATAGTAGAAAAGACAATTAATTAGAATTACACTGTAAATATGCCTTTTAAATCAGAACATCAGATTGTTTGTTTATACGTTCAGGTCCTTATGTCAATGTTGCAATGCCCTTTCAAAGGATTTGGGATAGGAGCTTTATAAACTTTCTTCAGACAATATCAAATATAGGTTTCATGTCTCATATGGAAAGCATGGTTCTGCCCCAATTGTTATTTACCCATCCGTTTTGTAGACACTCACTGGATTTTCTACATTAAATGGAATGGAATATGTGGAAGAGAATTCCATAATTCTGTTGTCATGGCAAAACGAAGACTGGAGAGTGGATCACAGAGCAGTCAAATGAGTTCTATAAATTTAGCAATTCAGTGGTGAAAAATGTAAAGTCCTACACATAGATAAGAAAAACCAAATATATAGATACAGAATAGTGGGTACCTGGCTCCACAGTAGCAACTATGAAAGGGATCTAGGTGTCCTAGTAGACCGCCACTAAGTAAGTACCAGCAGTGCATTGCAGCTGCCAAAAACTGCAGTCCTAGATTGCATGAACAGAGAGACAGTTTCAAGATCCTATGGAGTGATAGTACCGTGTTGCTGGTGAGATCACACTTGGAATACTGCATCTAATTCTGGTCACCATAATACAAAAAAAAATTGTTGAGACTATAGAAAGAGTGCAGAGAACAAACATGATAAGGGGTCTAGAAGCTAAACCATATTGAGAAGCTAAACCAACGATTGAAGGAACTAGGTATATCTAGTCTAAAGAAGAGAAGGACTGGTGTGTAACATGCTTCATGTATATATGCATGTTTCATGAAGAATATATCTATATTTTATAGTTTTGTGTCTATATTAATATAGAAAGATATTACTGTATATCACTGTGAATCCAATATTCTGTAGGTAATTATGATAACAATTGGAACTGGAATTTCAGTTATAAGTCATACGTAAAGACTACCCATGAGATCAGAGTTGATTTTATGACTCTTTTTACAGTGATCATTAAGCAAATAATGAAGTCAGCACTCCAACTCTATTCTCCCAAGTGCACAGATTTTAAAAAATATATTTTAAGACATAAGACAATTTTAATTCAATTTAAATGTCCCTATTGGGGTGGAAACTGGGTTTATGAAATCAGCAAAAATATCTTCGTCAAGACCAGGTGACCATGGGATGTTAAAAACAGTTGTAACTGTAAACTGTTTATCAAGCATCTGAAATACAATCATATGATCACAAGGTATGGGTATTTCACATTTTGCAATGGGCTGAATTGCTTCACAGACCATAAAGCACCCTTTGTGAGCCCATTGTAAATCTCAATGGTTGTTAAAGAACTGATCATATGTCAAAGACTACTTCTCTTTGCTTTGCTTCTGAAATATATTATTTAAGCACATAATATATAAATGTATGTACATTATTTTAAGACTCCATGAATTTGAATGGGCTGAAGAAGCAGTGTTGTTAGTCAAAGGATTCAGATTTATCTATCAAATATTCATATTAACAAGTAAAATGTTATTTTTATGTTTGGCCAACTTGCTTCTATGTGTATTTTTATTTATCTATTTCCTTTTATTTAAATAGACACCTTAATATTACAATGTTTACTCTTGATCCAGCCTTTGGGTTGCTTAACAGCACATGATTTAAAGCTCCCTTTAAAACAGAATGAAGGGACGTGGTGGCTCAGTGGGTTGGGATGCTGAGCTTGTCGATCAGAAGGTCGGCAATTTGGCGGGTCAAATCCCAAGTGCCGTGTAACAGAGTGAGCACCTGTTACACGTCCCAGCTTCTGCCAACCTAGCAGTTCGAAAGCACATAAAAATGCAAGTAGAAAAATAGGGACCACTACGGTGGGAAGGTAACAGCGTTCCATGCGCCTTTGGCGTCTAGTCATGCTGGCCACATGACCACGGAGACATCTTCAGACAAGCGCTGGCTCTTCGGCTTTGAAACGGAGATGAGCACCGGCCCCTAGAGTCGGAAACGACTAGCATGCATGTGCGGGGGAACCTTTACCTTTACCCTTAAAACAAAAAAGACAGAGATAAAATAAAACTGTACAATTTTATCATCTTTGAACTATGGTAAGGCAATGGGTTAATCAGCCTGTTAAACTCTGGCCCGTCTAGTATTTGTTTGGAGAGATCGCGGGGGGGGAGGGATGGAGGGAAGGAGAGAGAGAGAGAGAGAGAGAGAGAGAGAGAGAGAGAGAGAGAGAGAAAGAGAGAGAGAGAGAGAGAGAAATTTTGATTTTGATTTCCGATATATAGTTAAGCACCCCATCAATTGCAACTAACAATTAATTTAAACCATTGGTTGTTCCAACCAAAAAGAAAACTGGGGACTGCACCAGGAATTTATATGATAGATTCTCAATATAATTATATCTGGATTTAGCTACTACCATCGAGAGATATTAATGTGTATCAATTTTCTTACTGAAAGGCTTGTTTCTTACCATAGGAATACAAGTGAACAGATGCACTATAATGGAGCTTTTTTTTTTTTGCTAAATTCCAAAATCCAGATAACCTCATACGCCCACTTTTACCCCTTCGAACTCCAGAAATAAATAATCACTGACATTTGATATTATTTAGGTACGCTACTGTAAAGGGTGCTTTAGGAATGACTTTATATATTAAAACAATTTATATGCCCTCCTCCACCTCCCAAGAAACAACATAATAGATAATGGAAATGTATCCAATAGATCAAGCAACAGCCTCAAAGCATATACACTGATTATCAATGACAGTCATGCTTCTAACATTCATTAGAACCTCTAAAAACCTACCTGACTTCTCAATTATCTGCGACAAACCTTGGGTGAAAACCCCATTCAAATCATTAAGATCTTCACTCTTTAACTTGAAAGAGTTTTAGATCAAGCTCAGGGACAGCAGTGAAGTCAGTGTATCACACCCATCCTACTGTAGTAAAGAACAAGAAACAAGAGACCACATGCTGTACCTACTAAGCCTTTTTTGTCTTTCCTGAAGATCTTAGGAAGAATTGTCACATTAATCCACAGTTAATCCAGCCCTTTGCTTTCAGTATTGTAACACTGCAATTTCTCAGAGATCGGATACTGATCAGAGCCTTTCCAAAAAAAAAAAAAAAAGAAAAGAAAGAACCACAATTACCAATTACCCTGTTCTCATCACATGGAAGAGCCTACTGAAATATAATTCAGTATTAGAAAAGATCAGATTGATTTTTTTATTATTATTATTCAAGGTAGAAAAAATAATCATTTAAAATATAACGCCAAGAGTTATTTCAGTACGTCAGCCTTCTCCAGAAACAGTCCTGCTTACTTGCCTATTGACTTCAGGGGCCAAATATGTATTGGAGGAAAATATATTTATTTATTTATTTATTTATTTATTTATTTATTTATTTATTTATTTATTTAATTATTTTAATTCCATTTATATCCCGCCCTTCTCCGAAGACTCATATGTAGGGATATTTAGATGACCTTGTTTTGCTCAGGACTCTCAGCTTTTAAAGAGAGAGCCTGTTAGAGAATATTTAGTCCCTTCCTTCCTTCCTTCCTTCCTTCCTTCCTTCCTTCCTTCCTTCCTTCCTTCCTTCCTTTCTTCCTTCCTTCCTTCCTTCCTTCCTCCCTCCCTCCCTCCCTCCCTCCCTCCCTCCCTCCCTTTTCTCTCTCCCTCTCTTCCTCTCCTCTTCCTTCTCCCTCTCCCTTGGTTGCTTTCTATTCAATCTTGAGTTCTAGTAACTACACAGATAAGTTTCTTGGCAACGGTTTCAAAAGTGGTTTGCTTTTTTTTCCCCTTAGGCTCAGAGAGAGTTACTGGTCCATGGTCACCCAGCTAACTTGGGGCTTGAAGTAGGACTAGAACACACAATATCACGTTTTCTAGACCAGTGCATTTAATCGCTATACCGAAATAGCTCATGATCAACCTTGCCTTGAAATTATTTAAGAATGAAAGGACAGTCAGAATCCATCCAGAGTCTGCAGTGGCAGCTATAAATGGTTTATGTCCTTTGTTATCCATTAAAAGATATAATATATAGAAAGTTACATTTAATGAGGACAATACCTTCCTATATTTGGCAAAGTTGCATATAAAATGTTTGTATTAATGACTAAGTCTGAGTAGCACTTTGGGTTCAAAGGGAAAAGGAGTCACAATCATCTGCAGCTTTTTAAAGCAGGGGCATATTTTCTAGGATTGCTTGGAAGATTCCTGGAAAAATCATGTTTGGTATAAGGAATTATCACTACATAATAAGCTCATACAACTCTGCTGTGAGACATTGTACAGTTCTGTTAGATAAAGTTTGATTTGTTTTGATTTGAGCACCCAAATCCAGTAGTCTCTGAAGTTGCTTTAAAAATAAATTCAGTAAAGTATGAATCATAATAAGTATTACCTAGGACAAAACTTGTTTAATTTTCAGCAGTTTGGAAAAAAAACCACAGAGAGAATATGATGAAGTAGAATCATGTCTTAATACATGTAGCACTGATGCGGAACAAAGATAGACTGATTCACAAATTGCTAACCATTAAATATTTAGAAACAGCATGCTTCATAACTGGATTAAGATGAATACTTAGAAGATTCAAAAATATCAAGCAGAATATATTGGTGTTGAGCCAGTTATGAATCAAAACCTTCACTGCTGTCTTGAAGCAGTGTTTGTGTTATCCTGATTTTGATTATCAGTATAATGATTGTATGTTTTTAACCAATAGGTAAACGAAACAGTGTTTTCTAAAGCAAGTACTATTTTGAAAATGAAAATTGACTCCAAGAAATTTGGAATTGTTTCCTTGGCACTTTACCTCAGAAGTCTGGTGGTTTTTTTTTTTTTAACTTCAGTGTAATTAACATTATGACACTTGTCTTACCAAACCACATGTGCTTTAGAAAATAAATGAATCTTGAGTCTGGCATGAGCAGGTAAAAATATCACAGAGTTGGTAGTTGAGTTTGGTTTACCTTGCTAGCTAGAATTTGGATTCACAGGCTTAGATTCATAGGCTAGAATCTTAAGGTGAGCTTTACGGACCCAATAATTTTGACCATAGTTAGCAAAATTTCATTAAGTGTATATTTAAAATAACATCATTTTAACATCATGCGAACATGATGACCCATTTTACTGATATGTGCCAGGTTTCTCTTTCTGGCTATAACTGTCCTTGTTGTGTTTCATCATTATAGAATCACCCAGTTTGCTTAAATAAGAAATTATTTATGAAGCTGTTTTACTGAAGATTAAAAATGATATCTCAAGAACCTCAGAGGGCATATATCTAAGAAAGTGTTTTAAAAATTTATAAATCAATTGTTTAAACACCATGCCCATTCCTGTTCAAACAAATCTGCTTAACAAGTAATGGTCCAAGTCTAGTTTCATCCATTAGGGACATATATCATATTTAACTAGGTTTATTACAAAAGTAAAAGGGACGCAGTGGCTCAGTGGGTTAGGACGCTGAGCTTGTCGATCAGAAGGTTGGCAGTTTGGCGGGTCGAATCCCGAGTGCCGCGTAAAAGAGTGAGCACCTGTTACTTGTCCCAGCTTCTGCCAACCTAGCAGTTCGAAAGCACGTAAAAATGCAAGTAGAAAAATAGGGACCACTCCGGTGGGAAGGTAACAGCATTCCGTGCGCCTTTGGTGTCTAGTCATGCCGGCCACATGACCACGGAGACATCCTCGGACAAGCGCTGGCTCTTCGGCTTTGAAACAGAGATGAGCACCAGCCCCAAGAGTTGGAAATGACTAGCACGCATGTGCGGGGGAACCTTTACCTTTACCTTTTATCTAGCTATCCTTGTAAACACAAGTTAAACAGCAGCCATTAATGTCAGTAACTGCAGATAATACAAATATTATCTTGGGATCCATTAACAGGAACATAGAGGGCAGATCATGAGAACTAAGAAATCTCCATGTGGACTGTATTCTGGCAAGACTCCATTTGGTATGATCCAAAAACTTGGTATGATGTTGGTTTAATATAGGGTCTTTTGCTTGAGGCAGGAGTTGGATTGGAAGACCTCTCATGTCCCTTTCAGCCTTATTATTCTACATTCTATGTCCAGTTGTTGGCATCAGAGTTCAAAATATTCAGTGGCCGGACTGGTGGAAAGGATCACTTCCAATATGGTAAAATATCTAGAAACCAAAATCCCTTGAGGAATAATTAAGGGGTATATTTAGCTTACAGAATTCTAAGGGGAGAAATCCAACATAATTTTAAGGCAAATCATTTTTTAAGAATAAACTTTATGATTGCACATTTGACTTCAGCCACAATGATGAGAAATTTATCTATTTTTAAGGGTTTTTTAAAGAAGGTGAGTCAAGAAAAACCAAATGTACAGGGATAGTATAGGGGGTACCTTGCTCAATAGTAGTAATTGTGAGAGGGATCTTGGAGTCCTAGTGGACAATCACTTAAATATGAGCCAGCAGTGTGCTGCAGCTGCCAAAAAAGCCAACACAGTGCTAGGCTGCATTAACAGAGGGATAGAATCAAGATCACGTGAAGTATTAATACCACTTTACAATGCCTTGGTAAGGCCACACTTGGAATAATGCATCCAGTTTTGGTCACCATGATGTAAAAAAGATGTTGAGACTCTAGAAAGGGTACAGAGAACAGCAACAAAGATGATTAGGGGACTAGAGACTAAAACATATAAGAAACGGCTGCTGGAATTGGGTATGTCTAGTTTAATTTATTGAATTTTATTTATTAATTTAATTTAATTTGTATACCGCCCTTCTCCCGAAGGACTCAGGGCGGTGAACAGGGCAATAAATACTAAAATACCAAAATACAAAAATTAAGAACAGATTAAACCATAATGCCCAAATACAATAAATAAATTACATAAAAACAGTAATAAAACCCAAACCCATCAGACCAGGCTGGCTTGTTCAAACAAATAGGTTTTTAGATCACGTTGGAAGGAGCAAAGGTCGGGAGCCATCCGGAGCTCAACCAGTAAGCGGTTCCACAGATCAGGCGCACTCACAGAGAACGCCCTCCCCCTGGGGGCCACCTGTCGACACTCTCTGACTGGTGGCACCCTGAGGAGGCCCTCTCTGTGGGAGCGCACTGGGCGGAGGGAAGTTGATGCCTGCCGCAGGTGCTCCCTAAGGTACTCCGGACCCATGCCATGTAGGGCTTTATAGGTCATTACCAGCACCTTGAATCTCACCCGGAAGGCAACTGGAAGCCAATGCAGCTCACGGAGCAGAGGTGTAACATGGGAGTATCGGGAGACCCCCAACAGGACTCTCGCGGCTGCATTCTGCACCAGTTGGAGCCTCCGAGTGGTCCTCAAGGGCAGCCCCATGTAGAGAGCATTGCAGTAGTCTAACCGATGAAGAGAAGGACGAGGCGGAACATGATAGCAGTGTTCCAATATCTCAGGGGCTTCCACAAAGAAGAGGGAGTCAGGCTATTCTCCAAAGTGACTGAAGGCAGGACAAGAAGCAATGGATGGAAACTAATCAAGGAGAGAAGCAACCTGGAACTAAGGAGAAACTTCCTGACAGTTAGAACAATTAACCAGTGGAACAACCTGCCTCCAGAAGCGGTGAATGCTCCAACACTGGAGGTTTTTAAGAACAGACTGGCCAGCCATTTGTCTGAAACGGTATAGGATTTCCTGCCTGAGCAGGGGATTGGACTAGATGACTTCCAAGATCCCTTCCAACTTTTATTATTATTATTATTATTATTATTATTATTATTATTATTATTATTATTATTATTATTATTATTATTATTATTATTATTATTATTATTAATTATTATTATTATTATTATTATTATTATTATTATTATTATTATTATTATTATTATTATTATTATTATGTCAACTATTAGCCAAACATATATTGGAGTTCTTAGAATCAATTTTTTCAGCACTGAAACACATTGGAAGACAACACTACCTTTGTCAAAGCAACATACTTGAAGGAAGTAAAATACAATTTCATAAAATCACTTCTCTCTTTGAATGCTGCAAAAGTTTTGGTCTTGCCCCCTGTCCCAAATATTTTATGCAAACATTGTAAAAAAAGCCTTTAAACTGTCAAAAGATTATTTTCTGATATATATTATCATGTATACCTTAGCATGATTTCATTTGATAAGCTAAGCATATATATGGTTAATATGGCTTTTGTAAATATATCCTACTTAATATATAATTTCAAAAGGATGATACATTCATAAAACTAGAACAAATTAACTTTATCCTCTGTACAACCAATTTGCTTCTTGTCAAGATGATACTAAATTGCATTTCTTATCTGCAATATCCTATCTTGTCATTAACTTTAAAGGCTCATAATATGTTCTCTCTTTGACACACAAATTCTGCTTTCCACACAGAGGGTATATTTCAAATGAGACTTCATGAACTACTAAACTTATCAAACATTTTATTTTCACAGGTAAAGATTTTCCATCCAGAAGAGTTGAGAACAAGGATGTACAAGGCTCCTTTTGGATTTTCTTTTGGCCAAATTAGCACTTTCAGTGAAGATAGAACAAATTATTTGGTGAAAAAAAATATTGATCATATGCAAAATATGGTTAGATATGGGACATATCTCCCATATTCCATTATCTGACATATTAAGCATATAGTGTTTGATTCCCATGCTCTCAACCTCTCCCCACCACACACAAACACAGGAACTACATGATAGTTTTATCAAATTGCTTCTCAAATATATTTAGCAGTGTTCATCTGGGGGGGGGGGACACAATTTATGTCTATTTTTAATGCACATTTTTCCATGTCTTGTTTACTTTTGTTTTTGTTTGGAGTTTGTATTTTAACATTGTGAATAAAATAAAGTAAAAATACATTGACAAAACAAAACTAAACTAAAAAAACTGGAAATACAGTTCCTTCTCCAACAAACAATGATTTTCCCAAAGCTGACCCTGTTCATTATTAGATCCATTGATTTTCAACTTGGAGGAACAGTGCTCCCAATACATCACAAACTGCTTCTGCCTATTAGCTTTCACATTTATATAAATATATATTTTTCAAATTAAATTTAGGAAGGCTAATACGATGGTGCCAAGCACCTTGTTACTAGTACCTTTGTTTTGGGGGGCTTAGCCTACTGTATTTAGCACTTTCCTACAGCACCATTTATGCATTCAGTCTCTCAAATGAAAGCATATTTGGTGGTGCACAACAACCAGAAAGGAGTGAGTCATATCCATAATTTATTACCGTAACACTGGGAGACCTACATTCCCAGTCAGCAACAGGATCCCTGCAAAATACCAAAGTTTGGAGAAAATAATCAAGACAAAATCATACAGGGTTTATTCCCCGGGCTAGGAGTAAAGTTGACATGTACTTGGCATGTCTAGAGAAAAGATCAATACCAAAGATCTTATTTTTCAGGGGGGAAAAACCTGTGTCCATCATTAGAACATTATAATCAGTATGGTGTTGAGATGGGCAACTTTTGGTGTTCAGTGACCACATTTTCTTAGATAGGTAAGTTCTGCAATGGGCAGAGTCATTATTCTTAATGGACAAAGCAGTGTCACACATACTGTATATCACACAATATATTATTTTATTTTATTTTACTTTTGATTAATTTCATTTGTTTATTTCTTCTTCTTTACTTCCACTTTAATTGCTTTGGGTGTTAAGGGGGATACAAAGTTCTGCTTCTTGCTCATTGTTACTTGATGTTGTTGTAATATGACTTCCCATCTTCTTCTGGATCTGCCTCATGTTCTTTGACCTTCTCTGCTTGTATATGCCTTGTACGGTATGGAATCCCAAGATAAATAAATAACGTTTGTTTATAAATGTATTTATTTACTTATTTATTTATGCTTTTCCTAAATATTTTGGGAATAATCTGCTGGGTGGGTGGAGGTTCTTGCTTATTTAAAACTGGATTGTTGTTTTTAATGCATTGCTGTTCCCCATGTTTCTTGGCACTGATTTTCAAGAACAACAACAATTGCCTTGACAGGCATAATCCATAACAAAACAAAAAAGCCAGACAATACAAGCATCACAAATAAATTCAATAAAATTAGTTCCAAATCACAAGCAACCATTTTTAATGCTAACACAATTAACAACAAAAAGCTAATTTTCATTATTTTCTTGGGATGACTTAATGTGTATATTTATTCATAATCATTTAAAAGAGCAGTTAATATGGAACTGCTAGCTAATAAGAATAAGACAGGGTAACAGGAATCTGCACTAACCCTCTAATAAAATAAAACTGTCTTAAAACCATTATTAAAGGCCATCAAATTGTCAAACATGGAATGATACTGATTCCAAGTAATGGGTACGTTTTCTAATGGCCTAAAACCTGGAGCCCTAGAGTCAGCAACTGAAAGAAGGCACTATTTAGAGAATTGTAAAACAAAAACTAAAGAAATAAATAAAAAACATAACTGTAGAAAGAAGTATGCAGAAACAGATACTTGGAGAGTATGTGACCTGATGCAGCTAAACACAAGTGCTAATAATTTACTGAAACTTAAGAACATGGAAGTTCCAGAGTAGCCTGGAAACTATGCCTAACACTAACCCTAACCCTTGTTGCTGTTGTTGTTAGCTGCAAAGTCGTGTCCGACCCATTGCAACCCCATGGACAATGTTCCTCCAGGCCTTCCTGTCCTCTACCATATTCTGGAGTCCATTTAAGCTCATGCCTACTGCTTCGGTCACTCCATCCAGCCATCTCATTCTCTGTCGTCCACTTCTTCTCTTGTCCTCAGTCTTTCCCAGCATTAAGCTCTTCTCCGGTGAGTCCTTCCTTCTCATTAGGTGGCCAAAGTATTTGAGTTTCAACTTCAGTATCTGGCCTTCTAAAGAGCAGTCAGGGTCGATCTCCTCTAGGACTGACCAGTTTGATTGTCTTGCAGTCCGAGGGACTCACAGGAGTCTTCTCCAGCACCATAGTTCAAAGGCCTCAATTCTCTGGCGCTCAGCCTTTCTTATGGTTCAACTTTCACAGCCATACATTGCAACTGGGAAGACCATAGCCTTGACTATATGCACTTGTTGGCAGGGTGATGTCTCTGCTTTTTAGTGTGCTGTCTAGATTTGCTATGGCTTTCCTCCCCAGGAGCAAGCATCTTTAAATTTCTTGGCTACAGTCCCCATCTGCAGTGATCCTAACCCTAACCTTTCCTATATTCAGCTAAAGTAGTGGGGGAACAACCAAGAAGGCATACTAGTGAGAGATTCCTTTACAGGTACCTACAAATTAACAAAGCATCAAATACCAACAGAGTTTAGTATCCTCAGGAGAACAATGGGATTGGAAGTTGTGATCAATAATCAGAGCACTCCAGGGAAGAGTGTAGAGGTTAAACAAACTAAGACTCATGACAAATTCTTCAAAACAGAGGTTGCAAAAGAAAATTCTTGGGAGAGAAGTCCACCATGAAAAAGAGTATAAAAATTAAAAGATGAAAACCAAGTACACTATAATAATGATTAAATATTAGATAACAATATTTAGAAAAAAATATCTGATGGTGATATTTATCAATCACTGTATCAGATCCAAAACAACCAACAGTGATATAAGGTCTGGAAGTTGACCACTAAAATACCATTCAGAATTTGAGAATATCCCATCTCCGTTGACCAGCCTTCATGAAATCCTGATTGATACAGATCTGAAAACCAATAGAAATAAATAGAAGCTCACTTCTGAGAAGGCAACAGATTTACAGACAATGCCAATAAAATTTCAATGCCCAACTGGATCCTATGCAATGATGCTTTTTCATGCACGAATATATGTGAAAGAGAGAGACATGTGCAATCATTTTTGGAGTTACTGGTGGTTATCTATGTCTATTTCTGCACCTCATTTTCACCACCATGAATATAATAGAAGAAACAAATACCTTTAAAATATATAGATGGTTTATCATACTTTCTTCTGTGAAATCGTGACAGCTCTCTTTTAAAGAGCAATGTGTGAACGGGTGAATAGCTTTATTTCTTTCATGATTCACGATGAATACTATATTATTCTAATAGCAGTCTCCAGTCATTTATAATTCAGGGAAGATAAAATGAATAGTCTGAATGTATGCTTTTAGCTGATTATCCTCTAAAGCACAAAAGAAATTCATGAACAGCATAAATATAAAGAAAGCCAATGTTATTTAATAGCATCCATAAGAGTAACACCTGAAATTCTGTCAGAATCAAAACAGTGTGGGTTTGAATTGCTGTTGTTCACTTAAGATCCTTCTGGATTTGGTTTCATTCCAGGACTGCAGGATCAAATAAAATCTGGAGGTGGCAGGGGGTGGTGGAAAACATTGAATAAGATATTGTCGTAGATTACTAGTTTTTCCCAAACTAATTCAAGAATAGAATAGTGTTTCAGAGCAATTACGATAAATTAAATTACCATAGATTTAAAAAGAGGTTGAAAAGTAGTGAAAGTAATAAAACCCCAAACTTTCTTTATTGTGGCAGTAAAAATGAAAAATACTAAACAATATCAACTTTTTAAATAGGGACCAAGATTTCAAATTTTCAAGATTCAAAAGAAAGTGATAAATTTGATTGACCGCTTCTGAATGTATGCTTTTATTATCTATGATAAAACAATAAACAATAAAAAACAAAGATACGTCCAATAGCTTCACCATTATAGTGATCCTCAGATGCCTTTTGCTCTGCAGATAGAGTAAAAAAGATTAATTGTATATGCCAATATGTACACAAGTAATTAGATCCCTACAGAATACCTCCTGCAATAAATAAATTGCAACCACATTCTGTAAGGCTCAAAATGCTGGCTTACACTAGTGTTCCCCTTCTCCTTGCCCCACCATGCTGGGAAAGACTGAGCTTTTCCTGCAGCTCTGTTTAATGACCTGTGCAGTCACTTAACAACTGCAATTGGGAGAGCTAGGATTGTGGCCATTGAATGAAGAGGTCATGTGATCTTGCTTAACAACTGAATTTCTGGACCCAATTAGGATTGTAAGTAGAGGACTATCTGTATAAGTGTGTGTGTGTGTGTGTTCATATTCTCCTACAGAGCTGCATAGGTTTCTCCCACATAATCTATCTGTAAAGAAATCAAATTAATAAAGACATATTTATGACTCACAAATCAACAGCTTTTTGAAGTGATACTAAACAGTTTAATAAAAACACCAAGTGAGTTAAGACTTCAAAGAAATGTGGTAATAAATCAAAACTAATCCAGTGTTCACTGTTATTTAGTGTAAAAGTTTGTGTTAATGCAACATTGATTTAAAATGCGCAGAAGCCCAGAAGTTATAAAATGTTAAATTTTAACCATGTGCCTCAGCTTACTTGTGCTTTATCATTTATACTGCTGTTTTAAGACTCTCAGAAACCCCTTAGGTGGGGGGGGACTTGTTGGCAGAGAATTTGAGGAACATTAAGGTTCCTGAAGCTGTCATTCAATCAACAAAACAAGATGAACAGCCTCTCTAAATTCTGTTACTAGTTTTGAACTAAGAAGTTCAAAACATTTTATTTTCGTCACTGAGCAGACTACAATAATCTTGCATAATAAGACTGATAAAATAAGATTAATGAGATAAAAGAGAGTTGAGTGTAAAATAAGACAAAAAAAAATATAATCAAATTGAACTGCTCCTATTGAGGTGCTGACAGGTCTTGCCAGCTATTAAACAGAATTTAGTGTCGTTATAAAAGAGTACATCACTCTCATCAGCTAAGAGACAACTAAGGTAAAAAGAATTAGTGCAATCTGGGATTTGAGGTAATAAAGTTAAAATAAGTTTGTGTCACAATCTGCGATAAGATTGACAACAGAGAAGTATGTGGGCTCTTTTTTAAAATGTTCCTGAATTACAGTGACAAAGTAGCTCATTATATGGTATTTAGTGAAATTTCTCTTCCAGAACTATAATTTGCAAAGCACTGAAATGTGCAAATGTTAGAGCTTTTTGGAAGTTTGGTATAGCTGTTTGATTGAAATATTTGTCTGGTTCATGTCTGGTGACTTGATCACTTAAACAGACACCAGCAGGGATTCAATTGTTCTTAATCTGTTGTTCCATATCAAACATCCATGGTCTGATATTCCTCTTGACTGAGTTGTATCCGTTTATATTCAAAACAAGGTTTTATAATGGCAGAGAGAAATTTAGCACTAGAAAGCAGTAAAAGATCTAGATGGTCAATGCTGACATTTTGAGTCATATAATCTATACAGCTTCATCTTCTCCTTGGTGCTTTGAATATTATTCCAAGTTGTTTGAAACAGGTCCAAAGCAGAACTTCTTCCACCGGCCCCTAGAGTTGGAAACGACCAGCACGCATGTGCGGGGGAATCTTTACTTTACCTTAAACTTCTTGAAAAGTATAACTAGAAAATTAAGAGTCTTCATACATGTATTGATCATTCTTTTGGGGGTTCATGAACATATAATATGGAAAGGGTGATCCTAATTCCTTTATGTTGTGAATTATGTAGAAGTTTATACTTGAGCTGGCATGAGCAAATTTTTCTTTAACATCTGATCACATGAAGGATTTAGATATTACAGCAATGGCTCTATTTCCATCCCATTTCTCTAACAGGTTGAGCCCTCTAGATATCTAGCTGGATGCCAGAAATTTCCCTAGATTGGTCTAGAAAAAGGGAAGGCAAAAGCTATTTAAGAGACTGCAGTTCTCTCCCAATGATTTTCCATGATAATCTGCAGAATAGGGAAAAATCATCATATCTTCTCCTTGCTAGTTGGTAGTAAACTCCAACCCCCCATAACTAAAACTGTTGCTTTAAACACGACACAGCTTTTAGGACAGCTGTTCCACTCAACCTAGACATTATTTATGTTTGTTGTAGTTCCTATTGCTTATTTAGCACATGATTAGAACATGACAGAAGTAAACATATATACACAATCCATGTAATTATATACAAAACATCTATATGGCAGTGGCCTCATAATTGGATGTCCAATTCAGCTATGTAGGCAATTGCCTCTGGCCTTTTGCAGATCTTCTAGGGAACCAGAGAATGCACATCTGTTATGTATTCTTGTCTTTCATTTCCCCCATTGGTCTTCCTCCCATCTTTTCCACATTGCCTTAGGCATGGAATTAGTTTCCTGCAGTTGTTTACTCAGTTTCCTTACTTTTTCTCACAGTGTCTTCTTAAGCTTTACCTTTAAAAAAATGTCTCCAATACAAAGTCACTTGAACTCTTTTAAAAAAAAATAATAATAAGAAAGAACAGAAAATCCACCACTGTTTTGGAATGCTCACTTCAAAAGTGATTCAGTATTTTACCTAATTTTTACATCATCTTTGCATAATCTATTTCCCCTTTCTTTGTGGTGTTGCACTGATACTCAGATTGTGAACCTTTGGGCAAAAAGCTGACTTTTTAAATCCTCTGGGAAGGGTTTTGCTTCTTTATGTGCTGTATAAGCCTTTCATGTCAGTGCTTGTTCTGATTTATTTTCTGGAAGGACTTCCCATGAAGCTTGAGACAGAAATTAACTGTCAAATTTGGGGACATGATATACTTGCATAACATTATGTGCTCCCCAAAATAAAATTAATGAAATGAAATTAACTGGATGGAAAAAAACAAAAAAACAAACTCCACCTGAAATTATGGCATCTTTCAAATAAACTGCAAAAATTTTAAAGGTGTGAAATAATAGTTTAAAGATCAGAAGGAAGTAGGCGCACAAATTCATATGTTGTTCTTTGAATTTGGCCAAACAGCAAGAGAAAACCTAGAGCAGAGGTCCCCAACCTTTTGGGCACCAGGGACCGGTTCCATGGAGAGAGGGCTTTCCGTGGACCGGAGGGTGTGTGGTTTTGTGTGCTGCCTGCATCTCGTGGATGGGGCTTTGCTTGTTTGTGCAGCCCACTTGCTGGCATGTTTGGCCTGGCACTGGTCCACAGACCTGGGGTTGGGGACCCCTGCTTTAGAACATAAGAACCCAGACCAAACTATTTGTGCAGTACACAGTGAAAACTTTTTTTTCTTCTCCTTATTATGTGTGCAGGCACAGAAGAGTGCAAATTCTGATTTCAAAAACAGTATGCAGGGCCATCGCTTGGAGTTAAACATTATTTTTCCCGCTCTCTCACACTGAAGGAAATACATTAGGATTACCCTGCTGAGTTTGCAACCTCCAGAAGCACTTTTTCTTCTTTCTCTAGCTGTTTCCAGATAACCACTATGTTTGCTTTGTGGACAGGTTTTCCATAATTCATATATCTCTAAGATTAATAGAACTCTCTAGAAGCTGCTTCTTTTGCAACAAGGACCAATAATTCCATTCCATTCTTAACCTTCTCTCCTAATTCTGCTTTTGCAACACTGTTATTGTTCAAAGCCAAGATTTTTTTACACCAAAACAAGGCATGTTCAAGATGAGATTAATTTATTTTATTAACAGTGTATATCCCCTAAAGGAGTAATATAGGTTTGAAAACCACGCAGGATATCCATCATTAGAAAAACACGAATCATCACTGGCAATATTATTTGTTTGCTTAATAAAATTATGTCATGCCTTTTCTCCACTTTCTGAAGAGGTTAGGCATAGCAGTTCTTCCTTCAGTTTTTCCTACAACATCATATCTTTGGGTAGGCTGGATCTCAAATGACACACCCAAACTCCTACAGTGAACTTTATGGATGGAAGTTGATTTCCTTTGTTCCAATTCAATCACTGTATTGTATTGCTCTCTATTAATAAAATAGAACAGAATCCAATCCCCACAAGCTCATTGCAATGCTTAATTCATTCTTCACATTAAAGATTCAAGTAGGTATCTGAAACCCTTTGTGGTAGACATCAAAATAGATGTTTTTTGGCAATTTTGGTCATTTTTAAATAACAAAAAAAGTGGGGAGAGAAGAATGCAAGTGGTATCAGTAAGTTCTATTAATATAAAGCATAACTGGAAACATATGTAAAAGTGACTGAACATAGTATCTTCAGACCAGTATAATGAATCTATTCCCCTGGTAATGTGTAGGACTATCCAGCCATGATGGTAGTGATCTAAAGGCCTCATAGCCACGCCTGCCTCCTGGTCTTCAAGCAGGAGCCAAGAGACCAGGAAGATGCACAGAGCGAGCACTGGGTCTGTCTGGGGCAATGCAGCTCCATCCAGAACCAGAGATGGGAGAGCGTTGACTGTGGAGAGTCCAAATATCCATAGCAAGTCCATCTTTCTAGAGTTCAGTGGAGCCTGTATTAACCCATCCAATCCCCAACAACCCACAGACACTGGGATAGGACATCCACTGGGATAGGACATCCACGTGGCCTGGGGATAGAGATATAAATCTTGGTGTTATTTGCATACTATTGATATCTTACACCAAACTGATATGCTGTTCAGTTGAACAAAACAACAGGAATAAATCTAGTGCTTCTTTCCTTTAGTGTCTTCATTAATTAAAGTAACTAGTTAAGGTGTTAGGTATTTCAGAATTTTTCAAATATTCTATCAAACATCTCTAAGCACAATAGTCTAGGTTTTTAAATGTACTTTACTTATGTGTAAAACATTAGAATTGCTTTGGAAAATGTTTTCCCCATAAATATGGTTGGTCCCTGCAACATATTAATAACAATAATGACAGCTGTCATAGGCCGCTTTACGCGGCTGCACTGACAGCTGTCAAAAGAAGCGCACATGCGCAGTCGCACCCGCGGCCTACTAGTCTAACACGCGGCCGTTTGACAGCTGTCAAACGCCGCGCATGCGCACTAAGCCGCAAGCTGTCAAACCCGCGGCTAGCCTACAACGGCAGCCGCGAGCTGTCAAAACTAGCGCATGCGCCTTAACAGCGGCTAGCTGTCAAAACGCCGGCCGCCCGCCAAAACCAGCTGATGGGATTCCCCCCAGCTAACGCCCTTGCGCTATCACTGGGGAGATTGTCAAACTGCCAGCTGACCCATTTGGTTACGGTCCCTCGGCGGGAAGAATTCCCACAGCTGATTTGCTGTCCTATTTGACAGCTGCCTATATAAGGCATGTTTGTTCTGTTCTGTTTGTCCGGGCTGAGTTAATAAAGTTGGTTAACCGAAGACGCGTCTCCCTCGTCCTTCCTGCCGCTAATCCAGTCCCAACCATAGAGGCCTTTAGTAAGATGATTAGAACTGGCTCTTCTCTCCATTGTTGGTCTCCTTTGAGCTGAATCTCCGGTTGAATGATTTGTAGAAATCTTCAGTTCTGTTCCCATTTTATTTCCTAGTATATGGGCCGTATTACTCTGTATTAGTTAATTATGACAACCTCTTTTTCTTTTTTGTTATCTTTAATACTTTTGCTACTTTTATTTTATACTTATACTTTTACACAGGGCTTTTTCTCATAGAATGCTCAGAATGGAGTTCCGGCACCTTTTTTGGATGGAACCTTGTAGGATAGGCAAGGCGGGTTGTATGACATGTGTGAGTTCCGGCACCTTTTTCTTTTACAAAAAAAGCACTGCTTTTACACAAGAATACACTTACACAAAACAAGTTTTGTTGTTTAAAGTCTCTGCTGTAGTTGCAAGCATGATCTCTGATAACATCACCTCCCAAGGCTTAAACCTGTGGAAAACTGCAGTTCTCTTGTTTCCTCATGAGGAGCAGCCATCCAGAGCACCTGTGTGTGATCTCTTATCTTTTCCTTATAAGATTCTAAGTCCACACCAGTCTACTCACTGGTTCCTTGATTTTTGCCAGAGTCAGTTCAACATTGGCAGTTCACCCACACCTCCCTGCAAAATCCTATCATTTATGTATTTCTCTATCCCACCCAGAGCCACATTGTTTGAGATGGACAGACATATACAGTAAATATAAATGTGCACAAAATGCATATCTCTAACACCAAAAGTTTTTATTTTTTATTTTCATTAAAATATAAATTTATTTCAGATTAAAACAAAGTCTGTGTCAAAAGATTTTAGTGTTAGCTTTATCCAGCCCTGCACAACATTCACTGATACAAACATTTACTACAATTCTACGTGCATCAAGTCTTACTAATCACGACTCAAATTGAAATAAAAGCAAGTGAAACACATTTTGGGTCTCCATTTTGGACATCTGTCTTAAGCATGAATTCCACATTTATAAACTTCCTGTCTGATATTTCCTTTATTGTTCATTTCTCATTTTTGACAGATATTTATGAGTAGATAACCTGAGATATAGTTTCTCAAACTTTAAAGTATCACTGACTCAAATATGTTTTTATCAATGCACATTTCTCCAAAGTACACTTAGGGAGGCAAAAATTGCACTTCAAATAGCTGTACAATGTCGCCTTTAACACATTCCTGGATTTGCCTATTTTAGAATCAACAGAAGAATTTACAACTCTTTATATTATGGCCTGATTGGCTTTGGATTCACTGATGTGACTTTCAATAACAGATCAGGAATGCATGTGGAATGTTTTCTAAAATTACGTACATACATTTATTTTCTTCAGAAACCATTATTTGTATTAGCCTGCAGGCAAAGGCTTTTCCTTAGAAATTGTCTGCAGTGCATTCCCCAGTATTCAAATTGTGCAGGCGGTGTTTCCTCAGTTGTGGTTTGGAAGTCAGCAGTAGGTCAGAGAACCATGACAGCAATTATTGTTTATAACCATATTAGTGAATACTATAGGTGGAAACAAGGGACGTGGTGGCTCAGTGGGTTAGGACGCTGAGCTTGTCGATCAGAAGGTCGGCAGTTTGGCGGGTCGAATCCCGAGTGCCGCGTAACAGAGTGAGCGCCTGTTACTCGTCCCAGCTTCTGCCAACCTAGCAGTTCGAAAGCACGTAAAAATGCAAGTAGAAAAATAGGGACCACTCCAGTGGGAAGGTAACAGCGTTCCGCGCGCCTTTGGCGTCTAGTCATGCCAGCCACATGACCACGGAGACGTCCTCGGACAAGCACTGGCTCTTCGGCTTTGAAACGGAGATGAGCACCGGCCCCTAGAGTCGGAAACGACTAGCACGCATGTGCGGGGGAAACTATACCTTTACCTTTATAGGTGGAAACAAGGGCAAAAGCAAGTGAAGAAGGGGAAGGAGGTCAATCAAAGGAATTACAGGCAGTCCTCAACTTATGATCACAACGGAGCCCAAAATTGATATTGCTAAGCGAGACATTTGTTAAGTGAGCTTTGCCCCATTTTACGACTTTTCTTGCCACCGTTGTTAAGTTAATCACTGCAGTTGTTAAGTTAGTAGCACAGTTGTTAAGTAAATCTGGCTTCCCCCTTGACTCTGCTTGTCAGAAGGTTGCAACAAGGTGATCACATGATCCCAGAACCCTGCAAAAGTCATAAATGTGACTCAGTTGTCAAGTGTCTGAATTCTGATCACATGACCATGGGGATGCTGCAGCGGTCATAAGTGTGAAAAATGGTCATAAGTCACTTTTTTTTCAGTGATGTACTGTAACAGTCACTAAATGTAAGTGAAGGATTACCTCCAGTCTGCCTCTGAAATCAAATTGATCCAATATCTGAAGTTTCTCTAACGGAACTATCACTTCCTAGAACTGAAAGCTGAATAATGGTATGCATACAGTATAACAATTACTTTAAACCTTAGAAGCCTTACAAAATATATATTTTTTTCAAACAAACAGAAATCCAGAATGGATGGAAACACCAAAGTTGACGTAATTACCTGTGCGTGATTATTGGATTTGTTCTTAAAATAAATTGTATTCCTGGCTGATGATAGAATTGCCTTTGATACATCTCTGCTTCTCTTGTGATTTGTTTTTTTTTTTCCCCAGTTGTCCTGAAGTACTGACACTTGGTGCCAAAAATATTTGACAAAGATCATTGTCAGCATATTTGCGGAACGAGTTGCTCTCCTTTCTTCCCCTTGAAATGTTTTGGCTTTATAAGGTTCACATGCTAGCCATGACAGATTGCTTGTGACAGGAGGTGTCAAGGAAGGGAATAAAGTTTTAAACTGTCAACTTTATCTCTCTCCCTAATTATCATGCTCCTCATGTTAAAGGTAAAATCTTCCTAGAACCATTACATCCTGTTTGTTAAAGCTGTAGTTTCTCAGTTCCTACCTGGAATATCACTGCTTGGTCTGGGCAATAGTTTTAAAGCTGGTGAAGGCACCCAGTTTTAAAGACATATGCACAGATACCTAGCTATTTGTTTCTCTCACCCAACACTATCAATTCAAATTTGTGCAGGAAGGCAAGCAGGATGATTGGGAAATGCCTCTTCCAAGTCTCAGCTACCTTTGAATGAATCCATAGTGCCCCATCTCAGAACAAACACATAAAGAAATTGGATTTACAGATTGTGATATGTTTAAGATGTGTGTGAAGAAACCCTCCAAAATTTAGCTAAATGTGGCACAAAAGAAGTAATATCAAAATACAGCTCAAAATAATTTGACGGAAGTTTCATTTGTACTCTTCCACTTACAGAGCTGAACACCTAAAGGTAACATGCCTGGAAAATGTGAACGTCTAAAATAGCCACTGGTCAAAACTATAATTGGTCAATGAGTTTCTGTCCTAAAACTGCTCAAGAGATAAAACGGAAAGTGGGATGGCTATTATCTTTGAAGAAAGCATCAGTAGAGAATGACAGAAATTTTCTTTCATTTTTTTTCAGGTGGCTCTTTTCTTATAACTAATAATAACCTATCAACCATAAAAAGAAGAAAATGGATACTCCTACTGGCAGTAAATTCCTATATGTGTTTACTGGAATAAAGTTTTATTGAGTTCAGCAAGACTTACTCCCAAGTGGAACTCTGCAGATCAATATAAATCTTGTGGATTTTACTATCTATATTGGGGAGAGTGTGTGTGTGGGGGGGGTAGCATTCCAGTCTGCCAGCCTTTTACATGGATTTAAAAGAAATCTATGTATATTAATAAAAATCACATCATCTTTTTCATTCATGGTTGCTAATGTAAATCCTAAGAAATTCTCTTTAATGAAAACTTCCCTGGTGTCATTTTTACATAAATTGTGCTGGCACTAATTTTAGCATGAATTTTCTTTCAATATCAAACACACACACACACACATATATCTGTCTGTCTGTCTATCTATCCATCCACCCATCCATCCATTATGCATCTATCTATCTATCATCGATCTATCAATCTGTCTGTCTATCCATCCATCCATTATCTATCTATCTATCTATCTATCTATCTATCTATCTATCTATCTATCTATCTATCTATCTATCCATTTGTCCATCCATCCATTATCTGTCTGTCTGTTTGTCCGTCCATCCGTCCATCCTCTATCTATCTATCTATCTATCTATCTATCTATCTATCTATCTATCTATCTATCTATCTATCTATCTATCTATTATTGAACACCCAAGGTTTTCTTGTAGTCAGTCCAGGCTCTACTCAGATTGTTCTGTCTAAACCTGGAGACTTGGACAACTGCTGTTTTGAGCCTCTGGTGTTCTCTTCTGAGCTGTGTTTTTGTATTGGCCAATATTGTCTGTAGTTATGATGCCTGGATTTTCCATGTTGTGGGGAGGCAGGTTATTGGCCAGTAATGAGATGGAACTGTTCCTTGTGGGGGTCTTCCATGAACAGTAATGTTGTTCCTTTCTTAGGGATCGGGTACAAACAGTGAGGGTCGGGTCTTCTTTGTCCACCCCCCTGAAGCTTTGCACCGGCACGCCACAGGGCTGTGTGCTTAGCCCCTACCTGTACTCTTTATACACTTATGATTGTGTATCATCTGACCCATCCACTGCGATAATCAAGTTCGCAGATGATACAACTGTGGTGGGTCTTATTACAGGTGGGGATGAGACAGCATATAGGGCGGAGGTACAAAAACTATCCATATGGTGTAGTAACAACAACTTGCACCTAAACATCAGCAAGACGAAAGAGATGGTGTTAGACTTCCGGAGAAAAAAAGAGGAACCTGCCCCACTTTACATCGGGGAGGACTGTGTAGAGAGAGTTCCCTCCTTTAAATTTCTGGGAGTCTACCTCTGTGAAGATCTGACCTGGAAAGTTAACACAACCCAGGTGGCTAGAAAGGCCCAACAGAGGCTTCACTTTCTTAGGATCTTGCGGAAGAACAGGGTAGAACAACAGCTAATGACCCTCTTTTACCGGTCTACCATAGAGAGCGTCCTCTCGTACTGTATTGTGGTTTGGTATGCCGGTCTGACAGCCGCGGATAGGAAAGTATTACAGAGGGTAGTGAGCACAGCACAAGACATTGTGGGCTGTTCCCTGACACCACTGGATGACATCGCCAGGGCTCGTTGCCTTGGAAGAGTGAGGAAGATTCTCAGGGATGACTCACACCCTGGACGGTATCTCTTTACTCTCCTACCATCCGGTAGGAGATATAGGAATATAGCCAGCCGTACCAACAGGCTGAAGAATAGCTTTTATCCGTGGGCTGTTAGGCTTTTGAATGGGAGATAATCTAATGCAGAATTGACTTGGGAGGCCGGTGTGTGGTGTAGTTGGTTCACATGGTGTGGTGGGATGGAGGGTTTGTTGTCACTGTGTGTTGGGGGGAGAGAGCACAGGGGGAGGCTCAGCTAATCTCAATGTACACATGTTGTACTTTGACAATAAAGGTTTATTATTATTGATCAGCCCGTCTGGGTGGGACCCTCCTGCTAGCAGTTGGTTCATTTGTGCTGCTAGAGTTCGTGCACTGCTGTCAGTTTGCTTAGCTAGTAGGTGTGGGTCATGTTTGAATCAGGAACTGTCCAGCCCTTCACGTTTTTAGTTAGTTAGTTACATTTATATACCGCCCTATTCCCTGAGGACTCAGGGCGGTTTACAGGGAATTAAAAAATCCACCATACAAAAGTTAAAAAACCAAATTAAAAAATATTAAATTGACCCTGTATACTTAAAACCCCAATTAAAAATTTCTCCTCAGCCTGGGCCTGAGAGCTCAAAGAGCCAAGTCTTCAGGCCCCGGTGGAATGATCGGAGGTCGGGGGCAGTCCTCAGCTCCACCGGCAGCTGGTTCCAGAGGGCAGGCGCTCCCACTGAGAAGGCCCTATCCCTGGGTGTCACCCGCCGGCAATCTCTCACCGGCGGCACCCTGAGCAGACCCTCCCTGTGGGAGCGCACTGGGCGAAGGGCGTTTGATGCCGGCAGCAGGTGTTCCCTCAAATAGCCCGGACCCAGGCCATGTAGGGCTTTATAGGTAATAACCAGCACCTTGAATTTCACCCGGAGGGCAACCGGAAGCCAATGCAGCTCGCGGAGTAGAGGTGTTACATGGGAGTATCGGGAGACCCCCATTACAACTCGCGCGGCCGCATTCTGCACCAGTTGAAGCCTCCGAGTGGTCTTCAAGGGCAGCCCCATGTAGAGAGCGTTACAGTTGTCCAAACGGGAGGTAACAAGCGCATGAGTAACTGTGCGTAGGGCATCTCGGTCCAGATAGGGACGCAACTGGCGCACCAGGCGAACCTGTGCAAAAGCCCCCCTGGTCACGGCTCCTATGTGGTCTTCAAAATTGAGCCGTGAGTCCAGGAGGACGCCCAGGTTGCGAGCCCTATCAACGGGGGGTAACACCTCACCCCCCATCGTTAGAAGTGGAATAAGTTGGTTAACCCAAGATGCCGATATGCACAGCCACTCAGTCTTGGCGGGATTGAGACGAAGCCTGTTTCTCCCCATCCAGACCTGAACCGCCTCCAGGCACCGGGACATCATGGAGAGGGCATCGCTGGGTTGGTTCGGGGTGGAAAGAAAAAGTTGGGTATCATCAGCGTACTGGTGATACCCCACCCCGAAACCACGAATGATCTCGCCCAGCGGCTTCATATAGATGTTGAACAGGAGAGGCGAGAGGACCGACCCCTGAGGAACTCCACAAATGAGAGACCTCGGGGCGGATCTCTGCCCTCCTGTCAACACCGACTGCAAGCGGCCCAGGAGATAGGAGGAGAACCACCGTAAAATGGTGACTTCTTGACAGCTTCCAACAAGCCAAGTCAATGGGGAAGTTGCAGCAATGTTGCAACTTCAAACAGTCCTGAAAAGTGGTCATAAACTGAGGACTACTGTATTTTTCATTATGATACATTTGTGACTAATTTTACATTGTCTAATTGACAGCTCTGACTCAAGAAAATGAGCTTTTGGAGGAGGGAGGCATTAAAATGAAACATTTCAGCTGCTCATCAAACTTCTCTCCTATCAGTTTGGCATTTTGTGAAGTAAAGCATCATTTTGGAGATCCACTCATCACTAGCGACTAGGTCAGGGGTCTTCAAACTTGGCCCTTTTATGACTTGTGGACTTTAACTCCCAGAATTCCTCAGCCAGACACAACTTCAGGATCTGGCCTTCTAAAGAGCAGTCAGGGTTGATCTCCTCTAGGACTGACCGGTTTGATCACCTTGCTGTCAAAGGGACTCACAGGAGTCTTCTCCAGCACCATAGTTCAAAGGCCTCAATTCTTTGGCACTCAGCCTTTCTTATGGTCCAACTTTCACAGCCATACATCATAACTGGGAAGACCATAGCCTTGACTATATGCACTTTTGTTGGCAGGGTGATGTCTCTGCTTTTTAGTGTGCTGTCTAAATTTGCCATGGCTTTCCTCCCCAGGAGCAAGCGTCTTTTAATTTCTTGGCTGCAGTCCCCATCTCTGGTGATCTTGGAACCTAGGAAAATAAAATCTGTCACTACCTTCATTTCTTCCCCATCTATTTGCTAGGAATTGAGAGGGCCAGATGCCATGATCTTGTTTTTCTTAATGTTAGCTTTTAAGCCAACTTTTGCACTGTCCTTCTTCACTCGCAACAAAATTCTCTTTAGTTCCTCTTCACTTTCTGCCATTAGAGTGGTATCATCTGCATATCTTAGGTTGTTGATATTTCTCCCAGCAATCTTAATTCCAACTTTTGATTCATTTAGCCCTGCCTTTCTCATGATGTGCTCTGCATATAAGTTAAATACGCAGGGCAACAGTATACAGCCTTGCCGGATTCCTTTCCCAATTTTGTACCAATCAGTGGTTCTGTGTCCAGTTCTCACTGTTGCTTCTTAACCCACATATAGATTTGTCAAGAGACAAATAAGATGGTCTGGAACACCCATCTCTTTAAGAACTTGCCACAGTTTGTTGTGATCCACACAATCAAAGGCTTTAGCATAGTCAATGAAGCAGAACTCCCTAGTTTTCTCCATGATCCAGTGTATGTTGGCAATTTGATCTCTAGTTCCTCTGCCTCTTCAAAATCCTGCCTGTACTTCTGGTAGTTCTCGATCCACATACTGCTGGAGTCTAGCTTGTAGGATTTTAAGTATAACTTTACTAGCATGTGAAATGAGTGCAATGGTGCGATAGTTTGAACATTCTTTGGCACTGCCTTTCTTTGGAATTGGAATGTAAACTGATCTTTTCCAATCCTGTGGCCACTGTTGAATTTTCCAAATTTGCTGGCAAATTGAGTGTAGCACTTTTACTGCATTGTCTTTTAAGATTTTGAATAGCTCAGCTGGAATACTGTCACCTCCACTAGCTTTTTTGTTACTCACCTTTCCTAAGGCCCATTTCACTCCACATTCTAGGATGTCTGGCTCGAGGTCAGTGACCACGTCATCGTGGTTATCAGAGAGGTTAAGTTCATTCTTGTATAGTTCTTCTATGTAATTTTGCCACCTCTTCTTAATCTCTTCTGCCTCTGTTAGGTCCCTGCCATTTTGGTCCTTTATCATGCCCATTTTTACATTAAACGTTCCCTTCATCTCTGCAATTTTCTTGAAGAGATCTCTGGTCCTCCTATTCTATTGTTTTCTTCTATTTCTTTGCACTGTTCATTTAAGAAGGCATTCTTATCTCTTCTAGCTATTCTCAGGATTTATGCATTCAACTGGGTGCATCTTTCTTTTTCTCCCTTGCCTTTCACTCCCCTGCTGTCCTCAGCTATTTGCAAAGCTTCCTCAGACAGCCAATTTGCTTTCTTGCATTTCTTTTTCTTTGGGATGGCTTTAGTTGCTACCTCCTGTACAATGTTGCGAACCTCCGTCCATAGTTCTTCAGACACTCTATCAGATCTAATTCCTTAAATCTGTTTGTCACCCCTACTGTGTATTTATCAGGGATAAATATCTGAGTGGGCTAGTGCTTTTCCCTACTTTCTTCAGTTTAAGCCTAAATTTTGCAGCGAGAAGCTCATGGTCTGAACCACAGTCAGCTCCTGGTCTTTTTTTTTATTGAAAAGTTTTAACATACATTTTATCTTTAACAGTCCCCCCTCCCCCTCCCCCCCTCCCTCCCTCCCTACCCCTCTCCCCCTCCCCCCCAACTTCCCAGAGCTAAGTACAAGGTATAAAAAAAACAATCATAAACAACCATATACTAACAACCATAAACTCTAAAATCTATCACTCTCTGGCTTATATAGGATAATACAAACACTAATAATATTAAATATATACAGAGAAAAAAAAGGAAAAAAAAGAAAAAGAAAAGGAAGACTTATTCAAATGCTACATGAAACTTTTTAGTCCTATATTTGTTCTGAATATACTCAATCCATTTTCTCCATTCCATAATATAACGTTCTTGCGAGTGATCTTTCAAATAAGCCGAAATCTTTGCCATCTCTGCCAGGTCAGAAACATTTAAAGTCCATTCTTCTATGGTCGGCAGTTCCTCTTTCTTCCAATACTGACCTATTAAGAGTCTTGCTGCCGTAATTAAATTCAACATCAACTTAGTGTCCACAACCGTAGCATCTGTAATTATTCCCAACTGTCGGGCCGGCCACGCCCGACATTCGGACGGGCTGCGGGGAGACTCACCAGACCGCCAGGCTCCTGCAGAGCACCCCGTCAGGCCCCGAAGCCTCCCGCCGGCGCCCATCGTCTCCCAGAGGGCCAGGACGGCATACGGCCCTCCCCAGCTGACCGGTAACCGGAGCAGCCCACCAGGCCCCGAAGCCTCCCGCCAGCGCCCGTCGTTTCCCGGAGGGCCGGCTCAGCATGCGGCCCTTCCCAGCATCCCCGTAACCGCCCGGAGCAACGTACCAGGCCGCAGGGCCATTCGCCGGCATCCTCACCTCCTCGCCATGCTGCCGGGCTCCGGAAGCGGCTGGCCACGCCCACACCTCTCCGACGGGCCGAGGAATGGGTCAATTAAAAGAACAGCGCAGCGGCGGGCCACCTGTCAGCTGGGGAGGCCACGGACCAGCCAGCCGGCTCCCAGAAGCTGCTTACAGGCCGGGAAGGGGCCGTGCGATGGACTGGGCGATGGACTGGGCGATGGCTGCCCAGCGCCCGAGCTGCAGAACAGGAATGGGTGCCTGGGTGGGCCAGGGGGTGACGGAGACGGCCGGTGGGCCGGGGAGGGGTTTAGAGCGCAGATTACGGTTGCAGGTCCCGTGCCGTAAGCTAGGACCCAAATACCTCGGGCCGTTCCGGGTGGTGCAGGTGGTAAACCCGGTGACAGTGCGGCTGCAGTTGCCTAAGTTTTTGGGTAAGGTCCACCCGGTGTTCCATAGTAGCCTGCTGAAACCTGCTCCAGCAGCTACCGCGGCAGCAGGGGAGGGGGGTCCCGGACCGGTTCACGCTGACCAGTATGAGGTGCAGGAGGTCTTGGACTCCAGGGTGCGGAGGGGGGGGCGGCGAAAGAAGCGTTGGATCGGTCTGCTGTAGCGACCAAAGCACAGGCGGACAAAAAACGAAAACCCTTTGCTACACCGCGGGTGGGGGACCTGGTTTACTTGTCCACCAAGTATTTACGGTTGCAGGTCCCGTGCCGTAAGCTAGGACCCAAATACCTCGGGCCGTTCCGGGTGGTGCAGGTGGTAAACCCAGTGACGGTGCGGCTGCGGTTGCCTACGTTTTTGGGTAAGGTCCACCCGGTGTTCCATAGTAGCCTGCTGAAACCTGCTCCAGCGGCTACCGCGGCAGCAGGGGAGGGGGGTCCCGGACCGGTTCACGCTGACTTACTATCAGACCCCGTCCGACGAGTCACCAAAAGATTGAAACCGGAACGGGAGCTGGTTCTTCTAGCCGTGTTTATTTTCCGCATAAACAGTTGCTCAAAGACAAATGAAGTCAGCGTTGACTTCACAGCACAGTCAACGCTGTTAAATATCCGGCAAGGCCGACTCCCACCACCACACCCTTAATCACACCACCACGCCCCCACCCTACTTAAACACCGCCTCCCAAGATTCCCTCCTTTTGGCTCCCATCCCACCACCAATGCAGCCGGTAAGTTACCCCCCAGCCTAAACCTCCCTCCTTTCCCCCAGAACTCTGCCTAGGCTCCTCTTTCCCCTCACCGCCCCAGACCGCCGCAATCTGCGCTCTAAACCCCTCCCCGGCCCACCGGCCGTCTCCGTCACCCCCTGGCCCACCCAGGCACCCATTCCTGTTCTGCAGCTCGGGCGCTGGGCAGCCATCGCCCAGTCCATCGCCCAGTCCATCGCACGGCCCCTTCCCGGCCTGTAAGCAGCTTCTGGGAGCCGGCTGGCTGGTCCGCGGCCTCCCCAGCTGACAGGTGGCCCGCCGCTGCGCTGTTCTTTTAATTGACCCATTCCTCGGCCCGTCGGAGTGGTGTGGGCGTGGCCAGCTGCTTCCGGAGCCCGGCAGCATGGCGAGGAGGTGAGGATGCCGGCGAACGGCCTTGCGGCCTGGTACGTTGCTCCGGGCGGTTACGGGGATGCTGAGAAGGGCCACATGCTGAGCCGGCCCTCCGGGAAACGACGGGCGCCGGCGGGAGGCTTCGGGGCCTGGTGGGCTGCTCCGGTTTCCGGTCAGCTGGGGAGGGCCGTATGCCGTCCTGGCCCTCTGGGAGACGATGGGCGCCGGCGGGAGGCTTCTGGGCCTGACGGGGTGCTCTGCAGGAGCCTGGCGGTTTGGTGAGTCTCCCCGCGGCCCGTCCGAATGTCGGGCGTGGCCGGCCCGACATGCCGCCCCCCCTACCAAGGGTCCTCCTGCAGACGTAGAAAACAAGCAGCATTCACTATGCACACACCCCAATGTCCCCCACCCCCCGGCCTGCCAGGGTGGGCTCGGTGGAACGCCCGGATCAAATGTGGAGCATGGACATCTTCCCGTGACACCCACGTCGCCTCCTCCACCGGGTACCCCTTCCACTGAAGGAGATACTGTAGAGCACCCCTCCGCACCCTGGAGTCCAAGACCTCCTGCACCTCATACTGGTCAGCGTGAACCGGTCCGGGACCCCCCTCCCCTGCTGCCGCGGTAGCCGCTGGAGCAGGTTTCAGCAGGCTACTATGGAACACCGGGTGGACCTTACCCAAAAACTTAGGCAACCGCAGCCGCACCGTCACCGGGTTTACCACCTGCACCACCCGGAACGGCCCGAGGTATTTGGGTCCTAGCTTACGGCATGGGACCTGCAACCGTAAATACTTGGTGGACAAGTAAACCAGGTCCCCCACCCGCGGTGTAGCAAAGGGTTTTCGTTTTTTGTCCGCCTGTGCTTTGGTCGCTACGGCAGACCGATCCAACGCTTCTTTCGCCGCCCCCCAGGCAGCCGTGATCTGATGCATCCAGTCAAGCGGTGAGCACGGAGATCCCTCGTCCTGGGGGCACTCACTGAAGGGAACGAACTCGTGACCAGTGACCACCCGAAATGGAGAGAAGCCAGTACTACTGTGAACTGCGTTATTGTATGCAACTTCAGCAAGCGCTAACAGGTCTACCCAGTCTGTCTGCCGAAAAGAAACATAGCTCCGTAAATAGCGTTCAACAGCAGCGTTGGCTCGTTCTGCGGCCCCGTTGGTGCTGGGGTGATAAGCGGTACTCAATCCCTGAGACGAACCGATATGACGCAGGAACTCTCTCCAAAACCGGGCCGTGAACTGCACCCCTCTATCCGAAATCACACGCTGCGGCACTCCATGTAGCCGATATACTTGCGTGAGGAACAACCAAGCTAGGCGACGGGCTGATGGCAACCCCTTACACGGGACAAAATGTGCCTGTTTAGAAAACAGGTCAACTACTGTCCACATAACGGTGTGACCCTTACTCTCTGGAAGGTCCACAACGAAGTCCATGGTGATGTCCTGCCAAGGCCGAGTTGGGTCAGCTACTTGTTGCAACAACCCCAAAGGCTTCCCAACTTGGGGTTTTGTAGTGGCACAAATATGGCAATGCCGTACGTACTGCTCGATGTCACTCTTCATGCGGGGCCACCAGAATTGACAATGTGCCAGATGTAAAGTTTTCACAAACCCGAAATGTCCCGCCTGTTTGGCATCGTGACACCCATGTAGAACACGTGGCCGCACGGTTTCAGGCACATACAATCGTGTTCCATGCCACGCTAAACCGTCCCGCAGAGTTAATAGTCCCGGATTACTCAGCAACCAGGCATCCTCCTGCAAGGTCCTTTTGATGGCCTGGTTCAAATTCTCCTCCGACACCTGTCTTGCACTCTCTGAACCAATCCCCTCGTTTGCCAGTGTCGGGATGAGTGCCTGCACCACCTCCTCCCTCTTGCTGTCAAACTGAGGCATGCGTGACAAGGCATCCGCCAGAAAGTTCCGACCCCCCGGCACATACTTCAGCACAAAACGGAAGCGACGAAAGTATAAGGCGGACAAAAAACGAAAACCCTTTGCTACACCGCGGGTGGGGGACCTGGTTTACTTGTCCACCAAGTATTTACGGTTGCAGGTCCCGTGCCGTAAGCTAGGACCCAAATACCTCGGGCCGTTCCGGGTGGTGCAGGTGGTAAACCCGGTGACGGTGCGGCTGCGGTTGCCTAAGTTTTTGGGTAAGGTCCACCCGGTGTTCCATAGTAGCCTGCTGAAACCTGCTCCAGCGGCTACCGCGGCAGCAGGGGAGGGGGGTCCCGGACCGGTTCACGCTGACCAGTATGAGGTGCAGGAGGTCTTGGACTCCAGGGTGCGGAGGGGTGCTCTACAGTATCTCCTTCAGTGGAAGGGGTACCCGGTGGAGGAGGCGACGTGGGTGTCACGGGAAGATGTCCATGCTCCACGTTTGATCCGGGCGTTCCACCGAGCCCACCCTGGCAGGCCGGGGGGTGGGGGACATTGGGGTGTGTGCATAGTGAATGATGCTTGTTTTCTACGTCTGCAGGAGGACCCTTGGTAGGGGGGGCGGCATGTCGGGCCGGCCACGCCCGACATTCGGACGGGCCGCGGGGAGACTCACCAGACCGCCAGGCTCCTGCAGAGCACCCCATCAGGCCCCGAAGCCTCCCGCCGGCGCCCATCGTCTCCCAGAGGGCCAGGACGGCATACGGCCCTCCCCAGCTGACCGGTAACCGGAGCAGCCCACCAGGCCCCGAAGCCTCCCGCCGGCGCCCGTCGTTTCCCGGAGGGCCGGCTCAGCATGCGGCCCTTCCCAGCATCCCCGTAACCGCCCGGAGCAACGTACCAGGCCGCAGGGCCGTTCGCCGGCATCCTCACCTCCTCGCCATGCTGCCGGGCTCCGGAAGCGGCTGGCCACGCCCACACCACTCCGACAGGCCGAGGAATGGGTCAATTAAAAGAACAGCGCAGCGGCGGGCCACCTGTCAGCTGGGGAGGCCGCGGACCAGCCAGCCGGCTCCCAGAAGCTGCTTACAGGCCGGGAAGGGGCCGTGCGATGGACTGGGCGATGGACTGGGCGATGGCTGCCCAGCGCCCGAGCTGCAGAACAGGAATGGGTGCCTGGGTGGGCCAGGGGGTGACGGAGACGGCCGGTGGGCCGGGGAGGGGTTTAGAGCGCAGATTGCGGCGGTCTGGGGCGGTGAGGGGAAAGAGGAGCCTAGGCAGAGTTCTGGGGGAAAGGAGGGAGGTTTAGGCTGGGGGGTAACTTACCGGCTGCATTGGTGGTGGGATGGGAGCCAAAAGGAGGGAATCTTGGGAGGCGGTGTTTAAGTAGGGTGGGGGCGTGGTGGTGTGATTAAGGGTGTGGTGGTGGGAGTCGGCCTTGCCGGATATTTAACAGCGTTGACTGTGCTGTGAAGTCAACGCTGACTTCATTTGTCTTTGAGCAACTGTTTATGCGGAAAATAAACACGGCTAGAAGAACCAGCTCCCGTTCCGGTTTCAATCTTTTGGTGACTCGTCGGACGGGGTCTCATACCAACAAAAAAAGTTGCAGACAAAACTTTATCCTTTGCTTGAAAATCTTCTGTATATTCCACCAAATTTTTATCCAGAAGGCCTTAACCTTTTTACAAGTCCACCATACATGAAAATATGTTGCATCTTCATCACCACACCTCCAACATTTTGGCTGATAATTCGGATACATACTTGCAAGCTTTTTAGGATCTAGATGCCATCTATAAAACATTTTATAAAAGTTCTCTCTTAAATTTTGAGCTTGTGTAAATTTTACGTTCCTCACCCAAATCTTTTCCCACGTATCCATTGTAATAACTTCTTGAATGTTTTGGGCCCATTTTATCATACAGTCCTTAACAAGTTCTGTTTCTGAGTCAATCTCTATCAATGCAAGATATATCCGTTTAATATGTGCTGGTCCCTGATTTCTAATTTGCTTTATCAGATTTTCATCAGTCATTGTAAAGCCAGTTTTCTGATCTTCTTTCCACCTGGCCCGTAGCTGAATATATTGAAACCAAGTTTGAACAATCTCCTCATCTCGCAAGAGGCTGTATGGTTTCAGACTCCAGACATTTCTTTCAGCTCCTGGTCCTGTTTTTACTGACTGTATAGAGCTTCTCCATCTTTGGCTGCAAAGCACATAGTCAATATGATTTCTGTGTTGACCGTCTGGTGATATCCATATGTAGAGCCGTCTCTTGGGTTGTTGAAAAAGAGTGTTTGCTATGACCATTGTATTCTCTTGACAAAATTCTGTCAGCCTGTGCCCTGCTTCATTTTGTACTCCAAGGCCTGTTATTCCGGTTATCTTTTGGCTTCCTACTTTAGCATTCCAATCCCCCATGATGATAAGGACATCATTTTTTTGGTTTTAGTTCTATAAGGTGCTGTAGGGCTTCATAGAACCAGTCAATTTCATCCTCTTCAGCAGCAGTGGTTGGGGCATAAACTTGGACTACTGTGATATTGGATGGTTTGCCTTCGATTCGAACTGAGATCATTCTGTCATTTTGGGGATTGCTTTTCCTACTCTTTTATTGACTATGAAGGCTACTCCATTTCTTCTGAGATATTCTTGCCCGCAGTAGTATACCTGATGTTCATCTGAATTAGATTCGCCCATTCGTGTCCATTTTATTTCGCTGATTCCTAAAATGTCAATGTTCAGTCTTGTCATCTCTTGTTTGACCACGTCCAGCTTTCCTTGATTAATAGATCTTACATTCCAGGTTCCTATGGAGAAAAAATCTTTACAGCATCAAACTTTCCTTTCACCACCAGATACATCCACAGCTGAGCATCCTTTCAGCTTTGGCTCAATCGTTTCATTCTTTCTGGCTCTACTAGTACTAGCCCTCTACTCTTCCCCAGTAGCATATTGGATGCCTTCTGACCTGAGGGGCTCATCTTCCAGCATCATATCTTTTTTTTTTTTTCCTTTTGGTAGTGTCCATGGGGTTTTCATGGCAAAGATACTGGAGTGGGATGCCATTTCCTTCTCCTTCTTCAGATTTAACCCATGTCTAGGATTTAACCCATGTCTATTATCAAGTGAATCTGAGATCAATTTATAAGGCTGCTGCCAGTAATATGACAAGTAGTGTTTGACCAAGTAGAAGGAATGTGCAAAACTTTTTACAACTGTTTACCTCAAAACATTTCATGTTTGAAACAATGCTTCAGGAAAGACACTATCTACCTTTATTGCTGACTGGAAGTCCCTAATGGACTTTTTTTTGGGTGGGAAGGTAAAATAGAAACAAATGAACTTATGATTTGTGGTTTTGATGATTAGATAGGATAGATTATAGAAAGAAAAGAGTCATGAAGTCAGTTTAAAGAGAGGTAAATTTATGGTTGTACTTATAACTGCTGTTAAAAAAAAGATGGGAAACTACTTCTTTATACCTTTCCTTCCCTGATTTCTTCCTTTTTCTATTTTTTCCCTACCCTATTTTTGTTTGTATTAGTTTTCAACTTTAAGGGTTTTTTTAAAAAAAACTTTAAATAAAATTATACATAAAAAAGAAATGAACAGTGTCACAAATATTCTCAAAGCTTTCTGAGCTTGCAATTGCTAAGCACATTGGTTTGTGCTTAAATTGTAAGCCGCCCTGAGTCTTTGGAGAAGGGTGGGATATAAATGGGATTAAAATTAAAATAAAAATAAAATAAATAACTCCCCTTAGCTGAGTTGAGGCAGGTATTTTAAAATCAAAACATGCAATTTTAACTCACTTCCAGAATGAATGAAAGGGTCCATTTTGAGCATAAATCATTTCAAGCACCATAGGATTGTGTTCCTACTGTACCAAGTAGGAATCCAATCCAATCCCATATAAGAGTTAACATTTCAAATGGATTCTGGTTTCTCTTCACTGATTGTATTAAGCCAGGAATAAGCAGTTTTCAGCCATGGCTTACTTTAATAAGCCATTTTTGTTCACAATAGATAAATTGAAATCAAATGATATTATTGTAGCTCTGCCAACCTGGCAGTTTGAAAGCATGCAGTTGCAAATAGATAAAGAGGTATCACTTTGGTGGGAAGCTAACAGCATTCTGTGTGCCTTGGCATGTAGTCATACCTGCCACATGACCATAAAAGCATCTTCAGACAAGGCTGACTATCTTGGCTAGGAAACAGACATGAGAACTGCCCCCTAGAGTTAGACATGACTAACTAACTAACTAACTAACTAACTAACTAACTAACTCATGTAATGCCCAAATTCAGTCAGATTTCACTGGCTTTTCAGAGTCATAATGGACAAAACTAGCCACTTATTCTTCATAAATTTTGTTTAAAAGCTTTTTCATAGAAATAAACATGGAATAAAAATTAAGTGTTTTGCTTTAGGTCTCCATTCTTAAGGTAATAAACAAACCAAAAAGTGTGATTTTAACAAACTTTTGCGTAAGATACTATATTTCTTATACTATATATTTCTTTGTTTCTCCAAACTGTCTACTGGACATCAGAATGTATGAAAATATGTTTTCCATTTAAATGTGTAAGATTGACCTAGCTTTGGCTGGTTCATTTTATGAATGTGGGCAGGGATATGTCTGTGTAGGGATCAAACAGCTGCTCGTGAAATCTAATGCCTTGGTAATATTCCATTGCTTTTAGTTGTAAACAAATAATTAGGATCTCATTTCTTTCATGGCCTGGTTTAAAATCCATACTATGGAACTTATTCTTGATTAATAATAGCAGCAGCAGAGTTCAGCTCAAGAAGATATGATAAAAGACCACAGGAATGTGGTCGCACATTGCATACCATTTAAACAAAAAATTTCTTATGCCAGACCAAGTGAAATTCATTTTTTGACAATTGCTTTTTTTAAAAAGCCAGGATTATATCAAACAGGAATGGTTGATAGGCTACCCTCATTACTATGCAAGAAATAAATGGAAAAAAAGATTGATTCATATTTATTTCAATTACTGTACACATTCATTATTTAAGAGAACTAGAGTGTAAGCAAAACCATGACATTAATCCACTCTTGTTTAATTTTTTTTCTCTCCATCCCTCTTCTTTTCCTTTATGTAGTGTGCTCTTTCTATTAATGCTGCAATTATCCTCCACAGTCCATCAGATACACAAGGATAATATTGTTGACATAATTAGCTGGAATAAAACATTATTATGTAGCATTTTTACTTGCAAAATCTAGAAATGTAACTGTATTAGTTTAGTGAGGAATTCTACAGCAGTCTCATTAAAATATAAAACCAAGCATACTGAATCTTTTAAAAAGGATATTACAAATAAACGGTCATCCTTCAGGAGGAAGAAATAAATTTGATTCTTGAATAATAGAGTTTATACTGCTATATTTTCTCAGCTATACTATATTGTAATATCACAGCATTTCAATAAATGGTAATAATGGAAAAAGAGAGAGTTTTTTGGGGGTAACTGCTGCTTTTTGATTGATGATGATCCATTGCAGTTTGATAGGTTGTGCATATTCTGTTTGCACTACATAAATGGAAGAGCATGGTAGAATGACTTAACAGAATACTGAAACAATGGTTGGGCTTTTCTGAGATTTATTAAGAATGATAAATATCTGTTTATAATATGCTCCTTTTGAAACTGTGTTTGAAGTATCAGTGTATTTCAACATGCATAGAAAAAAGGAATAAATTGAACAACATGACTGATATCATTGTTTATGATGAAAGGCTAAGAGAATCAATAGAGCAGGGGTCCCCAACCCATGGTGACACTCCATGGCCAGGTAAGAACCAGATCGTATAACTGGAGGTGAGTGGTGGACTCACCTCCAGCTGTGGTGATAGACAAGTGAGCAAAACCAAAATCATCATACCCTCTACTCTGTGAAAAAAATTGTCTTCCAGAAACCAGTCCCTAGTGCCAATAAGATTGGGGACTGTTGTAGTACAGGATACAACAGTGATGAGATGTTGAATTCAGAACACCACTGGAACATGGAAAAACATTGACATGAAAAAAAGAAAGAAAGAAAGAGCGAATATTAAGAAAGAGGATGTTAAAGCTACTTGGAACACAGTGGAAAGAGCAATTAATTTTGAAGAGGGCCATAACATCACACTAATGGGAATGTGAAAAAGATGCTTGATAGTTTAAGTATAATGAAGTGGAAGAGTTTATGGATAAGGAAACAAACAAAACCAAACCCACCCCCTCCAAAAACCCCAGTTTTGTTTGTAAATGCTTTTTTTTTTACTAAAATTAGAAGAAAAATATGTGCATTGAGAAAGATAATTACAAAATATGTGTAATCAAAAGACAGTAAGGAGTAATTAAGAATGAAATAATGTTTTTGAAGATTTCTTTTTAAGTGTTTTTAAGTGGGTGAAAAAGCCTAAATAAGGAACCTCCAGCTAAGAGAATGGAATTAAAATTAAACTGATAAAATAATTTGGGGTGACACTCAAGTGAGGATGTTCTGGAAGGGGTATTAGTAATATGTCAAAGAGTAGAACTGAAATAAATGAATGCTATTTGTTTTGTTAATGACCAACTGGGGGAAATGGTGTAAATAAAACTATAAATGCTTGAAAACGTGGAGACATTATAACTCTTAAGTGTACATGGTGAAACTAGAGAACTATTAAATGTGGATTGCTCATGCATGCACTTGGCACTTGTTTAATGTTTGTCTGAAGGCTTCATCTGTGCGTTATGGCTAGAACAGTGCTTCTATTGTTTCTTCATGAAGGGGAAAATGTCAACTCTACAATGAACCTGGCTGCAGCCATTTTTTTCGTTCTAGATTGCAGGAAGAAAGGGAGGAGGGACAGGTACTTCTGGTAGTCCAAACATGAGCAACCATTGCGGGAACCAAGGTCATTCCCATACCAAAGGAGAGAAGGAGGATGGTTTAGTCAGAAAGCCCGCCAAGTTGTTCTATTGGTCAGCATAAGTAGAATTGTTACATTGAACTACTGTGATTCTTGGAGGGAAAGTTTAGATCTGGTTTTATTTTTGTTCGTGCAGATATTACGTATCCAATAAACATGTTCTTTGAGGAATTTTCCTGCCTTGGACTTCTGATTTATTTGGTCTCATTGATCGGAACCTCGACAGAAAGGTAACAAAAGTGAATGCAAAAATAAAGGAGGATTAGGTTGTTAAATGTACCCAGGAAGGATTTGGCTCAAAGAAAATGGTTAGCACAGAACAGGAATAAGATGAGAATATGTGAAACCTCCTTTGGTTGTTTAATGTATTTATTGACACATGTGTACAAAAAAATATTCAGGATGATTTTATAGGTAAACTGGTTAGCAATATTTATTTATTTATTTATTTATTTATTTATTTATTTATTTATTTATTTATTTATTTATTTATTTATTTATTTATTTATTTATATTCCGCCTTTATTGCTTTTAAAAATATTTTTTACCTCACATGGCATCTGCCAGGACTCTAGATATAAATGGGACACAGTATACTTCCCTCAGTGTGACTGTGGTGTCCCAGGTCAAACTGTAGATCACATCATGACCATCTGTAGGTTGAGGGAATCTACCACTCCAGTATCTGATTTCTTTTTAATATAAACAGTGTTGCCCTTCAGTGGTTAGATGGCCTACACATTGATATTTGAACATAGAACTTTTTAACATTTATATTTTATTGTGTCTAGATAAAATGTTAATATACACTGGTAGCCCATATAGGAAATTGAATAAATAAATAAATAATAGATAGATAGATAGATAGATAGATAGATAGATAGATAGATAGATAGATAGATAATGGATAACTCAAGGCAATGAGCATAACCTGAGTCCTTCGGGAGAAGGGCGGTATACAAATAAAATTATTATTATTATTATTAATAATAATAATAATAATAATAATAATAATAATAATAATAATAATAACCAACAAAACTTCCTTCTTCTAGTTTCCTCATAACAACAACAATCCTTTTGGGCTGACAGAATGACTGGCCCAAAGTCACCCAGCTGGCTTTTCTGGCTAAGGCTAATATGAACAAATGTCTTATTTTTTTATACCTACAATACCATGTTAATATCTTAGAACCAGAATGACTTGAGCCAGATTTTAGAATGTCTGATACAGTGAGGAATAATGATGCTGAACATCATTAATATATCAAAGATCAAGGCAATGCTGTTTGCAAGGAAAATGGAATGAATAATTGCAAATTATATATAGATGGTGAAAAGTTAAAGCAAGTAGGTGAATTTGTGTACCTTGTTTTAGTAAAGGTTACCAAATATGGCAAAATGGGGAAAAAATGTGCAAGTGCTGGTAGAAAATTTGTAGGCAGGAGATAGTCCTTGTGAGAAAAGGATATTTGATAAAAACCACAGAAATTAGAGTATGATTCTGCACATTTGTTTTAAAAAGTGAGGGCTGACTACAATCGGGAAAAACAAGGTGAGAAGAAGGGAAGTACCCAGAAAATTGTGGCTGGATGATTTTATGAAGTTCTCAAAAGAAGAGGAATGTTTAAAGAAATAAAAACAATCCGTGTATGAATAAATATATGGACACGATAAAAGCAAAATTTGTTTACAAGGACAGAAAGGAATAGAGTAAAGTAATCTTAGCAACATTGTTTTCCTTACCTTTCCTTAACCTTTTACTTCATTTTGTGTAGGTTTAGGTTTAGGTTTTATTTAATTTGTATACCGCCCTTCTCCCTAGGGACTCAGGGCGGTTCACAGGGCATATATAAATAACAATACAAAAGTTAAAAAAGATTAAACCAATGCCCAGTTAAAAAACGATAATACAATACTAAGAACAACAATTTAAAAGCCCATATTCCCCCATCAGGCCAGACCAGCTAATTCAAATAAGTGGGTCTTCAGGCCGCGACGGAAGGTTCGGAGGTCTGATGACATCCGGAGCTCCACCGGCAGTTGATTCCATAATGCCGGAGCGCCCACAGAGAAGGCCCTCCCCCTGGGGGCCACCAGTCGGCATTCCCTGACCGGAGGCACCCTGAGGAGGCCCTCTCTGTGGGAACGCACAGGGAAGAGGGGAGTTGACGCCGGCAGCAGGTGGTCCCTGAGGTAACCCGGACCCATGCCATGTAAGGACTTAAAGATCATAACCAAGACCTTGAACCTCACCCGGAAGACAACTGGTAGCCAATGCAGCTCGCGGAGCAGAGGTGTAACATGGGAGTACCGGGAAACTCCCAAGACAACTCTCGCGGCCGCATTCTGTACCAGTTGGAGCCTCCGAGTGGTCTTCAAGGGAAGCCCCATGTAGAGAGCATTACAGTAGTCAAGTAGTGTAATGTTCTATACTTTGAATAATTCTCCTTATCCCAAAAGAAAATACTGTCATTGTATACATTATTGAAATCCTATTTTGGAATCTATCATGAGTTTCCATTTGTTGCAGAGAGAGCTTCTCCTACCTGCTTTCTCTCAGATAACAGAATAACAGAGCTGGAAGGGACCTTGGAGGTCTTCTAGCCCAACCCCCCTTTATCATTTCAAACAAATAGTTGTCCAGTCTCTTCTTAAAAATCTCCAATGTTGGAGCACTCACAACTTCTGAAGGCAAGTTGTTCAACTGGTTTATTGTTCTCACTGTCAAGAACTTTCTCCTTAGTTCTAGATTGCTTCTCTCCTTGATTAGTTTTCACCCATTGCTTCTTGTTGTGCCTTGTATTTTACTTTAAAATGATTCTTTTTTGCTGAGGGTTTTTTTTTGTTTCTATCACTTACAGTAAGTACAAAGTTCTAATATCAGGAAGTTTTTCAAGTAGCCATAGTATTATCAACTTTTATCTCCAGTATTAAAACAAGGCCCATAATTTAACTCATTGACATTCTAGGTATCCACATCACCGTGAGAGCAACTGCATCTTTTACTAAAAGCATATCCATGTTACCAAAACATTACACAAGAAAACCTGGCACAAAAGAATAGCCTGAAAGCATTTCGAAATTACAGAATGCTTTATTGGACTTTTAGACTAATGAATGGTGAACAGAATGAAAGAGCATACAATGACACTACAATTTATAGCCATGTTAGACAAGGAAAAAGAAGAGGGGAAAATACAGTGTATTTTTAAAGTAATAATTTATTGTTGCCCACATTTTCAATTTTATTGGTTTTCTTTTAGAAAATGGCTCTTCTCTAAAATTTTATAAATCATTTTTTCCCAATGTGACACTCTCCACTTGTACTAGTTTCCACTTCCCATCATTTTCAACCAAATGGTTGATGGATATCCTGGAGAGAATGATGAGAAATATAATGTAATATTTCCAGAAGTCATTAGGTTGTGATAGGTTGTCATAGAGGTTTTACAGGAAATGCATATGATATTAGAGGCTGATTCTTTTGCCCTTTCTCTGCTTGCATCTAAATACAGTGCAAATATGACCTGGTAGCATCATTTTTCTTCCTCATCTTGTCTCCAGTTCATGAGTGAGATACCTTTAAAGAGTTATTAATTCAACTTTTTGTAAAACACTCTTTCCTTCCCCCCCCCTAATTCTATCCAAAGCAGCTACAAGGTATATGAAACCTGTTACATCATTCATTAGTTTGGTGGAAAGTCAGGTAACTGAAGAGAAACGAAGCAAGCATAAGGCAGGATGGAGAATCAACAAAATGGACAATCAAATAAATTTCACCCAGTATCCTTTATGCCAACTCAAGGATAGGTAAAGAAGATTCCATCTCCTTCTTCTCCTTCTCCTTTTCCTCTTCCCATCTTACTGCTGTTTGGTCGGGTGTGATAAGGCAACTCAATGAGTTTTGGGATGAAATGTATTCAAATTTATGGAGAGAAACAGAATAATAAACAGATTTAAACTAATACTGTAATTTTGTCTCTTTGTCTCTTGATAGTGGATATGGAGAACAGATCACTCAGAAAGGGCAATTGCAGACTAAGTTCTTCACGAAAGCAGCCTTTGCTTTTTGTTCATAAATATTCCCAGGGTTGATGGGTTTCCAGTATGTCTACAAGTTTATATCCTTCTTCATTTAATTGCAAAACAAACCCATGCATGCTGACTTAACCTACTGTCTGAAATGATTAGGTCAAGCTTAACAATGGAGACCTAACGTAGCTTTTGGTCATGGGTACTGACTAGAAATCTTCCATCCTGACAGCAGCAGAACAGAAAGAGTGGCCTTAATCAGAAGTGGGAAAGGTTAAATTAAATACTATGGGTTAAATCCAAACTTAGCCGTGCTTCTTTAATTGCAGTCAGTGAGACTTAATTTTTTCCAATATGAACTTATGCCCCATTGATTTTGCAAGCTTTGGCCCAATTGAACTAATATTAGGAAAGACTGTATGTCAGCACACAATGGAGAAAGTAACCTTCATAATGGTTTCAGGTGTGTAAAGATTCAGTCAATAAACATTGTTATCCATGCTGAACCTCAAAGGATAAAGCAAGTTATAATTTAAGAAGGAATGAGAGTATAAATCTCTTAGAAGAGAATATTTGTAGCTCAGGACTGAGCTGTGGGGTCCTTGGTGCTCTCTGAGCTTCATAGTCCCATAAATTTCTTTGCTGGTCTTTCCCAAACTGATTTGCTATGGATGTGTTAGGCTACAGCTTCCATAATTTTCAACCAGTCTTTTTGTCAGGGAATTGAGGGAGCTGTAACATCATCAATCTGAAAGACACTATGGAAAGCTGCCCTATATGATGTATTAGGACTTGGATATTACTTATACATGCTTTATGAAGTCCAGTCAATAGCTCATATTGCAGGATCCAATCTAAATCAGTCACCGGGAACAAATATTTATTCTTCCAAGCTTTGGGGCTCATGCTGGATCCCATCTTCTGGTAACTTCTCTCACTCCAGAATGTGTGCACTAGACTGCTAAGATGTATACATTTCTAGATAAAAGATTGAAGCCTGGGAATCTGGCCCCCTGTCAGTCAATTGGAGTACTGATCTACCATCAGCTTACCAGATACTTAGTAGCCAAGGGTTTGGTGACACAAGGAAACAACAACTAATAACTTATCAGCCAGCAATCAACACCCTAATTATCAATTAAAAGCCACATACAACCAGGCACCATATAAATACAATGTGTAGAATGGTCCAGTGCACCCATTCTGAAGAGAGAGAAGTTCTTTGAAGATGGGCTCCAGCATGTATCTGGTGACCAACTCAGATTGGGTCCTGCAACATTATCCTGGGATACGTATGTCTGCCTTCATTCACAATACTTCATGCTTTCAACAATGCTCACAAATATTCTCAATATAAAATTAAAGCCCTGGGGGATGATGGAAAACATTTATCCCCGGATTAAAAATACACCCAATCTAACATTGTGACAAAAGAGGAAAAAGGAGCTTTTGGTCTGAATAAAGAAATATGTTGTTGATAGCAATACACTCATCATTTTAAGAAGCATACCTATTCAGTATGAAATTAGGTTAAAATCTTATAATACAAATTCAACCCAAATCGTTTCAGTGCTTGTCTGCATTTCCTATTTTTTCATAAACCATTTACTGTTTACCAATCCTTACCACGGAGCCTGTATATTATACCCAAACACGACAGAGACAGGTATTGTGGTATTTTATACCCTCTGCAGGAATAATACCCTGCATACAGACCTTTGTGGACTGATTTAACTTGGTGGTTTATTGTGCTATAACTAACCTACTTCAGGTTCATCCTTTTTTCCCCAGGTAGACTCTGCACCTCCACAGCTATTTTCTTGTTGGATTCAGAAGGATCAGTCATTTCAGTGGAATAGGATTTTATTTTTTAAAAAGGGGGGAGTGCATTCAGACAGGGCAATATTGACTTGATGGAAGAAGTTCAATATTGCCAAAGATAAAATAAAACATAACTTCTAAGTAGAACTTCAACCAGAAATGTTTCACAGTTGGTGGATGAAGTAAGAGGGCAAGAGCTGGCAGCAAAGCACTTATTCCTCTAGTGTGTATTTTTGTGTGCATGCATGTATGTATATCAGTGTGAGTTAGTGCAAGGAGAGAGAGAGAGAGAGAGAGAGAGAGAGAGAGAGAGAGAGAGAGAGAGAGAGAGAGAGAGAGAGAGAGAGAGAAATCTATGGATGTAGATTAGATTAGATTAGATTGGTCTTCAAGGATAAAAGAGTTATGGCAAATAGTGATGGTGTAAATTAAATTTAACTTTTTTTTCTTTTCTTTTGTCTAATCTCCTCTCTTTAATTTCTTTACTATTATTTCTCATACCTTTTCTGAGTCTTGCATAACATCGATTACTCTGAAAATGATGGATTACATTATATTTATTATAATCCCACCTCTTTGTAAAATATTCATTAACAATTACTGATAATTGACAATGTACAATTTACTGTAGGCTAATTAATTGCATTAATAGCATCTAAAAGTAAAATTATATAAATAAAATAATCCTGAAATCAAATGTATTCTAAATGGTAAACGAGGGATCTTTCTCTCTCTCTTCTCTTTGTGTATATGTTTGTATGTTTGTGTGTGTGTTTCTGTGTCTGTATGTGTTTGGTTGTTGTTGTTTTTGTAAAACAGAGATTTTTAAAATATGTCTCATTTTCTTCTTTCCTTTTCAACATGCAAATGTCTCATGTTGAATTCACTAAATGTTTGAACATCAAAATAATCTGCAAAGTGATCTCTATCATAAATACCCCATTAACCTCTACTTTGTTATTATTGTCATTGTTAGAACTGTCTGTTTACCTCAATTAGAGCTGCAGTAGACGAAATACATTAGCATGTAATGAGATCATTTCACTGAAGTGAAAAGATTATTTCCTGTTATATCTATTTATATATCTCCAATCTAGGAAGCAAATGCATCTAATATTATATCTGAAAAGCAAGTGAACTCATTTAAAAAGTTACTAGAATCACTGTCCACAGACAGAAGAAAAATGCTTTGGTTTTATTATATTATTTCTTTTGACAAAAAACATCAGCCAGCAGATTTACAATTATTACGAGAGCCAGTTTTATCTAGAGGTTTTGGCACCCGGCTAGAAATCAGAAGACCATGAGTTCTAGTCTCACCTTAGCCACAAAAGCTACTCTCTCTCAGCCCAACTCACCTCACAGGGTTGTTGTGGGGAAAATGGAGTATAAGATATGTTCACTGGTTTAACTTGTAAAATAATAATAATGAAGATGAGTTATAAATAAATTGTTGCTGCTGCAGATAATGAGTGTGAAAAAAATAGAGAAAGAAATTTAGGCTTATTGGGCCAGACTGATTTCTTCAACATCATATTCACGTTCTAATCCTTTGCAAACTTGTAGAATAAGTGAAAAGACCAAGTCCACTATGGAAGGCACATTTTCACTGCAGTAACTGTGCCAGTGTTTCCTCCTTTTGCACAAGAGTATTTTAACTGAGCAAAGTCCAAGGAAAGTAGGACTGTGAAGAGATGCATGCTTCTGTATTCACTGGGTGCAAATAGAGGATGAGATGGCATATAATATCCTCCATCTACATTTTCAGGAAGTTATAGTACAACATGTGGGGAAGGCAAACCTCCATGTAAAAAAAAACACACACACACACATGGTCAGTCAGATCAGACATCCTGAATTTTTATTTTATTTTTACTTGTCAAGGACTAAGGTGTTCAGGCTGAGATGTCAACTTTGTCTTTCAAAAGAGAAGCACTGCCTGGTGTGTTCATTCTGTTGCTCTGACATTCAGATAAGCCCCTCTTTTACTGAAGAATCTGAAAAAGCACAAAACACACAATTTTATGGAATAACTAACTACACTGTGGTTTTGTTTTTGTTTTTTTAATTGGTTGATGGCCTCTTCTAACTTTCATCTAGCATTTGTATACATAAACATATACATATACAGTACATTTCCTTCCTGTATTTTTTTTTCTCAGCCCAAAAATAGTCAATGCAGATGATAGACTGCTTACCAAAATTATTTAAGGATGAAGGCAAATATATGTGCCCCAGGATAATGTTACAAGATCCAATCTGGGTCTACGAGTTGTATTTATGTGGTGCCTTCCTATTGGTTGATAAGCTGGTGGTAAATCAACACTCCTGTTGATTGACAACTCATAGAATAGCCCAAAGCACATATTCAGGAAGAGAATAGGTGGGCTCCTGCAGAAGTCTGAAAGCTTGGAAGAGTAAACCTCTGGTCCAGGAGACTGACCTAGATTGAATCTTGAAAAAAATATTTATCTTCATTCTGTATTGAACAGTCTAATTGCTGACACTATTGTTCAGTACTAGAGGAATCCTAGATAGATTTGTTTTCTTCTTGGACAATGCAATAAAATAATTGTAGTATGCAAGCTATTGTATTATTGTCAGAAGTGGATTAGTACTCCAAGAAAGAGAACCAATGGAGATTCTCAGTCATCCAGATCATGGTTATCCCAAAGGTGGGTTTTCTTTTTTTTTTCCCCAAAAGGCAACTAGATTTTGTTTTTCCTTGTAGAGGTTTTGCTTCTCATGAAGCAAACTGTCTTCAAGGAAAAACAAAGAAAGTCCAGTTGCCTTTTGAAAAAGCACCCTCAAATCAAAAGCATTATTCAGAAATTCTTCCAGGAGCTGAACCCTTGAATCAAACACAATTGTAAATTTGATCCTGTTTCAAGGAGTGGTATGCAACCAAGTGAAGGAGTCCTCATCATTCTTTTTCTTTCTTTTCTGATAGGGTTGGTTCTTCATGTCCATTCTCAGACATGGTTTTCATGAAGCCTACAAACTTTTCCTTCATCTCTGGCGTCTTCTCCAGGGTATGATGTTCTGAAGCAAGCACAAGAGTGCTTCTCATGAAGTGAGAAATTTGATGACTATGTAAGTGAAACTTCACAGCTGCTGGAAGCTCCTATAAATAATTCCTTCTCTATTATCTTGAAAAACTTTTTATCTTCCACTGAAAGGGCATATTTGTCGACATCCTTGGTTGATTGGAATGTATTTCTTCCGGTATTCCTGTGGAGCTTCCCCCTCAAGAAGAAGTGAATACTAGAATGCATTTGTTCTAACCATCTTGAGTATTTTTTTTTAAAAAAAAAGATTATACCAAACAAGAGGCATCATAGTGTAATCTAAGATCTGGCAAACCCAGATCTCCTCTCTCTTTAGAATCCTGTAGAAACTTATATTTAATTCTTTTTTTTTTCTTTTTGCCAAATGAATTTAGATATATCTTTCTGCCACTGTTTAAAAGAAGAATCTTTAATCAATATCAGTGTAGTCTGGAATATAAATAACATTCTAGGCAGTACATTCATTTTAATTACGGAAATTCTTCCCATCAGTGACAAATCTAGTTTTCACCATCTGTTTAAATCTGACTTTATCTCCTTCCATATTTTAACATAACTGCTTTTTGTATAACTTAGAATTTTCTAACACTAGAATGCATTTAGAAAATAAATTTTAAAAAACTACTTGGCGTGATCTGAAGTGCTGAAGGGAGAATATAAAATGTAAATGGGTCAAAGATCAGCACTGCACTGCATCAAATAAATGGAAGTCGGCTATATATAAAAGAGCCTTGGTGGAGCAGTGGGCTAATACCTCCTTAAGTAACACCAGCTGCCTGCAATCAGTGCAGGTTCGCATCCCACCAGGCTCAAGGTTGACTCAGCCTTCCATCCTTCCGAGGTAGGTAAAATGAGGACCCAGATTGTTGGGGGCAATTAAGCTGACTTTGTAATAATGCCGCTTGGGGTGTGTGTGAAAGCCCTAATAAGCAGGCATATACATAGAATGAAGGCTACTGCTAAACTTGTAAGCCGCCCTGAGTCTTCGGAGAAGGGCGGGATATAAATGCAATTAAAATAAAATAAAAAAAAATATCAGTATATAAAGCCTAGGTCATTTCCCCACTGCTAAGTTGAGTATCCCATCCATCCATCAAACTGGGAGGCATTTGCTTCCCTATTGTTGATCCCCATACTAGTCCTCATGCTTCTCTTTCAAATCACTGTAGTTACTTGACTTCCCTTCAAGATAAGAAACCCTAATATTTTATACATTTTAAGAATGCCCTTGAACAGTGTTCAAGGAAATACTGTCTTGAAAATAATACAGCTAAGCACAGTTTAAACCTGTCTTACTCATGAGCTGAGAAATGAGATGAAGGCAATGCTATGAGAACATGGCAGAAGAAGATATTCCCATGACACATTTCTGCCAAGATTATGTAGAGGTGAGGAATGGCTCTGAGTCTCATTGTAGTTGTTAAATGAAGGCAGTCTCAAAGAGCTTTATCACATATATACCAGCTATTTTCAGTCTGGTGCCCTCCATATATATTGGACTATCCTCCAGGATACCCAGCCAGCAAAGAAATTTTAGTGCACATACCTAAAAAGTACAAGGCTTGGCACATTTGACTTATATAATACTTCTCTCTCTCTCTCTCTCTCTCTCTCTCTCTCTCCCCCATGTGTGTGTGTGTGAGAGAGAGAGAGAGAGAGAGAGAGAAAGAGAGAACACTTTATAATTACATATACCAAGCAAATACTTTTCTTTTGTCTATTTTTCTATTATTTTGTTCTCCCAGTGTGCTTGGCTCCTGACAATGAAATACAGTTGTAATCAATATTATGAATATTATTCACATTCCCATTTATATAAAATCACCATACTCTGATAAACTCTGGTGTTATTTACAAAGCAGAGAATCTTAAGAGCTATTCCTTTCTGAATTGCACAGGTTTGTTTTTGTTTTTTTAACTTAACTTTTTAAGATTTAGAGAAACTCTTTTCTGAAGCTTCCATCCATCTCTCTATTAAAGCAAATACAACTATACAGCTGGGTGGATGGTGCTTTTGAACAGGGATTATTCCATTGCATATATTATTTAAAGCTTTTAGCAATGTCCTATTCTTCTCCATAAAGGAGAATAAGAGAACATAAGAGAAATGTTGTAAAATTACAAACACTGTAATTTTTAGCAGGTCTGCTCAGAATTAAATCCCAGAGATTTAATGGGACTTGATCTTGGGTTTGATGGCCAGATTTGTCCAGTGGTTAAAGTACCAGACTGAAACCAAAGACTGTGAGAAGCAACGGATGGAAACTAATCAAGGAGAGAAGCAACCTAGAAGTAAGGAGAAACTTCCTGACAGTTAGAACAATTAACCAGTGGAACAACCTGCCTCCAGAAGCTGTGAATGCTCCAACACTGGAAGTTTTAAAAAAGAGACTGGAAAGCTATTTGTCCAAAATGGTATAGGGGAGTTGGACTAGATGACCTCCAAGGTCCCTTCCAACATCATCATCATCATCATCATCATCATCATCATCATCATCATCATCATCATCATTATTATTATTATTATTATTATTATTATTATTATTATTATTATTATTACCCTAGGAATGAGACAAAGGCAAATCCATTTGTCAAGAAAACTACATGGACCTATCCAAGAATAACCAGAAGTCAACATTATCTCAACGAAGGGGGAAAATGCAGCCTATATAGTAAATGATAATCTAAGAGAAAATGCCATAATTCTTTTTTTAAAAAAAAATGTTTACAAAATAGTTTTTGCTTGTTGGTTTTTAACTTGGACCAAAAGAAGCCCATTTGATTGCAAAAAAGGAAGGGGAAAAGAGAGGGAGAGGGAAGAGGGAAAGAAAAATATTCCTTCATGAATAAATTTCACATTAGAACTATAGCCAACACACAAACACATACATAAACAGAATCAGAGTTGTATTTTATGTACAGTACACAGAATTGTACTTCTTGATTTGTTTTGAAATTGTCATCTTATGATTATTTTGTAGCCATTTTTGTATTTGGAAGTTGACTTATGGCACCTGGACTTATTTTGTTATTCGTTTGAGAGGCTTCATTGCCTATCCAAGCAGATTCTTCAATCTAAAACAAGTAGTTTGGGGGATCTGAGTAGGCGGTAAGTTGTTAAAGGTAAAGGTAAAGGTTCCCCCACACATGCGTGCTAGTCGTTTCCGACTAGGGGCCGGTGCTCCTCTCCATTTCAAAGCCGAAGAGCCAGTGCTTGTCTGAGGATGTCTCCGTGGTCATGTGGCCGGCATGACTAGATGCCAAAGGCGCATGGAACGCTGTTACCTTCCCACTGTAGTGGTCCCTATTTTTCTACTTGCATTTTTATGTGCTTTCAAACTGCTAGGTTGGCAGAGGCTGGGACGAGTAACAGGCGCTCACTCTGTTACGCAGCACTCGGGATTCGACCCGCCAAACTGCTGACCTTCTGATCGACAAGCTCAGCGTCCTAACCCACTGAGCCACTGTGTCCCTAAGTTGTTAGAATGTGCCAATTCTTACAATTCTTAAGGAATAATTCTTGCACCAATCTCACATCTTCTTCCCCAAAATGCCAATTTTGCCTGGATGATTGAGAATCTTCATCAACATATTGCCACACACTTTGGGGACCTCTCAAAGAAGGTTTAAAAAGGGATGGATATTAGACTTCCTATGTAAGAAATTTGAAGATTCTTTAACATGTATTGGTCTTGCTCTGACATAATTTTATTTTGGTTCTAAATTAAGATTTACTTAATACAGTTTTGGAAAGCTATATACAGTATCTCAATGTGATGATGAATTATAAGTATGGAATGTGTTATATTATGAAGAGATTTGGCTTTACTGAACTTGGAGGATAATCTTATGTAACTGGCAAGAAAATTCAATCTTCTTATTTTAAGGCAGGCATGTCAAACTGCCGGCCTGCGGGCCAGATGCATCACAATGAAACCGTGCCCTCCCCATTGTCAGCAATGGGGAAAAAGTCGTGATACATTGTGCAACATCACGTGATGTTGCAAGTTTGACATGCCTGTTTTAAGAAATCCAGGATAGGAGTTTGTTACACGTAAGTCCTCAAAGCTTTAAAAATGAGATAAGGACACGTTATGTTACTATTTGTTCCAGATTTAATAAACTTAATGACTTACATTAATAAGTAATATAATTATAATTTCTAATAATTATATTACTTATTACATAACATTACACAATAATTACATGTGGGTATTTATGTGTATCACAAGGAACAAGCTTTTTTTCTGGTTATGCTATTTAAGTGAAGTTCAATAGTTAAAAAGACAATACTTGGTAGAACAAATCTGATGATCTTTTACAAGAAACTGTAATGATAATTACTTCCCTATTTTTTGTTTTTTGTTTTTTGTTTTGTTTTTTACCATTTAGAGATACTGCATCTGCAGAGACAACACCATCTGCTCACTGAAGAGGCATCTTCAGGTAGATAGAAAATTCAAAACCTGCAAACGTAGTAAGAATAAGAATGAGAAATATAAAAATATTTCTGAAGAAAACAAGGATAATTATTGCTGTACTTGCTAAGTGGCTTATTTGGAGGACTAAAAAAAAAAGCCGATTAGGAGAAAGAATGAAGAGAGATGTGGTCATTGACCAGAATATTAAAAATAAGCTCTTCTGGTTGTGATATTTTCATACATTTCCATCTAATTAGACTACATCCTGCTTTTCAGTAGGATTTTCAAAATGGTAAACAATTGAAACACATCTCAAGAGATACTGTTTATCAGGGGTCTTCAAACTTGGCCCTTTTATGACTTGTGGACTTCAACTCCCAGAATTCCTCAGCCTTGGCTGGCTGAGGAATTCTGGGAGTTGAAGTCCACAAGTCATAAAAGGGCCAGGTTTGAAGACCCCTGCTGTATATAGTTACTGTCCACAAAGTCTTATTCATATAAAATGCCATAAAACTTTATGAATCGTCTCATGTACTTCACTTTATGTGCACCATCACTATTACTGGTGTTTCTATTGTTTTATCACTTCATGTTCCTTGTTTCCCGTTCCTGTATTTTATCAAAGACATGCAGCTCAATAATTTGAGCATGAAAAATATGCACTAAGACTGTTCAGAGTTAATAAAGAAATGGTTCTGTGTTATTTTAATAAATGTGCAACGTTTTTTCTGTGATTAAAAAAGTCAAAAGTCTTGCTATCCTATTGAACATATTTTCAGGACTCCATTCCATTAAGTATTAGGGGGAAAAATATTTAATATAGAACATATAATTGAGTAGGAATGCTTAAATGTTACAGGTTACAATGAGGATAGCAAACATTATGATTTAAAATAATATACATAGTCAAGAAAATAATCAGATGATATACAAGACAAATATTCCTTCTTTATCTGTCTGTTGGGTTGTTGTTGTTTTGACAAAACATAACTTTACTAAAATTGCATTTCTTTTTTTCTTTTCTTTTATGTCTGCTTCATTTCCATTTTTGTTTTATTTTTTAAAATCACTGGGTTCATTTTATTTTCTGCTTTTTAAACATCTTTTGATACACAAATCAGATACCTGGAGTAACCATTTTGTATGTGTTAAGGTTAAGTCTGTAGTTTCTTTTTAAAATACCCCAGAATCCATATCATCCAGTATACAAAAAGGAAGTTCTGTCTCTTTTGTAGATGTACTGACATCACAAAATCGAACAAAAAGATGAGGCTTCTGATGTCATCCACAAACACAGATCTCCATGGCCAGAGTGATTCTCTTATCAAAGCATTTTGATGGTGGGGGGATACTGCCTGTCAGATGTTACCACTAACATTGGTTTCCATCTCTTTATCTCATCACTTTAGTGACTTCCTTCTCGCCATGCCATGGGGAAAAACATTCTGAAGAATGTGTCCATTTATGCAGCCCTCCCGGGCTGCCCGCGGCTCAGCTGTTGTTCTTTCGCCCGAAACAGCGCCGATCAGCTGTTCGGGCGAAATTGAAGCCCCCTCCTCGGGAGAAGAGGAGGGGGTGAGCCCCCAGGTAGGGGTAGAGTTCCCCGGGGCCGCCTGAGCTTGGAGCTTGGGCGGCTGAAGGTTTGAACTCCCCCGTAGCCTGGGCTGCTCCCAGCTGACCAGCGTCTCTGCTCCGGATTTCATGGAGCAGAGCCAGGCGTCTGCGACCATCCCTGCTTGAAGGAGAGACTATGAAAGGAAAAAAGCAGGCAGAGCAGTGCAAGAAGGAAAGATAAAGAGATGAAGAGGATTATTTTGTTTTACTCTCAAGCTTGATGGACTTTGCTTAAAACTTAAAGTGAAAGTGCGTCACAATTGTAAGTAAAAGATGGCGGCTAAACCTCCCCCTAGAGCTTTTCGGAGTGCTGGAAATTCTCCGGTGCAACAACAATCATTACTGCAGGCGTTGCATTCTCCTGATGTACTGACATCGAAGGATTTGGAAAAACATACCCAGTTAATTTTGGAGTCAATAGGTGTTAAATTTCTACAGATGGAGGAGAAATTGGAGAAATTGGAGCAGAGAATGGAAGAAAGGATGGAGCAGAAACTTAGAGAGATGAAGGTAGACATTTTGTCCTCTGTGCAAAAAGTTGCTAAATGTGTGGAGATGCTGGATGATCAAGTGCAAGACTTAATTCAAAAGAATGTTTTATTAGAAGCAAAAGTATTGGAATTGGAAGATTTAAAAGACAAAATGGACAGTGAACAGAGTTTGGCCCAATTTTACCAGATGCAGTTTGCTGTGAGAATTAGAGGCCTAAAAGAGAATATTAAGGAAGATTTAAAGCAGTTGGTTTCTGAGGCTTTTGAGGGGGTATTGAACCATCCAGCATCTGAATTAAAACAAGGTATGGACAAAGTGTTTCGTGTGAATTCGTGGATTGCTAAACAGAGAAAGTTGCCTAGAGATGTGGTGGTTTATTTTGTAAAAAGGGAAATTAGAGATGAAGTTATACAAGCTGCCTATGATACTAAAGTTATGATTGCTGGCCAACAAGTTTTGGTTCTAAAAGAAATTCCTCCAAAGATTTTAAAGAGAAGGAAGGATTTTATATTCCTGGTGCAAGAGCTTAAGCAAAGAGATATAAGGTTCAGATGGGAGATTCCAGATGGGTTGAGCTTCATGTATGATGGCAAAAGGTACTGTTTGAGTAATGTGAAGCAAGCGCACGATTTTTACAACAATGTTTTGAAACTAACCCCATCAACACTTTTGGAAGCTGCAGAGGGATCTGGAGAAGGAGAATGTCAAGAGGATGAAGATGGACAGATGGACGAGAAGGGTGCAGGAGGAGATCAAGCTGCAACTCTTTTGGATGATCTTAGAGAACAGAGGGTGACGCGTGCTGCCTTAAAACGTTCAAAAAAGACTAAAAAATAAGACCAGTAGAAATCTATGGAACTTCCACAATACATTTATAGTTAAGTGGTAGTTGTGTTTTTAAAGGTTTTGGGATACTATGTGTGGTAACAGATTTTTTTTCTAATTTGGAATTAATGGATAACTTACTATAGAGGAAGAGGAAGAAAGTTTTTTGGCTTAATGTGGGTTAAATTGGGTAAGAGCTATTTATTATAGCCTATTTTGGTTAGAGAGGTTAACAGGGATAGGTGTTTGTGATGTGTAAATGAGAGTATGTCTAGGTAATAGTGAATTGTGGAAGAACATAGATGGGAATAATGTTAGTTTTCTTTTATTTCAGTTTTTTATATATATTTAGTATTATTAAGGATTGGTTTACCTTATATAAGCTAGAGAGTGATGGATTTTAGAGTTTATAATTGTTAGTATATGATTGTTTATGATTGCCTTTTAGATATATACCTTGTATTTTGCTCTGGGAAGTCGGGGGGGGGGAGGGGGGAGGAGGGGAATTAGAGGGGGGGAGGTAGGGGAGGGAGGAGGGAGAGGGGGAGGGGGGGAGGTAGGGGGGAGGTAGGGAGGGGAGGAGGGAGGGGGAAGGGGGGTTGTTAAGGGAAAATTGTATTTTATAAAACTTTTCAATAAAAAAAAAAAAAAAAAAAGAATGTGTCCATTTATGGAATGATTTATAGAAATTGGAAGCAATACAGTAGTTCTTGACCTATGATCACAATTGAGCCCAAAGCTTCCATTGCTAAGCAAGACAGTTGTTAAGTGAGTTTTGCCTCATTTTATGACCTTTCTTGCCACAGTTGTTAAGTGACCACTGCAGGTGTTAAGTTACTAATATGGTTGTTAAATGAATCTGGCTTCCTCATTAACTTTGCTTGTCAGAAGTCCACAAAAGTTGATTACATGACCCTGGGACCAGTGGTGTAATTCAGCTGGTTTGCACCGGTTTAGTAGAACCAGTAACTAAATTTTGCTGAGTTTGGAGAACTGGCTGAATGAACACTGCTTCCGGAAGTCCATGGATGCCACTTCTGGACGTTCATTGTAGGCCTTAGAGGCCCAGGCCTGCATCCAATAAGAAAACTGGTTGTTCAGGTATTTGAATCCTACCACTGCCCGTGACTCTGCAACCACAATAAATACATGTCAGTTGCCAAGCATCCAAATGTTGATCATGTCACCATGGGAATGGTACAATGGTCCTAAATGTGAAAAACAGTTGTAAGCCCCTTTTTTTTAGTATCACTGTAATTTTGAACAGTCACTAAATGAATGGTTGTAGGATTATCTGTACAGAGAAAGTAATAAGGATGAAAATAAGAACAAAAACTACAGTAAGTGATATGAAAAATGATTGAAGGAGTTGACCATATTTAACCTTAAAAAAAAAAGACAAATGGATAACTGTGATCATGTGGAAGGAAAAATTTGCATTGGCCTTTTGGTACTTTTCCTACTTTTATCTAACACCCCCCCCCCAGTGACTTTAACACAACTTGAGCACATTTGGACCATACTTGGTTTTCCATCACTAAAGGATACACTGATAGATCTAAATGTGGTAGCCTGTTGGAGGAGAGGAAGAATCTTGTCATGTGGGACATCAGAGCCCAGCAGATTCTGTTCATTGGGTGTATGGAATTAAAGTCTAGATAATCATCTTTCTTGGATGCTATAACTGGATTATTGCACTGATTGGACATTTGAATTTCATTAAGTGTCTCATTCCAACTCTGTGTCTATGGGAGTCTGCAAGTCCCACACATGTTTATTTCTGCATTTAGGGGGGAAAAAACTAATTTGAATAGACTCCCTGTCATTCATCCCAAAGGAACCTTCACTTGATAGCATTAAATATATAAATACTCCAGTGTTTTGCAGTCTTGCCAAGAGCTTTAAATTATTTAATGGTTAAAATATGCAGCATCTACAGTATCAATATCCTCTTTCTTAAATCATTCAAACAAATATAGAGGTATTAGTAATACACAACCACATTTCTTGGCATGTATCCAAATTATTTTGCAGGGTTCTTTTTTTTTTAGAGTAGCATTAAGAGTGTGTCCACAAAGGTTTGGGACATCTGACCTTGTGTACGCTTGAGTCTCAAATTAATTTTCTAGAAAGTAGTCTAGATCTTCCACTACTTTATGAATAACATAAAGTGCTTGTTTATTCCATGCTCTGTGGAACTGGTAATTACAGCTTGATTTTGCTCTGCTGCTTCTTTTTCTCCCAGATAAATCCACCAATTTCACACCCATTCTCTTCATTTTCATCAACAATCTCATTTCAATTCTAAGCCAATCATTCACTGCTATTTTTCTAACCCACCTTCTTTGGGTTAGAGGGGGGGAAAAGTACTTTTTCTCTCCTCTACATCTCTGATTTCCTAAAGTAGGATTTTTAAGTCATTGCATATTCACATTCTAGATAGTAGGCATATTAACCATGTCACAGGTAAGTAAATAATTGTTTCTCTGTTTTTAAAAATGTATCTATTTATTTCTTTGCTTAGCTGACACATGCATGTTTCCTACTAGAAAGCATTCCTTTAGGAACTTAGGAAGTTGCTGACCTCCTGGCAATTTACATATTACTTGTAATATTGATGTATTTATTAATCAGGTTCACAGGCCTCTTTAAACAAATCACCACTAATAATGAGAACAAATCCTAATGTGCTGATAAGACAATCTCCCAAAATAGACAGCTACAACCTACAATGATGCCAATTTTTTTTTGTCCTGGTGGTCTTTCTTGGATTCCAAAACGGTTGGAACCTCTCAGATTGCTGGGGGTGGGGTGGGGATGCTGGAAAGTAGCTAAATGTAATTCTAATTTATCAAATGAGATCTTTGGAGATCCTGCAAGCTATAGATTGGTCAGCTCAAATCTGTTCTAAGCAAACTGGCCAAAAGAATCAAAGATAAATGATGCTGGGAAGAAGTTAGTATGGCTTCTATAAGGCTCTCACTAAGTTCATGAAACTTTTTTTTTAATCTTTGGATGGATGTGACAAGTATGTTTGGGCTGCCTAAAAGCTTTTAGCATTTTTTTTTTCATCAAATCCTCTTGAGAAAGCTGAGATCTTCAGGTTTTTAGGGGAAGACCACCAGTGGATTGATGTCTGGTTGAAAAATAGAAGAAAAATAATTGAAATAAATGGGGGGCTTTTCAAAATGGAGAGTTGTAAGAAATGGATCTGCTTTGGGTCTAGGGTTACTCAATTTGGTCACAATTAATTTAGAGCTAGGCAAATTAATTTAGTCACAATTAATTTAGATCTGGTAAATTGACAGATTTTGCAGGTGACAGAAATGTTCATAAGGTGGTAAAGACATACATGGACTGTGAAGACCTGCAAAAGCATCTCTTCAAACTTGACGACTAATAAATGGTCAATTTAATTCAGTGTCACTAAGTATAACAATGCACATTAAAGCTCAGATTCCATTTTATCTCACAAATATTATGGAAACTGAAATGACAGTGGCCAACTAAAAAAGAGATTTTAGCTCATTGCATCTAGTTTAGATTGGAGCCTGTGAACTGTAGTGTTTGATGATTTGGAAATTGTTGGTTAGGCATCAGATTAAGTAAGTAAGTAAGTAAGTAAGTGTCATGTATTGGCCATAATTGTTTTAAATCACTTGCTTAATGTCTGATCACTTGCTTAATGTCTGAACTAGATTTTGTTGTGATTCAGCCTGTGCTCCCAGCAGCTGAGTCTGATGAATCTGAGGAGGAGGAGGAGAGGTTTGGAGAGCCTTTGGTGTTGGAGGGAGGTTCTGATACACTGCAGGACTCTCAGCCTGGCCTCTCCAGTCATGTTCCTCATGAGGCCCAGCTATGTGAGCACGAGGTGTCAGACTTTGATGAGTCACAGCTGAATCTGTTCAGAGACGCTTGAAGCAGAAGGCAATCCAGCAGAGCAGAGCAGAAAAAATCAATGAGGCAACTCAGTGAGAGGAGGAGTAGGCAGTGAGAAGCCATACCTTGGGACTGATAATAAAAGGGGAAGTTGTGGGTGGGGCTGGTTGCTGAAGGCAACCGTTTGAAGACATTCTGAGAGAGTCCTGGTCTGTTCTTTTTACTTCTGTTTAATTCTTGTTTGATATTTTGATTCATTTATTCTATTGCTTTTTTGTTTGAATTGTAAATAAATTTGAGTTGAGTTTTTCCAGCCTATTGACTGTAAAAAGGAAAAAAGGGGTTGTCCCTGATACACAAACAGGGCCGGTCGTAGGCTAGAACAGAACAGATTTCTCTATTATGCAACAGTTGCTGTTACTGAAAGCCAGACTCACCGTCTCCAGGCTGATAATTAGGTTTGGGGTGGGAAACTGTTACTTTAAACCTATTGGTTGCCGTCTAGAGGCTAACTGTATAAATAGCTGTGCAACAGCCAGTAGAGCTTGCTTCTGTTCTAAGTTAATAAACTTGTTTGCTGTTTCAACACTTCATCTCGCTTAATGCCTAAAGAACCAAAGATATAACAGTAAGTAAGTAAGTAAGTAAATAAGTAAATAAATAAATAGAATATTTCTCTTCAATTCCATAGTAAAGCACATATAGAATATAGTGTATAGTCCTGGTCACTTCAGAGACATGTTAGAGTTGGACAAGGTGATTAATTAACTGATTAAAACAGTTTCTTTAAGTTTGCTCAAGCTAGGATAAAATAACCTGGGAAAGAAAAGAACAATCATAAAGCTAAACATCCATTGAGTGAAAAACATGATCTGGGGTTTGAACACCTTCTATAATTAAGACACTATGCAATGGTTGGGTCTATCTGATAAAAAAGCTTATGAGGGAATATGATTGAGGTTTATAAACTTATGCAGGTAAACAAAGGCAAAAGCAAAGTTTTTCTTCACCTAATTTAATAGTTAAACTAGAGGCTACCCAATGAAACTAACTAGCAGAAGATTTAAAACTGGTAAGAAGACATATTTCTTCTTGAAGCATGCAATCACCTCTGGAATATCCTGCCATAGATATGGCATTGCCATTGTCAATGGAATTTAGATAACTTTAAGAGGGGACATTTCTAGAGAATAGATCTATCAATGGCTATGAGACTTAGATGATAGGCTTCTGCAACCAGGCATCAACTCTCTCTCTTCATACTAGGTGCACCTCAACAACAGTAGAAGATCACTTTGATCTCCTATTTGTGAGCTAGCTGGATGCAAATAGTGAGACACAATATGAGGCAGAATATTGGGTAAATGGATGTAAGCCTACTCTGCTGGACTTGTTTCTTACTTTCTCATATACTCAAAGCTAATAATGTAGCTGTTTATCCTAAACATGAGAGTCTACTTGTTTGCTGCATGTTCCTGCTTCCTGGAAGGGGAAGAGCAACCCAACAGTAACTGACCAGAACTCACATGCAAAATCTCTCCATACTGGCATGGATTTTGAATTTGCCATTGTCACTAGGAAATGTTACAGGAGAAGAAAATATGGTGTTCCAACACATTTGTCAGCACAAGTCAGAGCTCATTGCTGAAAATGTCACTGTGGTCTACAGATGGTAATTAGTGATTTGCAGATCTAAAAAAGATTTTACTGATTGAAGCAGAAATCTAAGAACATTGGAGTATAATTAAATATACGGACAAGGCTGAAGGAATTCTCTACTTTGCAGCATAAAGCTTATGGAGAGATGGCTTGGTAATATTTCTATTTCATTGCTGTTCAGTCTTCTTTCTGATTCTTGATAGCATCTATACTTTTTACATCCTAGAATCATAATGAAATATAGATCAAACTTATGTTTTGAAAGACATCCACAAATACATCAAATTTCAGCCATTTTGTTAGTTCACAGAACCTTTATATATTATATAATTCAAAATGAACTTGGAATGAAAGGGTGGAATTTATCAGAAGGGTCTTGATCTATACAACAGCTTGAAAAGTATATTTTTGTTCCTATACTGTATGAAATTATTCATTGTGTATTAGATTAGTTTAGTTGTGGATAGACAGCCAGTCTCAAACTAAATTGATATGAGCGAGGATCTTTTTACTCTTTATAATCATAGTGGTGTGACATTAAAGTGCTGTTTTCATATCACACTAATTTAATTTGAATTGACTCAGCTCATATAAACTATACATGCCAAAATTAAAGATGGTTCTCTTTCTTGAAAATAGTTATAGGGTCAATATAGATTTTCCAAAACAAGTACCATTACCATATCAACAAATATCAACAAATGGAAGGCAATGCTCCAGGGGACTAGAGAAGGTAGTAGATTAAAGCAAAGGAATGGATTTTTTTGTAAAAAAAAATCTATTGATTTCTGGCACCTTGGCTGTGGTGGTTCTGGAAGATAAAAATCAATAAGCAAAATGAGTGGAATAGAAGTCAAACTCTTGATTGTGCAATTCATGTGAGAAATTTTATTTACTTGTTTTAATCTACTCTTCTGTTCCTTGGGAAGCTGAAAGTCAGGGTTGGCTGAGAAGGTAAAGAAAACCAGGGCAAAATGTAATATGGTAGATTATTTCTAATACCTATTATTCCATCTCAGGTTTATATGGTAGTGGCAATGAGACATGTTCTAAGGAGCTAGCACCCTTTTTCTAGAAGAATGGTTACAGGCAGTAGAAGGTTCGAAACAGGACAAGGACATTGATACAAGGATCCCACAGAAGACAGGCTAAATAAATTTTAGATGTTTAATTTTAAGGAAAGAAAAGCTAGGGGAGATGTGATGGCTATGTTCAGCTACATAAAGAGAAACTAAAAGTCAAGAATTATTTTGCATGGCCATATAAAAGTATGTTGTATGTGTGTGCGCTTGTGTATGTGTTGTGTGTGTAAATTACTGATGGTATGAACTATACCAGAGGTTCCCAGGCTTTTGGGCATCAGGGACTGGTCCGTGGACAAAGGTTTTTTCCATGGACTGGCAAGTGCGTGGTTTTGTGTGCTGCTGCATCCCACAGATGGGGCTTTGCTTGTTTGTGTGGACCAGTTGCTGGCAGGCTGCAGCCCGGTACCAGTCCATGGACCGGGGCTTGGGGACCCTTGAACTACTGTATACTATTGTAATGGTAAGTGAGAATGGCCTTTGGATCAATCTTGCAAGGTTCTGTTAATGTAATGCAATATAAAAGCAACAGAAGGAAAGAACTAATCTAGATCTAAGGAGAAAATTCCTGAGCAATTAACCAGTGGGACAGCTTGCCTTCAGAAGTTGTGGGTGCTCCATCACTGGAGGCTTTTAAAAAGAGATTGAACAGCCATTTACCTAAAATGCTATGGGATCTCCTGTTTGAGCAGGGGTTTGAACTACTGTAGAAGACCCCCAAGTTCCCTTCCAACAACAGTATTCTGTTAACCTTACAATAAAGATAGTATTAGTACCCCTAATTGTGCTTCTTGTCTGGTCTATGTTGAAGGGCTAACATCAATCTTACAAGACTGAAATGTTTTCTGGTCTCCTTTTCTTTTACTCTCTGGAAAAGTAGAGAATGTCCTTTCTGAAATGTTTCTCACACCATCCCTCCTTCCATGAGCTAGACATCTTTTATATTGCAGTTGCCCATCTGTGGCTCTCCCTTCTGACTTTCAATTCCCACATACCATTACAGCAATTGTAGAACAGTCTAAACCAGTGATGGGATTCAAATATGTGAACAACCAGTTCTCTGTGTGGATGCCACTTCTGCCACTTGCTAAGCACATTGATTTGAGCTTCTTAGATTGCAAGCTGCCCTGAGTCTTCGGAGAAGGGCGGGATATAAATGGGATTTTTTTTAAAAAAAAGTCCATTCTGGGCCTGGGCAATGAAAAATTAGCTACCGGTTCTGCCGAAGCGGTGCAAACCAGCTAAATCCCACCACTGGTCTAAACCTTTTACAGAAGAGGGTAAACACTGACCTCTTACAGAAGGTTAAAGCCCACATGGTTTCACTGTAAGCCCTTCTAGCTCTGCAATTCTATGATTCTGTGAGATGGCACTTTAATTTTGCACTATAACCACTCCACATAGTGTCACATGAAATATTATTATGGAAACTCAACTGTTGTAGTTATAATCTTTAATAAAATTAATTTGGAAAAACATATTGTGGAAAGTCATACATGGGGCAACCTTCTGGAAACAGGATGGCCTATGGTTATGCAAGAATAGTTGGTTCCATCTTGAACAATATGATTCATTTTACTGGCTTGGGAATCCAGGTGGCAGATTTTAGGTCTGTCTGTATCTCCACTGAACAACCGTTTACATCCTGGGGTGGGGGGAAAAACACCTGTATCTATTTTGTGTCAAGAGCACTATATAAAGCAATGACTTTTGAGACAATTCCTATTATTTCAGAAGTGCCCATCCTTCAGCTTCTGAAGAGAACACCTCTTTGGTATGTTATTCAAGCTTCACTACAAATATACTGTAGCAATCTCTCCTTTAACAAGCTATCAGCAGAAACAGCAGGTGTTTCAACCTGTCTAGCTTTTCCTTTTACTGTTTCCAACTTCCCAATTGCTTATCATTAAAGCCTAGCAGAAAACAAAAATGAAAAAGCTTGCTTCTGCTTGAGCTGAAATTATACAGGCTTGGGTGAAAAAAGAAATCCCTCAGTTCTATAAAGCGATATATTGGATATATGGGGGCAAGAGTCATAGACTTAATTTTGGCCTGGCTGTTCTGTGCTCTTGAGGCTACTGTAAGCTTTTAAGCTTTAAAAAGAGAAAGCCAACAGTATAGCAGCAGCATGCTTCTACAATACAAATTGAAATATTATTTTAAAAAAAGGAATATGCTAACCAATTTTAAAAGGCCTCTGACAGGCTGTGCAGGAAGACTCAAGAAAATATTCCATTTACTGGAATCTTGATGGCTGAGAACTGAAACTTCTAATACCTCAGACCTGTGACAGTGGAAAACCAGTGGGGTTCTCTGGAAAGTTTAAAGACGTGTGTGGGTGTGTTGAAAGAAAAATCTTCAGGGTCCAGTCCAAGCAGGGAATAAACAAAATGGAGGCTATTTGGAAAGAAGGTTCTTTATTGAGTTGCCAGAAACTTCAGTGGCACACCATGTGTTTCTGGGGTGGCTGACCACATGAAGCTGGGAGTGGTGGGTTTTTATACCTTCTTTGGCTTTTGTGTTTGGAGTTGTTCCTGTTCCTGTAGCATGAACTTTGACCTGAGATTCAGTGTGCCCTTTTTGGTATTCTGATGGTGGTGGGTTAATCCTATTATGTCCTAAAGGTCATGTCCTACTTCCCTGGGGCTGTGGCTGATGGCTATGTCCTGTGTTGGATTTTTGGGTGAAGGGTTGCTGTTCTAATTCTATCACTGTGCTATTGTTAGCTATCAGTTTCGCTGCAAGGGATTTCAAAATATTTTGTCTTGTATGGGCTTCTGCCCATTAATATTTGCTCATGAATGTGGCCTCAGTCTTTCTGAATGGGATTATCAAATCTGTATTTCTACAGAGTGGGCCTGCTTAGTTTCTGTTTGGGCTATTAAGAAAAACTGGGCCTGATTTTCTGGCTTTAAGATCCTTTGGGGAAATATAATATTCTGCCTTTTTTAATATTCCCCAAAAATATTTCCTTCTTGGGGGAGAGGCTGACTTCCTGCAGGTGTGTGGCAGAGAAAGATGTGGAGGTTAAGGGAAGGAGAAAACAAGGATGAGGGCTATATAAGGATCATCTATTACTATGATTTTCACTTCCATAAAAGACAGAAGAGTACAGACAAGAATATTGAAATACTGGATACTACTCCAAACCGTTTCAAGGTAGGTGCAACTGAAACAAAATTAAAACCTAAAACTGTGATTTCAACATAATCCCAGCACCTTTCAAATAAAATGAATTATTTTAACATTTGAAACAGTAAAGAGAATATTCAGACTCATTAGAGTTAAGAAAACAGCAGGCATATAAATTGCATAAATTTGTCTGCTTTTTTTTGTTATTAATCATTTAGTTAGGGAAACTTTATAGGCAAGTGCTCTCCATGCTACCTTGTCAAGCACAGCTTCATTCAGTTGTTGTATGTTCAACTTTGCATCAGATTGGATGTTACCAACCAGCGTGTTCTTTGCTTGCCCCTTCTTCTTGGTCCACTAACCATTCCTAGCATCCTTGCCTTCTCCAATGAATTTGCACGTATGACATGGCCAAAGTAAAATTTGGCTTCTGGTGATGTGGCTGGCTTTATACGATTTAATACAGTACCTCTCTGTTAATTACACATAAGGACTAGAAATATGAAATAGCCAGGAATATCATTTCAAAAAACCCTCAACAATTGTCAAGCAGGGAAATAAGATGGAATTTATTTATTTTTTCAGGAAAAGAGACTTTACCTAACATTTCTCTGGGGATGGATTTCCCCCTAACGATGCCTGAAATAGGGAAAGATCCTCAGGATGTCTTACCTTGGGATTTAATAGAACCATTAAAAACAGTGAATGAAAAGAGTGCATACCTTTTGCTCATCTCACAATGAAATAAGTGCCAGACCACTAGGCAGCACTAAACAGTGTTATCTGGGGGAAAATTGTCTGTCAGATGCAAAATACCAGGTGCACACATGAAGGTCCAATTAAACTGATTTATTGCTAAAAAGCCTATGCACAGGCATCTTATCAACCAATGATTAGCACCTGCTTGGTGTTAGATAAAGGTCAACAGAATTCAAGGATGCCTGGACTTAGTTTGCTGGTGGCTACATAGGAATTCTAGTCCACTCCCAGGCTCTGCCATTTCCTCTCCTACATCACCAGACAAAGAATTATCACTCCAACTCACATTGAGTTTTCTCCACTTATCCTTGTCTACCATTTTAAAAGATTGCCACTGATGGAATTTACCCTTCTACAGAAAAAAGATAGCATGTGCTTCTGAGTAAGATGTTCAAATGAATAATAATTAGCAGCTTAAAATCAATGCACAAGCAAGCTAAATTTATATATTACATTCAGCAGATGAATAGTTGTTCCTATTTTTCCTTAGGGTTCCCCTGGGAGTCTTCTGTATTGATGATTGTGGTCCAAACTTAATAAGAACTTAAAGGTTTAGTCTCATGGCCTTCCATCTGTTACCATCCAGATGTCTTTCCTGAAGTCTCATGATATCTTGAGAGCCTCAAAGCCATTGTGAGATATGACTGTTTTTGTAAAATTATTCTTTCCATGAAGAAAGCAGGAATGTGGCATCACATTTTTTCCTTTACTCCTTTGTGCATGAACTTCATTTATGTTTATCTGTGTGTGTGTGTGACAGAGAGAGAGAGAGAGAGAGAGAGAGAGAGAGATAGATAGAGAGAGAGAGAGAGAGAGAGAGAGAGAGAGAGATTTCTCACACTGTATACAATGTATAGTAATATGCTTACACAGCCTAAATTACTTACTCAGCAGTTCACTTCTCTAAAATAGCTTACAGCCTTTTATCCTTGCAATAATATTATATGCTCTTGCAAAACATAATGCTATCAAGAGTGCCCTTTTAACATCAGTGTCTTTTTCTTTGCCAAATCCATAAAATAAAGTCACATAGAAAGTCAGTGTCAATAGCTGTTCCACATTTATTGCATTCTTTTTCCCTGGAGCTGTGGCTCTTGAAAGCTCCCAGACTACAGTAGCTCAGAGAGCTTATACAGAACATATAGAACACAAGTTATAGTTAACACTCCTTCAGCAACAAAACACTGGCATTTTCTTTTGCCAGAGTCATGAGCATAGAAGCACAAGCCAAATCTGCAATCATTCGAGAAGGTCACACAAACAATTCCATGATAAAATCTCAAACTGAGGAGGCATCTTGCCATGGTACTTGGAAGGTTTTTGAGCTTGTTGATTCCAAGAAGAGTGCATGGCCATTAGTCTCCTGTTCTATGTGATTGGCCAAGAAAGAAGACTGGATTCAGCAGTATGTTTTTGAGAAAAGGGAGGCAAGAAGTACCAGTATATCCACTCCTCAATAGGTCAGTCCTCGTTCCAATGATAATGGACAAATGCTGTCCCCGTCTACAGACACCCACTTTTGGCAAAGGTTGTTGAGAAAGAATTGATTCGCAAATCGATTCCAAAACACAAAATGCTCTGGAGGATGCAGATTACCTAGACCTATAGAATAGACGTGGGAGAGACAGTACAGTTATTACTCTTCCTGATGACTTTTAGAGGGGCTTGGATGGTAGGAACATGACTAACCTTCTCTTGGGGGACTTATCAACTACTTTCACAACTGTTGGCCATAGTATCCTTCTGTAGTATGTGAAAGTCCTGGGAGTTGATGTTACTGCATTACAGTGGCTATATTACTTCTTGATGAGGCAGATCCAGTTAGCATCCTCACTCCCCTCCTATTTCATAGCTACATGGAGCCGTTGATAGAGGTCATCCCCTACCTTCTGTTTAAGACTAAAGTATCATCACTATCTGAGCAGTATCCATTTGTATATTTTTACTGTAAGATGAAAATGAATCAGAGATGTTGTAGAATATTTCACCCAGCATCTGGAGGTTTTCAGGGCTTTAGATGGGAACAAGCATTCTTAGGCTCAGCTTCAGCAACATGAAGTGACTGTTCCTTCAGAAAGCTAGCAAAAGCAACCTTGATTTTCAACAAGGTTGTGTTTCTGTAGAAAAAGCTCTGGCAAGATGATATGTCTTCCAGTCAGCTGTCCTTGAAGGCTGATACAGGAAAAATCCATCTGGAGAAGCACTGTCTCTGTGACTCCACACATACAGAAACAACAGAGTAAGTGCTCCTCCAGTGCCAGTACTAGAGGCATTCATACTAGCCTTATCTCACCAATATAGGAAGTATGTGACAATTTTCTGCTTCCACGCTGCTTGCAGACATTAATCTCAGTACAACATACAATGTGCCACGTTCTGGCATATACATACATATACCTGCATGTTTACATGCATACATACACTTTTTAAAATGTTTTTTAACCTTATGTATTTTATACTTTTTAACTTTTAAAATTAAAAACTTTTTAACTTTTATGCTGGTCTGTGACCATAATAAAAGTTTGATTGATTGTGTCTAGAGAAATCTGGAAATCCTTCTGGACTCACAGCTCATGCTGGAAATAGAGCTGAAAACACTTGTCCAGCTCTGGGTTATGTCTCAACTGCAGCTTTTACTCTCATAAACTTTTAGAGGCTAAAAGTCTGGCTTTTCTAGTAAGCTTTTGACAAAGGTGTGGTGCCATAAGTCAGGAATGGCTTTATAGAGCTTGTATTAATTGTATTAAGTATCATTAACTGTATTATTGGCTTTATTCTGCAATTGGATGTTGAACAGCACCTATAGTCTTTCAGACTGAGATAGTAAATAAATGTCATTCAGTAATTTAAATAAGGTGAAAGCTGAATAATGTGTGAAGGGATGTAAATCTGGCCAACTTCAATGTCATGTACAGTCAATTCATTCTATCAAAATTCCACATTAAAATACTGCAGCCATAAAGGAAATCTGAAACAATTATGAATTTGCCTAATATATGCATTATGTAGTTTATGATAAGCTTTTCCTGATCTACTCATTTTGGAATGCAACTCAAACAAAAAAATATGCTCATTTTATGTGCAAATGTTTCAAACTAGGTTTATTTTTGCATGCGACTATCCATTTTTTTCAACCAAGCTATATTTCAGATGGACTTTAGTGGACTCTGTCTAATAATAGTTCACACCATAAAAATTCTATGTTGGCTGATCAACCCACTCAACAAGCTGCTACGGTTCTTACTTTTTTTGCTTGAAATGAATATTACTCATTTGTCTGACATTCTGTTATATCTAAAGAAATCAACCAGAATGTAGTTCTAAACACTATCTAAGATTCTCATGATTCTCAAGATTCTCACATTTACCTTTATGGTGAGTTTTCCCAGGTCTGGTCTTACGTCTCATTGATTTCAAAATTCACAAAGATAATTCAATGTTCCCCATTCCTTTGTATGGAAGCAGCACTGACCTTGAAAAAATATTAATATTGGAGCTTTTTAGTATTTGGATGTGAATCTACCAGGAAATTCCAAAACTGTAGACTACTATATATATTATATTACATAGGACCTGTCTCCCACAAGATTTCAGAAACCTCTTGTTTTACAAATATAACATTAAAGTCATTTTCGTTTTAAATTATTCTGAATAACAAATTTAAGGTAATGATTTCTTAAACTGCACTTCAGAAAATTATAAAATAATCCTCATTGGACAAGTTGGATTTCCTTCCAAGTAAATTTACATAATGTTCTATTTGTACTATACTTTTTGGTCTTAGCAGAATCCTATGGCAACCTTTTAGTTGTTTTAATCTTGCATATTGACAATGATCAAACATTAACTTAAAGACGATTTTAAAAGAGTTGAGTTTGATTGGATGATGGAAGCCAGAGTCCAACATAGCAAATTGGAAAAGGAGACATTATATGGTGTGTGTGTGTGTGTGTGTGTGTGTGTGTGTGTGTAAAATAAACTTTTCTCTGATCCATATTTTATCTTTTTTTACTCATTCCCCTCCCCCAAGGGAAAAAAAGAAGCTCACCCAACCGGGTTTTTGCCGGGATCTGAAAACCTGGTTTTTTGATCTATCAGGCCTGGACTGAAGGGGTTTTAGCTTTTAATATTGTTTTAATTGTTGGGCTTATGTAATTTAATCTATTTTAATTTATACTATTTTTATATTGTATTTTATGCTGCCCTGTAAACCGCCCTGAGTCCTTCGGGAATAGGGCGGTATAAAAATTTAATTAAATAAATAAAATAAATAAATAAACCTCCACAGCAATTGTCCCATTTAAAAAAAATCACTTTAATCTAAACTGTGATTTAAGAGTAACTGGATTGTGATAAAAAGTCAAAGTGTTTACTGAAATTGGAAAGGTTATTTTCCATAATGTATTACAGAATCCTAATAGTGGCAATAAATAGCCTTGCACTGTCCCCTGCTCATCGCAGACATATATGAGGAAGCAGGAAAGTCAAACCTCAAGAAGATGAAATGCCTTGTAAATTATGGCACAAACTCAAGTAAGAAAAAAATGATGAAAAACTATAGCCCAATTTAAAAATGTATATCAATCTAGGATTCTAATTTATCAGATTCAGCATGGTAGTTCATATTGCATATATGTATTAGAGGAAACCATGTCATTTTTAGAAGAAACACATATAGAACTGTATAATTTTCAAAATCTTCTTCAAAGCTGGGAAGGTGGAGGCATTCTTCATCTTACAGTGCAGAGTATTCCTTAGAATGGAGACCACTAGTGAAAAAAATGTATTGTTGGAGCACAACCCCTTTTAACTTACACAGGGTGGTGATCTTCCCTTAGAGATGGTTGAGGATGGGCCAAGTCTCTATGCAACTGCTAAGCCATGTAGACTTCTAAACATGGTAACTAACAACCTGAATGGTGCCTAGAAGTAGACTGGAAAACAGAAAAACAGAATATAGCAGAATAACAGAGTTGGTAGGGACCTTGGAAGTCTTCTAGTCAAACCCCTTCCTCAAGCAGGAGGCCCTACACCATTTCAGGCAATTGGTTGTCCAAACTCTTCTTAAAAGCCTCCAGTGATGGAGAACTTCTGAAGGCAAGCCATTCCACTAGTTAATTGTTCTAAATGTCAGGTAATTTCTCCTTAGTTCTAGGTTGGTTATCTCCTTGATTAGTTTCCTATCCATTGCTTCTTGTCCTGCCTTCAGGTGCTTTGGAGAGTAGGTTGACCCCTTCTTCTTTGTGGCAGCCCCTCAAACACTGCTATCATGTCACCTTGGTCCTTCTTTTCACTAGACTAGACAATATCCAATTCCTGCAACCATTCTTCATATGTATTAGCCTCCAGTCCCTTAATCATTTTTGCTGCTTTTTTCTAGACTCTCAACACCATTTTTTATCAGGTGACCAAAGCTGGACACAATAATCTCAAGTGTGGTTTCACAAAAGCATTATAAAGGTCTATTAATGTTTCATGTGATCTTGATCCTGTCCCTCTGTTAATGCAACCTGGGGTTGGGTTGGCTTTTTTGAAGGCTTCAGCACACTGCTGGCTCATATTTAAGCAGTGGTCCATCAGAACAAATATAGCATTTGTGCTATGCTGCTGAATCTATTACCATCTGGCTAGCAGGAAGGATGGGCTTAGCCACAGTGCCCCCTGCAATTTTCCAGACACCAGTAGAGTGTTCTTGTACTATGAAGTTCCCTTTCCACATAGGGGTACTTTAGTCTCCAGTGGAGAAAAAGAAGGAACAATAAATAGCACTAGCCACTGCTGCCTCCAGCAGTAAATTCAACACTCAAAATATGATCTTGAGTGTGTTTAAGTAACAGTACCATGGCTTCAAAAAAAAATCTTCAAAATGAAATAATTCATATTTAACACAAATGCTCTAACCATCAAGTAAATGAAATAAGTTTGTTGAAATAGGTTTGTTGCAAATGAATTAAAGATAATATAAGTCAAAATTAGGTCTTACTATTCAAGTTAAGTCACAGTGATGTTTTTGTTCTTCAGAATTTGGGGGCACATTTTTGAATGGGATAGAATGGAAGTCTTTATTGGCCAAGTGTGATTGGACACAGACAAAGAATTTGTCTCTGGTGCATAATCTCTCAGTGGACATGCAAGCAAAAAAGTGATAAATCAATCATGATCATAATCACAAAATACAATCATCATAAATCATAAGATACAAACTCAGTGATGGTCATAGGATACTAAATAAGCAAGCAACATAAATCATAAAGGTAAAGGTAAAGGTTCCCCTGCACATGTGTGCTAGTCTTTTCCAACTCTAGGGGCCGGTGCTCATCTCTGTTTCAAAGCTGAAGAGCCAGTGCTTGTCCGAGGACGTCTCCGTGGTCATGTGGCCGGCATGACTAGACACCAAAGGTACATGGAATGCTGTTACCTTCCCACCGTAGTGGTCCCTATTTTTCTACTTGCGTTTTTATGTGCTTTCGAAATGCTAGGTTTGATTTATTTTTTTTAATCCCATTTATATCCTGCCCTTCTCCGAAGACTCAGGGCGGCTTACAATCTAAGCACAAATCAAATGTGCTTAGCAATAGGTTGGCAGAGGCTGGGACGGGTAACAGGTGCTCACTCTGTTACGTGGCACTCGGGATTCGACCCGCCAAACTGCCGACCTTCTGATCGACAAGCTAATCCACTGAGCCACTGCGTCCCTACACATAAATCATAGTAGGACACTAAATAAAGGCAATCAACATAAATCATGAGATACAAAAAACAAAGTTATAGTCATAAGAAGCTAAGAAAATAGGTAACAGTAAAGATGAAAAGTTAAGAAGGATATTAGGTAATACAACCCTAGTAGGTGATTTGACATCCTAGGGCTTAGACAGTATTGTGGGAATTAGTTGTTTAGCAGAGTGATAACATAAGGGGAAAAACTGTCTTTGTGTGTAGTTGCTTTGGCATGCAGTGCTAATCTATACAAAGTAGCATTGCTTATGTTTCATAAACCAGTCTTTTTTTTTCTATTTTGTGTACATTTCCTTAGCTCAAATAAAATAGGAAGCTGGAAAGGCCTGATTGTAATTGATAATTCTTTAATTATTAAGAGATTTTCTACCTAATTGAACATATCTTAGCAACGTACCAAAATCGGGACTACTTAGATTGATGAAGGACTGGCAAGGTTCCATTGAATATTGATATGCTTAATGATTTAAAAAGTAAAATAGGCAGACAAGTTGCAGCCCAGCAATAATAATTTGGTAGCTGTGAAGATATCCTAGGAAATTATATGCACAGCATGGAATTCAGATATTTACAACTCAAATTGTAGCAATAAAAAACAGTTTCCCTTATATAGCATAATCTATGGAGAAAGGGAATATATTTAGTGTGGAAAGTATATCTTAAGTATTTTCTCAGAAGTGTGATACTCAAGTTTGGGTTTACAATAATTCATAATATTTTAAGGTAGGTACAATATTTAATGAAGCGTGCAGTATTATGCCAAGTTCACATAATGGCCAGTAGAGGGAGGTGTTTACTCTTTTAATAGAAGTGTTGGTGTACTCCGAGAAAATGTACTCCGAGTTTTGTTTTATTCCAAGGGGAGTGAATTGAGGCCAGAACTCTTTCTACCTTCTGAATTTTGAACACTGTTACTTAATTGTTTACAGACATGTAAAATGAGTTGCCTGCTGTTTGCTCATAACATGTAGAAGAAATAACCAGTTGTTTTCCTTCCTTGTTCAAGAATGATTGTCTTCAAAGGTATGGAAAAGCCTTCGTCATAAATTGCAGAGATTACTTCTCACTAGAACAATGCAATTAAACAATTGATTCATTTGGCAACAAGAACCTTTGCATTTTAGAACATTCATACCATTTACGTTTGCTTTTCTAGGAAGACAATTAGGAAGGATGGAAAACAAGAAGGAGGTAACAATATAAAGCACGTATAATGCGTTCATTTCAAATCTCTTTGATTTCTTGGTTTCAGAAAGATGGCAAAATGAGAAGGACTTGTGGAGCCTCTAAAGCATAAGAAAGCTTGTGTAGTTGTGTTTGTAATTGTGGCTAAAGAGAGGAAGAGAAAAATGCACCTTCTGAATCCTATTAACCTTGATGTAGAGAAGTGCATTGGTGCAACTGTGTGATATGACAGGCCATATAGATTGTGTTTCAAATGATCCTCAACAGCAAAAAGATCAAAAAGATAAGTCTGCTTGTTATTAAACTCTGTTAATGTAACCCTGTGGGAGTTACTAGGACCATCACTCTCAAGCTTCTTCTTTCCACAATATATTCAAGATGGACAGTGTTTAATATTTATATGTATTTATATGTAAGGGGGTTTTTTGGGATGCGGTGGCTCAGTGGGTTAGGACGCTGAGCTTGTCAATCAGAAAGTCAGCAGTTTGGCAGGTCGAATCCCGAGTGCCGTGTAACAGAGTGAGCGTCTGTTACTTGTCCCAGTTTCTGCCAACCTAGCAGTTCAAAAGCACGTAAAAACACAAGTAGAAAAATAGGGACCACTATGGTGGGAAGGTAACAGCGTTCTGTGCGCCTTTGGTGTCTAGTCATGCTAACCACATGACCACGAAGACGTCCTCGGACAAGTGCTGGCTCTTCAGCTTTGAAACAGACATGAGCACTAGCCCCTAGAGTTGGAAATGACTAGCACGCATGTGCGGGGGAACCTTTACCTTTACCTATAGCACCATGGAACCCAGTGGGACAGAAATCTTTTATTCAGAGTGTGAACAATTAGTGCTTTGTGTATGAGGCCTTATTAAGATAAAAATGTGAGGCTGTAAAGCAAAAGACACAAGACAAGACTTTTGAGACAAAAAAAGGGACTAAAATCACACTCGAGGCATCAGTGGATTGCAGGGGGGCATGAAATGATTTTGATTTAAAACTTTATTAATGACCTGGATAAAGAGATGTAGAGAATGGTATCAAATTCACAGATCAGACAAAATTTGATGGGATAGCTAATAATTTCAAACCAATCTTACTAGCTAAAGAAATTAATAGGGAGCAAGTGAGGGAAATTTAACAGAACTGAAAATTCCTTATGTGAAGAACATCTCAGATTCATGGCTATAGCATGGAATATGCCTGGGTTAATAGTAGTATTTGGAGTGGGGGAGATCTTGTCATAACAATTTATTGCAACCTGAATATAAATTTACAGATAAGTATAATTTATAAAGATAAATGCCGTTTTCAGCTGCATTATTGGAAAAATAATTTCAATTTCTCAGACAATAATGGTTTCATCGTGTTATGTTTTGTATAGATCCCCATGTTGAATACTGTGCCTGATTATGAACACAATTGAAGAAGGATTCAGAAAAAAAATGGATACAGAGAAAGATAAGAATAACTAGCATACTAGAACTAATCCTATAAAGAAGGTTTGCAGCTTTGGGGCACCCTCAGATTTGAGAACAGGAAACCAAGTAGCTAAAAAAAAGGCATAGCATGGAAGAAGGTCAAGACCTGTTCTTTGTTATTCCAGAGTATGGGAGTTTTAAGTCACAGCAAGATAGATTTTAAATGAATTTCCTAAAGTAAGTAAAATGGTAGCATGGAACTAATTACCCAGAGAAATGTTGATTATCCTTCACTGGAAGTTTTCAACATTTAGACAACTATCTGTTTGGCATGCTTTAATTTGTAAATGTTCAGCACCAGCGTTCAGTTCAAAGATCCACATGAACTCTTTCAACCCTGAAACTGTATGATTCTAACACTCTTAAGCCTTGATCATCATGGCCAGTGATGAAGACAGCTCCAAATATTTGAAAACCACTTTGGGATATATCTTCAAAGAAGCCAGAGAGTAAAAGCAAACGTAGGGCTTGTAGAACTTGCGAATTGTTCTAGGCTAAGCCTGAGATAATTTAGCTTTAGTTTAGATTGATGCCTCCAATTTTGAAAGCCACTTATCCAACAATCAGCAGTTTTGACTATAGCACTGTCTTGATTATTGCTTCTGTTTCTGGTAGCTTCTAATGTACTGCACTGGATTTACAATTTAGTCTGAGTTGTTGTTTCCTGGAGCAGCTTGTAATTCACAATGCATTAGAACAGAGATCCCCAACCTTTTGACCACCAGGGACCAGTTCTGTGGAGAAAGGTTTTTCCACGGACCAGAGAGTGTGTGGTTTTGTGTGCTGCCTGCATCCCACAGATGGGGCTTTACTTGTTTGTGTGGACCAGTTGCTGGCATGCTACGGCCCAGCACTAGTCCACGGACCAGGGACCCCTGCATTAGAACACTTCAGAACACAAGAGTTGTCCTCCAATACATCAATTTGTTGCTTGCCTTTGGATGGTTCAACAGCTGACATTGACACCTTATAAAAATTCAGTCCCTAATTGTCTGCTTAGACCATGTCCTATCTCCTACCATAACATGCCAAACTGCTAACAGGGAGAAAAAGAAAAACCTAATACAAGGAATATTTTGTTACAAGCTATGTTAAAGTGTCAGCATGAAGACTGAAATTGTATTTTGAAAGAGAGAATGTTATCTTTAGTAGGAATTAAAGTATATATTGTCCCTTCCTTCCTTCCTTCCTTCCTTCCTTCCTTCCTTCCTTCCTTCCTTCCTTCCTTCCTTCCTTCCTTCCTTCTTTCTTTTCTTTTCTTTTCTTTTCTTTTCTTTTCTTTTCTTTTCTTTTCTTTTCTTTCTTATAAATACTAAATATATGGCTTGGAATACCTGAAGGCTGAGCATGATGAGCTGGAAAACTAACTTTTACTGCCAAAAGATTCATACTAGCCATACTTCAATTCCATTTTATATAACCCTTCAAGGCACTTCTTGAAAATGAGATAAAAATGAAGCTTACTTTGTTATATTTTACTACAAAGAAGCATTTATTTTCCTGAAGCAGAAGTTTCTCTTGCATTCAAATGTGTTATTCCTAGAGAATATATATGTCAGTTCTTTACTAGGTCAGCCTAGACAAGAAATCTAAACGAAAGATAAATAGACAGACAGATCAGAAAGGTTAGGGATAAGAAGACAGAATGTTAAATCTGCATGTCAGTGCAGCTCATGCAATTAGACAAAAGGATCACCATTATGGACAAAAGGCAATTAAACTGGAAAATACATATAACCACATTGCAAAGATGAGCAATATACTATGGCAAGTTGTGGTTGGAAGATCGCAATAGCACTCAGACTTATATACCGCTTCACAGAGCTTTACAGCCCTCTTTAATTGGTTTACAAAATCAGTATGTTGCCCCCAAGAAACTGGGTCCTCATTTTACTAGCCTCCGAAGAATGGAAGCCAAGTCAAACTTCAGCTGATCAGAATCAAACTCCTGGCAGTGAGCAGAGTTAGCCTGAAATACTGCATTCTAACTACTGCACCATCATAGCTTGAGCAGAACGTTCAAGATGGAACTTGAAGGTTCTGCTGAGAATATAATTACATGTTTAAATCAAGCAAAGCAACCCAGCTAAAGAATCTAGATAGAGAAACAGATACTGTAGATCATAGCCACTTTATAACAGGTAGTCTTGCTTCTGGTACAAATATTGCCATAAGTGACAAAACTGATTGAATGTAATTACTTGAATTATACTGTACGTGAAAGAGCATCTCAACTTGAAAAGATATTTTTTTAAAAAAAAAATGAAATTAAGAATAGGTGTGGGGTTGGTCCTTTAAGAATTCACAGGAGCTGTCAAAGGTGCTGAATCAAAGGACTCATTGCTTACACAAGTAGCTCTGCTCAGATTGACGAGATTCTCTAGTGATCTTGACTTTGAACCATAGGAAGCACTAGAGAGAGTATCAAGACATACACACTAAAATCACCTGTTCCCATAAATGACAAGTCTAAAACATTTTTTTTCCAATCATATGAATGCGACTGTATTTAATGCTGTATATAATACTGTCACTGCACGTTTTTTTTTTTGTTCGTCAGAAAAGTTCATTTCTAACTGTACATTTCCCCTGTTTTCTGCACCTGTTGTGATAACTTATCTGGTAACCATAGTGAATCCCATATGACTAGCTATGTTATGGTTTCAGTCTGTTTAGTGCGCATGTCTAGAAGAAGTTCCCAGAGTTATTATCTGTTTTTTTTTTTTTCACTTTGCTGTTACTGTCTGTTACGTTAAGATGTAGTGAGCTAGCTCTGTATAATATATATTTAGTTTTTATATTTTTGTAAGTAAAAGGTATTTAGTATGATTATGCGTCGTGTTTTTCTTGCCTTCCTGCAAGTGTATCATGCATTCTCTGAAGCACGGTCCGTCGCCCTCTACAAAGGTGATTTTTACCTTGACATTTTGGTATCGAGGATGGTTTGATTTATGTTTTTGGAGATGCATGTTTCTGCGGCTGTTATCAGTTAGTTAGTGCTAGCGAGGCAGTGGTGATTAACTGCTGAAACATGTCAGGAAGGAAGCCACGGCTGAAACGGGAGGCCAGGAGTTTGTCTGTTGGGCATCTCCCTTCGACCTTAAGAACTCCGATAGCTTCGGCCACACGCCTTGGAGAAGACGCGCCTGCTCCTGTCCACGATGCAAGGTCAGTCACTCCTTTTTCTACTTTTCCAAGCTCCCTGGCAGCTGCTTTTGGAAATGTTCACACTCCAGGGGCTCAAGATGAATTTCAAAGGCTTGGAGCGAAACCTAAAGTTCAGCCGAGGAAAATTCCTTCTGCTCCTTCAAGCCCCAAGCAAACTATGCGAGATAGGGCTATGCAAGGCTACTGTGAACAAATTGGGGTTTTTGAAAGGCGTTTGCAGCAGGCAAAGAAATATGTGTCAATGGTTCAGCAATATGAGAGGAATTATGAGCATGAACCGGCCATATTGCCACACCCACAAGGAGAAGCCATATTGCCTCCTTCTTCCCCAAAGCTAAAGTCACGCCCATCATTGAGTGTCATGCAAGACGATTGGGAACCGGAGGCTCCTATGTCACATGATTATGGGCTGTCCCAAAGGACATACAGAGCCACAGTGATGCCTGAAGCAAATGTTATAGCACCATCTACTGGTGAAGCTGCATTAAGACATGAATTGGAGCTCTCACTCTCGCAATTGTCTATGGAGGAGTCTTTGCTCAGAGATACAAGATTTCTGCCGTTATCTGAGGCTCCAGTCCCTGATGGTGCTAGGATTCCTGTTACTATTGCTTCTCCTGTTAATATTGCTTCTATGCAAGCCCCTCTACCTGGCAGAGCACAGCCATATTTAACCCACATGCAATTGCCACCGGGTTCTTATATGCGAAGGCCAGTGTCATCTGCAGATTATGCTAATGCACCAGCCCCAGCGCCAGTGCCTCCTGCTGGCCAGGGTGGAATAGCAGCTCAAAGACAGTCACAGCCAGCACCAAGACTACCGGCAGCTTCAATGCAACTGCCGCATGTCCAGGCACAGACGCCACTGGTGCCCCCTGCAGGTTATGGTCGGATTGCACAACCTGCACAGCCAGTACCTCAATTGTATTTTCCTCATCAAACACCTTCCATTGTACCACTGGCTGGTGACTCAAAATTAAAGAAGTCAGGACAGAATTACAGGGCATGGGTCAGTGAGGTTGGACTTTTGTTACGCAGAGAAGGTACTCACATGATGGTGTTTAATCCTCCTGCCCAGCCATGGACTCCTGACATATGGGACTTGGATAATAGAGCATGCACAACATTATTGATGTCAATGGACATTGAATTGCAGCTCACGTTTTCACAAGATGCAACTGCCCAACAAATTTGGACTCAGTTAGAGGCATGTTATCGGCCTACATCAATTGAGTCTACATGTTTGCTTTTGTCTGAGTTCCATGGTTCCAGATTCAAACCTGGTGAACATATTGGAGCACATTTGACTAAAATGAAAGGTATTAGAAAAGAACTGGGTGAAAAAGGCTATCCTATTGATGATTTTCAAATGATCAGCATTATCATCAATTCTTTGAATCATGAGTGGAAAGATGCTATTTCCAAGATCAATCAAGTGCCTATTGCTCAACGCACAGTGGATCATGTATGCAGGATTTTAGCCGAAGAAGAGGTACTTATGCAAGCTGCGTCACATTTAAGGGAACCACCTGCATCAAAAGCTTCAGCGAGGCGTGCCTTCCGTGGAAGGACCTACGTTCCAAGGATGCCAAGATGCTACATCTGCAATCGTGTGGGACATGCCACCCGGGATTGTCCCCAACGAGTTCCAGCGCCCGTCACATACCAGCCCAGAGGAACAGATTCCAGAGGAGGCAGAGGTAGAGGCGGACGACAAGGTCGTGGTCGTGGTTCCAGGCGTGATCCACAAGCTCCACTTGTCACATTGGTTGTGACCAACGATCCACAGCCTCAACCAGAGTACGACAGACGACTTCTTTGGACTTTGGACAGCGGAGCAGCATTACATGTTACCTACAGAAAAGAGCTTTTCACAGAGATGCACGAGCCTGAACCTGAACTTCGTGAACTTTACTCTTTTTCCAATCATCCTGTTCAGGTCATGGGAAAAGGAACTGTCTACATTGAAGAGCTTGATGCTCTCATTCCAAATGTTTACTATGTTCCGTCTGCCAGTAGTAATTTGCTTAGTCAGAGTCATTTGTCTAGGTTTTCTCATTTTCAGGTCCACCATCTTGAAAAAGCAAGTTATATAGTCAAAGACGGAGATATTGTTGCTGAAACCATGTTGATTGGTGGTGTTTATTACTTAAAACCAAAGCCTAAGCAGCAAGAGCAGGCAAGTATACACGTTCCAAAGAGCACAGGCCCAGAGAGAGACGTCCCAGAGAGAGATCCTGTTGCTACTCCAAAGGTTCCTAATAATGATAAAAATACAAAAAAGACACAGGTTGCTCACAGCAAGCCTGGGGTTCCTAATAAAAATGCTAAAGTTGAGAATTCACTAACAGGTAAACCTTTACATTCCAGGTGTATCCATAAGTGGCACAGAAGATTGGGTCATGCCAGTTTCCGTGTTCTGAAGAAGATGCCAGAGTTCGCAAGAGGTTTGGATCTAAAGGGGTGTAAGGTGTTTTTGGACTGTGCTGTCTGCAAGAAAGCCAAATCTAAGGCAGCAGCAATTCCAAAACGCGCTACACGCCTGTCAACACGCATTTTTGATTTGGTACACACTGACATAGTTGGTCCTTTTGCACCAACACTTGGTGGTAAAAGATATTTCTTGACAATCGTTGACAATTATTCTAGATATGGATATGTATATCCTATGAAAGAAAAATCTGAGACCTTTCAGATCTTTAAAGACTTTGCTAGTCTTGTCTATACCCAATTCGAGGTCAACATTGCCAGAATCCAGAGTGATCGCGGTGCTGAATTCATGTCTCAGCGTTTCCAGGACTGGATGCGTGAGAATGGGATAGTACATCAGACATCTGCTCCTTATACTCCAGCTGAAAATGGGGTGGCAGAACGCAGAAATGGGGTTTTGCAAACCATGATGCGTTGCCTCCTTGAAGATGCTAACCTCAGTCTTCCATACTGGGGTGAAGCTATCAAATATGCTAACCATATCGTCAACCGTACTTGGAGTAGTGTGATAAATCAGACCCCTTATTTCATGTTGTATGGACACAAGCCTGATCTCTCACATCTCCATATTTTTGGTTCATATGCTATGGTGAATATTCCTTTAGCCCAAAGAAAGAAAGGGGGTCCTGCAGCAAAAAGGATGAGATTTATGGGCATTGATGATAATTCAAAATGGAGCAAATACATTGACTCTCATCATGTTATTGTGGTTTCACAATCTGCTACTTTTGAGGAAGATGCTGACTGGTCCAGGATTCATTCTAACGATCCTGGAGTTTATTTTCCTAGAGATGATGTTGCTGATGCCACGCAACCTGATCAAGAATCACAGGAGAATGTTCCTTCCACGAGTTCTTCTCAACCTACTGTTCCGTCTTCGCAAGCCGCTGATGTTGCTGCTGGCGACGATGATGAAGACGAGGACGACATGGAAGAAGAATGGACGGTTGGCCCGAGACGTTCCAAGAGGTCCACAAAGGGAATCCCTCCAAAACGGTATTCGTGGCAAGTAACAAAAACACCTGTACCTTTAATTTGTAATGTTACACTTCCACCTGAGAAGTTCACACAGATCAAACATCTTCCTGAATCAGAACAAGATAAATGGTTTGAGGCAATGCAGGCTGAAATGGACAGTCTAAAGAAACTTCAAGTGTTTACACCTGCAAGCCCTCCAGCAAACAAGAAAGTTATTGGTACTCGATGGGTCTACAGGATCAAAAAGAAGCCGAATGGTGAGTCGTTGTACAAGGCCAGACTCGTAGCCCAGGGTTTTGCTCAACGTTATCCTGAGGACTATACAAATACATACTCACCCACAGTGCGGACTGAAAGTGTGAAAATTGCTTTAGCCACTGCAACTATCCTTGGCCTAGAGGTTTTCCAGTTCGACGTTGAAACGACTTATCTTCACGCTGATCTTGATGAAGACATCTACGTCAAAGGTCCTCCAGGTTTCAGACAGCAAGAAGGGGATACCTGGTTTCTACACAAAAGTCTTTATGGTCTGAAACAGTCTGGTTTAATGTGGTACTTATGTTTTTCTGACAAACTAAATTCAATGGGCTTTATTAAGTCCGAAACAGATGAATGCGTGTTTACCAAAAGATCCGGTAATAGGTATGAGATAATTCTTGTTTATGTCGATGATATTGTTTATATTGGTCCAAATAAGCAGATGAGTGAGGTTTTTGCTAAAGCTTTACAAAAGTTTTTCACGTTGAAGTGTTTAGGATGTATTAACACTTATTTAGGTGTTCAAATTGCCAAGACTCAGAAGGGGTTCAGTCTTACACAAGAAGAGAAGATTGAACAACTGTTATATCACTGTAACATGGAGGACGCTAAGCCTGTGAGTATACCCATGCAAACTGATTTTCACATTTTGGCACATGAACCAAGTCCTGAGTTCGAAGATCAAACACTATATCGCTCAGTCATTGGGTCGCTGCTGTATATTAGTAGTTGGACTAGACCCGACATTGCACTTAGTGTTAATCTTTTATCACGACACGTAGGCAAGGCAAAACAGTTTCATTGGACATGTGTTAAAAAGTTATTGAGGTATCTAAAACACACCAAAGACATGAAGTTGTTGTTGGAACCCACACATACTGACTATGCAGAGTTATGTTGTTTTGCAGATTCAGATTGGGCAAGTGATAAGAAGTCACGGAAAAGTACATCAGGTTACATGATGTTCTTAAATGGATGTCCTGTTTACTGGCATGTGCGTAAACAGAATTTTGTTTCTTGTTCCTCTACAGAAGCTGAGTATGCTTGTGTGTCTGATGCATGCAATTCTTTAACCTGGTTTGATGCTTTGGTCACAGATATCTGGACACATCCGATTCGACCGATCACAGTAATGGAGGATAATGAATCTGTGGTTTATATTTCTGAAACACGTTTTACAGGTTCAAGGTCCAGACACATTGACATCCGATATCAAAACATAAGGCAACTGGTTAAACAAGGTTTTGTGACGTTACAGTATGTGCCTACACGTGATCAAATTGCTGACATGCTGAACAAACCACTTCCTACAGCCCAGCATGAGTATCTGCGTGAGAAGATGTGCCTTACTTGAGTCTTCACTTTGCTGACGAAAGAAGGGGAATGTCACTGCACGTTTTTTTTTTTGTTCGTCAGAAAAGTTCATTTCTAACTGTACATTTCCCCTGTTTTCTGCACCTGTTGTGATAACTTATCTGGTAACCATAGTGAATCCCATATGACTAGCTATGTTATGGTTTCAGTCTGTTTAGTGCGCATGTCTAGAAGAAGTTCCCAGAGTTATTATCTGTATTTTTTTTTTCACTTTGCTGTTACTGTCTGTTACGTTAAGATGTAGTGAGCTAGCTCTGTATAATATATATTTAGTTTTTATATTTTTGTAAGTAAAAGGTATTTAGTATGATTATGCGTCGTGTTTTTCTTGCCTTCCTGCAAGTGTATCATGCATTCTCTGAAGCACGGTCCGTCGCCCTCTACAAAGGTGATTTTTACCTTGACAAATACTACATGCCCGGTTTAGATCTGCAACCAAGACACAGACTTCAACAAATAGTTAGAATTGCAGAAAAAACAATTGCCTTCCATTGAGGATCTGTATGCTTCACAAGCAAGAAAGAGGGCTGTGAAAATATCTACAGACCCCTCACATCCTGGACATAAACTGTTTCGACTTCTTCTCTCAAGACAACATTATAGGGCATTGCACACGAGAATGACTAGATGAAGGACGGTTTTTTCCCCCATGCCATCACTTTGCTTAACAACTAATTCCTACTACACTGTCAAAATACTTAGTAATGCTGTATTACTATGATATTCCTCATCTTTCTTATTACCTATCCTTATCTTCTTACGACTATAACTTTTCTGCTTGTCTCTTACAATTTAAATTGTTTTTTGTATCCTAGTATGATTTATGTTGTTTGCTTAGCTAGTACTCTGTGACTATCACTAAATGTTGCATCTTATGATTTATGATGGTGTTATATTTCACGATTTATGATGAATGTATTTTCATGTTGTATATGATCATGATTATCACTGTTACTTGTACGTACACTGAGAGCTTATGCACCAGAAACAAATTCCTTGTGTGTGTCCAACCACACTTGGCCAATAACAACAACTTCTTCTTCTTCCTCCTCCTCTTCTTCTTCTTCTTCTTCTTCTTCTTCTTCTTCTTCTTCTTCTTCTTCTTCTTCTTCTTCTCTATGAAAAAGCATTTTGGAAAACCTTTTTCTCAGTTGACAGGCAGTATTATACTTAACCATAATCATTTTGTGTTGTGGTGCAATCCACAATCTCCATGCAGAAAGAATAGTATATAAGTATGTAAGCAAATTTGGATGGGTTTTTCCAGAACTTTAAGAACAAATATGTGAGATTCATTAGTGAAAAATCTGTCTTATAACATCATGCGTTTGTGAAAGATGCACTATAAATAAATCCTTACATAAATAATATAATTATGAAGTCACACTTTGAAAAACACAGGTTTAGGTTATGTTAAAAAAAGTTAGCATGGGCGAACTTCAGAAATAACATCAAGAAAAAATAATTTTAAAAAATTGTGTGGAGCTTACATTTAAAAACATTGTGAGAGGGTACATACAAAAACTTGTTTGTAAATATAGTCTTTTGTAGACTTTTTCATTTACATTTATATAAATGTGTACCGATGTGTACACCCATGTTATGACAGATTTGCAACCACAATTGAGGCCAAATTTATGTTGTCAAGTGAGACATTTAAGTGAGTTTTGTCCAGTGGTGGGATTCAAATATTTGAACAACTGGTTCTCTGTGTAGACGCCACTTCTGGAAGTCTATTCTAGGCCTGAGCAACAAAAAATTAGCTACTGGTTCTGCAAAAATGGTGCGAACTGACTGAATCCCACCACTGGTTTTGTCCCGTTTTACAAACTTTCTTGCCACAGTTAAGTGAATCATTTCCGTTGTTAGGTTAGTAACATGGTTGTTAAGTGAACCTGGATTTCCCATTGACTTTGTTTGTCAGAAGGTTGCAAAAGAGGATCACATGACCCTGGGACATTGTAACTGTCATGAGTCAAATTTTAATCATGTGACCATGGGGATGGTGCAATGGTCATAAGTGTGAAAAATGGCCATAAATGACTTTTTTTTAGTGCCACATGAACTCTGAACTAAATGAACTGTTATACTGTAAGTCTGTACTATTGCATTAATGTGGTTTATAAAATGAGTAGGATATTCCTAATCAAATACTAATGACGATGGAGAATTACTGCTTGAGAACTGTTGCCAATCATGCTAAAAATACTTGATTAGATAAATTAATAATCGGACCTGCCAAATGGCTATTTTATACATTCCTTCCTAACTTTTCTTCTTCTTCTGCAGTATTTAAAATTGCTAAAAAATAAAAGAAATATGTACATAAGCAAAACTCTTGCATGTTGCTAAGTTCTGTTTAACTATCCTACTACCCTGTCTAACAAACCTGTTGTAAGACCATCTTCCTACCTTCATTTCGTCCATCTAATTTATGCACTTATTTAGCTTATTTTCCACCATTCTACTCTGGCAAGTCTTCAGGTGGCTAATAAAACTTTAGAAATGAAAACAAAATATAAAATGTAAAGATCACATTTTAAAATAGATGTTAAAATTATTTAACAATTAAAAGTGGGCAAAGGTTATCTACAGTACATATTCTCTAATATTGACAGAATGGGGGCAAAGCACCAATTAGGAGTTTAAAAAGCAACAAGTAGTAGCTTTTGATTGCAAAGCTATTGAAACTAAAACAATAAATTGGCAATAAATAGCTCAATGAAAATGTAGCCATTAAGTTTCCAAGCAAGCTTCCTTGGGAAGGCAGTGCATATGGTAAGCAAGTCACTTTAACCAATGGGACCTTCTCCTTATACCCTTCTTCTGATCATCCCATGGAGTACTAAGATGATGATTGACAAGTCTGAACAATTAAAGCATGGAGTCAGTTTTCCAGAATTTTCCAGCCATATCTAGACTTTGTTGAGAGTCTTGTGCCAATCAGACTGCTCTAGCCCTCACCATTCTGTGTTTCAAAGTCGTAAACCATACTCTATAATGGACATGGAAATGAAATAGAAGGCGCTAATGTTTATGAAGAACTAATATCAAGCAGCTAGCCTGATTTTTCTACTTTTGACTTACTGAACAATTTTCTGAGTTATCTTCAGTGGTAGACAATGGGAGACAGTGAGTTAGTTAACCATTTGTTTGCTTCTCCTGTGGCTCCAATTTTAATTTTGAACCTTGAGACAGCTTAATATGGAAGTCATTGACTCCTTTGTGTTATCTTTCATAAGAATTGGATGAAAAACTAGTACTTGAAATCCTCTGATTAATCTTAGAAAGGTTTTTTTTAACTATACCTAACAAAACTCAAAAAAGGGACGCAGTGGCTCAGTGGGTTAGGATGCTGAGCTTGTGGGTCAGAAGGTCGGCAGTTTGGCAGGTCGAATCCCGAGTGCTGCATAACAGAGTGAGCGCCTGTTACTCATCCTAGCTTCTGCCAACCTAGCAGTTCGAAAGCACGTAAAAATGCAAGTAGAAAAATAGGGACCACTATGGTGGGAAGGTAACAGTGTTCTGTGCGCCTTTGGCATCTAGTCATGAAGGCCACATGACCACAGAGTCATCCTCGGACAAGCGCTGGCTCTTCAGCTTTGAAACGGAGATGAGTCGGTACCCCTATAGTCGGAATCGACTGGCACACATGTGCGGGGGAACCTTTACCTTTACCTTTACTAACAAGACTCATGAGGAAAGAACAAATAAACCTCAAAGTCGTGGTTCAACCATATCCTCTTTTCTAATCATCAGAGAGTGCTTTTTCAAATAAATTATTCTTTGGATGAGTTACAGTCTGTGTTCTCTATGGAAAAGAGGCCTTCAGCAGTTGGATCAATAACTTTATCTTTTTTTTCTGCACATTTTAACTGTCTATGCTTTCAGTTTAGCTGAGGCCCTATATATAAAAAGGTACATATAAACTGAATTAAGAAAACCCAAAGAAACAAAAATTAGTTCTTTAGAAATTACAGTACATGTACACAGCTGAGTCAATACTTCCAAATATAATTTAAAATAAGTTCCATTTGCAAAACAATACCCCTGATGATCTCTCAGTAGGCTATTTGAGAATTTTGGAGAGAAAAAAAATGTGTTTTGGAAACTGCTAGAAATAAATTTGAAACAATACTCTGTACTAACAATGAACATCTTATAGCTAAGGTTTATAAAATGCTGTTATGTTTCATAGGAAAGTGAATATGCTAAACAATGTTATGATTCAGTGGATATGAAATGTTGGTTGTAATACAATGTTAGAACAATGGACAAATAATGGGTTTAAAGGACTGAAATTCACATTGAGTTATAATCTTAAAGAGAATTTCTATAAAATGACATGCCGGTGGTATTTAACCCCAAATAAACTATCAAAGATGTGTAAGGGTGTTTCAAATCTTTGTTGGAAACTGCAAGTATTGGGTACAGATCCATGGTTTAATTCAGAAAATTTTAAAAACAGATTTACAATGGAAACCAGAAACTTTTCTTCTGGAGCTATTAGACAAAAAAAATATGGAGGGAAATGGAACTTTGTAGTTATATATCTTAAATGGCTGCAAGAATGCTACACTCCCAGAAATGGGAAGATATGTTAGCTTCCACAAGGGAGGAATAAATTGAACAAGATGATGGAGATTGTAGAGATGGTGTAGTTGACTGCACTAATTAGAGACAAGAATGTAAGTAGTTTTTGGTTACTTGGAAACCACTTCTGGACCTTCTGCATGAAAGGGGGGGGGAAGAACATTTGACTTTGAGTTTTGATAATTAATAGGGTTACTGCTATAGAAATGGCTAGTAGGTACTATTTGGTATGATTAAAAAGTTAATGCTATAACTTTATTATTTATCTTATTGCACTGGAAAAAATGGAAATTATTGGGTTTTTTTTGTTTCTTTTGTTATTTCTTTCCCCCCTTTCCTTCACTCTATTCCCTTTCCGTTCTCTTTTTTCCATTTTCTTTATCGTTATTTGTACTTTATATTAAGAAAAAAAAGTTTTAATAAAAATATATTTTTTTTAAAAAAAGAGAATTTTGACAATTGTGATCATAAACTTTGAAGTATATAACATTGTCTCTTTCAAAATGCTCTTGAATTGGATCATTTAGTTCATCACCTTATTCCTTAGGGCCCCAAATTAATGTGTCTCTCACAGGTGGTTGTTCAACGTTTTGCTTGAATGCTTCCACTGAAGGAAAGATAAACATCTGTTTAGATCAACCCGTTCTTTTATCTATTTTCTCTTAATTATTTATCTAACATTCAATTGGAATCTGATCTTCTTCAAGTTAAATCCTTCATTCTACACTGAATCTTCTGGAAATAAGACTAGATGGTAGCCTTCTTTCAGACATTCTTTAAAGTACTATCATCTAGAGCCTGCTGCAACTGGAAACCATTGAAAATAAATATTAAACTCTGCTAATACCATCTTTCAGGTAACATAAGCATTGGATGCTCCAATGTTACTTTTAACAGGGCTAAAAGGGAAAATGCCTAAAAAACAAAGAAGTGATATTATTTTGTATGATTAGCATTTTAAGCAATGGAAGTGTTCTCACCTTTTACCTCAATTAAGAGAGTGATACATTGAGCTTGGAATAAGCCAGGGGTGTCAAACTGCCAGCCCATGGGCTGGATACGTCATGCTGAAACCACACCTACCCCATTGCCAGCAATGGAGAAAAAGTTGTGATACATCATGACACGTCACGTGACGTTGTGAGTTTGACACCCCTGGAATAAGCAGAGTTAAATAGATTGACCTGACCACCTAAAGATCAGAGGATTCACAATAGCAAATGTCAGGAATTTAAATTACAAATGTTTAAGTATTTCAACAGAATTGAACCCCAAACACAACAATTAGCAATGCTTTCCTCCTTACTAAACCTATGGAATTGGTGAAATTCTTTCATTAGTATGGTCCTCCTTTTGAGGTACATTGAGGTAAGTTTTGTTGTTTTTTTTAAAAAAAATGAAAATAAAACTTTTCAATACTCAGGAGCACGGTGTATTTTCTTCTGCAATAGCATGCATGAAAACTGATCTTCAACATTGTAGGGTTGGGATAAGAAAGCTCCTGATAAAGCCACACAATGTAGAATTATCACATCCCAACCTTCTTGGATTAAAGTGCATGGGGATGCTTAATGTTGTAATTCAAGAACATTTGAAAATACTTTGTTCCCTCTTTTGCTGTGTTTCTGGGATTTTACTTGAAAAATGCATATTTCAATGCATAGTCATCTCAGCATTCAAGATGGCTTCTGTCTCCAAAGAACAAATGGGTAGACTCATCAACATTTTAACTAAAAGAGTTTTCAGACATGCATGTTTATTTTTCATTCTTCTGTACTTTTCTTCAGACCCTGTTGCTGTTTATCAGTCTCAACCTTTTGCTTCTGTCCTCCAAATGGCTCTTGAGAAGCATGAGTAACATTCTGAACAGGAGAAGGCTATGATGTGGAACACAATGATGTTCATAAATAACTTTTTTCTTCTTTATTTTTCTCTATCTTTCTTTGGAAAGAAAAAAATACATTCAGACACAATTAGTCTACAGTTGTATATCAACATCTATAACAGGCTGTTCAGTTAGGCAGTGAATGGGAAGACGTGTATTTCTATGTAATAAATAAAGTAGTAAGATAATGAAGTAAGATTTATATCTTGTAAGAGAGTGAGGGAGGGAGGGAAGGAGGGAGGGAAGGAGGAAGGAAGGAAGGAAGGAAGGAAGGAAGGAAGGAAGGAAGGAAGGAAGGAAGGAAGGAAGGAAGGAAGGAAGGAAACCTCATGACATTTATTACTGCTCCATTCCATGTCCCTCTTATGTTTCACCACTGTTTTTCTCCTGCCTAATCATTCTTTTGGAGACTGATGTTTCCAGTCAATTTTTCCACAGAAAAAGGGAAGAAAAGGTATGACAGGTCTATCAATTTCGTTCTGAAGCAGATGGACTCTTTCAAAGTAGGATTTGTTTCTTTGAAATGTAAGCCACAGGGATATCAATCTCTTGAGTTCCTGAAACACATGGAATATCAAGAGATTGATGTTCCCAGGAAGAGCAGATGGATTTATTATTTGGTGGGACTGCAAATTCTTTACAGTGAGCGATCAAGTAGTTCTACTGAAAATCTACAATAAAAAGGATCCCACCCCAAAATAAAGCCAATCTCCTTGTATCTTTGTCATTCTCAATTGAAACCTTGTCACCTAAGCTCCAACTTTTGGAACTTTTAACAAATGATAACACATTGAGTAGTATACTTCTGAAAATTGTTCTTTAAACCCTAACATATGCACATTTTAGAAAGAAACCTCAAAACTATCCCCCAAAAACTCTGCCCATATGTGTAATGTGACCCCACTTTGCTTTTAATCTTCACCCTCCTTTAAAGGTTTTTCGTGAGACTTCCAAAAGGTCCATCTCATGTTAGAGCTAATGATGAGAGGTTATTTAGAATAAATTGTGACATCAGTTCTCTGAAGGTAGCTAATTTCTTGTTGTTATGGCAACAGCAACCTACAGCTGATGACCCAGGAAAGGGAATCTTAATTCTTTCTTTTCCCTTGCAAAGAAGATTCCTTTGATGAACATACATATATACATACCTACAAAAAAAATGAATAAAGTTTGAACTTTTAAAAAAATTCCAAGAAGAGAAGGACAGAAAGATTTATAACTCCCTAACCACCATGATGTACATATTGCACAGATTTCCCTCATACTATCATTTGAGGATGATGGAGAATGCATTCTGACAACTCAAGTTACCTCTACTTTGGCCTTTTCCATGAGAGGTTCACCAAGTTGGAGCTTGTCTCTTCTAGTGCTAGTGCATAGCCTTGAATCTCTTCCCTAAATTATTCCAAATTATGAAATAGTAAAATGTAAAGTGATACAAACATATTAAAATAGCCTAAAGCAGGGTTCTTCAAACTTGGCCCTTTTATGACTTGTGGACTTCAACTCCCAGAATTCCTCAGGCAGGCATTCTGCAAGTTGACATCCACAAGTCATAAAAGGGCCAAGTTTGAAGACACCTGCTATAATCCCTTGCTTCTGGGTGGGGTCGGAGCAACTGAGTAGAGCTGAGTGTTTACTGGCTGGATGCCCTTCCTGATGCCATACAGAGTTTGCAGCAGATATTTTATCTTTGCATCCTGATAGAGAAACATCTGTCACTGTCTACAATTGAACTCTCAACCTTCTGAGTAGGAGGTGAGCGTCTTCACCTCTAGGTCACCCCACCACTCATGATAGCCATAATAGCTAGACTTGATTTCAATTATATATGTCAACTCAGCTTTTCCTCTGGTTCCACTGCCATCTTGTTTTTTTTATTAATGACACTCCTGATATGTCACTCAAAGTGCAGACCTCAACACCTCAAAAGGCCCTGAAGCCTTGTGATAGCAATAGAACTTGAACAAATGCTTAATTTATTTCATGGTTAAGAGGATCCCTGCAGAATCCCCTTAAATTATTTTTATTATATGTACCATGCAAACTGGAATCCAGTAACTATAATCTGATTTCATGGGGCAAATCTGGAGGAAACTTTAAGAGGATACACATCTTGTGACTGATATGAATATTCCACAGTTGTACAGTGTTTGAATTCAGAAGGAAAAGGTCCTTTTGGGTGAGGAGGGGTGTGCATATAACAGTCTCTGAAACTTCTTACATCAAATGCCTCTTTCTCAGGATTTTGTTGCTACTTTGAAAATTAATTACAAGTCCCTTAGAAAAGGACTGTGTTATGTATGTAGTGATGCCAGATGGTTTAGACACCATACACCGGGTGGAATCAGTCAGCTGGCCTGATTGGTCAACCTGTCCGGTGGGAAAGATACAACACCGGGTTGGGTGTTACCTGGCCGGCAGAAAAATAGAGCAACCGGGTTGGTGGATTTCAGGGGCATCAGTAGCATAAAAGGGGGCACCGGGGGTTGGACTAGGTCTTTTTCCATCTTGTAATCAATAAACAACATCACGTACAATGCTGGCTCGTTATTGTGTCCACACGACCGTGCACGACTTAACAGACTGAGTGGCTTTTCTGAGCAGCTGAGTTACAAACAGATGCTAGATAGTGTGCCTGTGGAGATAGTTAGTAGTGGAGTGGAGAGAAGGACTAGGGGTGATTTGAGAGCTGTTACAGAGAAGAGAGGGGTTACCTATTCTCAAAGCCACAGAAGGCAGGACAAGATATAAATGGGTGGAGGATTATTAAAGAGAGATCCAATCTAGAACTAAGAAAAAAATTCCTGACAGTGAGAACAATTAATCTTACTTCCAGAAGTTACTGGTGCTCTCTCACTGGAGGTTTTCAAAAAGAGACTGGACAGCCATTTGTCCAGAATAATATACAGTTTCCTGCTTGAGCAGGGGGTTGGATTAGAAGACAGCCCCCCCCAAAGGTCCCTTCTAACAGTGTTACTTCATGTTCTAACTTTCTACTTCAATCTCCTTTCCTTGTTTAAAGGAAATCAGTGCAAGATTCCGTTAATGTAGCCTTACAGTAGAGTAGAATTACTTCATATTGTGGTGTTTGCTGTCTGTTTACTGGAGAGGCCTGACATCGGTCTTGCAAATCTGAAGCCACAAACATCCTACCTCCCCTTTGAAGTAGTTGAAACTTTAAGTGACTGGGACTCCTGCCTCTTTTGTCTGATTGTTTCTTAGGCAGCATCTCCACTTCTCTTTCCCCCAGGTCCTTCATACATTCCATTACAATAACATGCCTCTTATTGGTTAGATATATTCTCAAGATTGTCATTACTCCTTTTTCACTCCTTTGTCATTACTCCATCACCCTCTCTTTCTCTGACTGTGACCTGTGTAGTTCAGTTTCCCATTTCACTTGCTGTCTCTCCATAAAAGAGAAAGGCACATTATAAGTTCCTAACTATAGAAGCAGTAGGTTTAAGAGAGTTTCTCTTTCCTGTCACTGTATTTTCTGTGTATGTGTGTGTGTGTGCGTGCACATGCATATAAATATCTATATTCTTAAATGAGTTCACCATGCACACCATGTACCCATCTCTAAAAAAACCAAGAAGTTATATTCCTAATGTGTTTCTCTTTTTGTGTACTTTGTACACTGAGCACAGCTAGTTCGTTCTGAAAACAAGTAGCAAACAATATTTGGTAAAGGTAAAGGTAAAGGTTCCCCCACACATGCGTGCTAGTCGTTTCTGACTCTAGGGGCCGGTGCTCATCTCCGTTTCAAAGCCGAAGAGCCAGCGCTTGTCCGAGGACGTCTCTGTGGTCACGTGGCCGGCATGACTAGATGCCAAAGGCGCACGGAACGCTGTTACCTTCCCACCGTAGTGGTCCCTATTTTTCTACTTGCATTTTTACGTGCTTTCGAACTGCTAGGTTGGCAGAAGCTGGGACGAGTAACAGGCGCTCACTCTGCTATGCGGCACTCGGGATTCGACCCGCCAAACTGCCGACCTTCTGATCGACAAGCTCAGCGTCCTAACCCACTGAGCCACTGCGTCCCTCAAAAGATATTTGGAGTAAACATCAAAGATTATTTCAGAGAGACAATATGACATCTCAGGTGCAACTATATAAAAATCAAGTGAAAATTGGGATGGAATATCAGTTCATAAGGATGCCTTTATAGAAGACATACAATTGGATAATGAGGATGCAGCATCACCAGAAGTTGCTAGTATTTTTTCACAGTTTGCCTGAAGAATATCAAGGGATTATTAATAATCCTGAAATGAAAAGAAACAAACAAACCTAACTGTAAATTTTGTTTAAAGAAAACAGACAAAGAATTAAATTCAGGGGCAAATCAGGTAGTAGAATGTGCAATCCCTGCATATATAGTATGTTTATAAAACATTGAAGAACAATGCTAGAGATAAATGATGGTTCTGAGGAATTTTGACAATAAAAAGTTACTGTAGGGATTATGTTTTTTTTTAAAAAAAGAATAGTTCAGAATAGGAAAAGAAATGAGATGACAATGCTTGTTTATTTGTTTGTTTATATGGCTGCCCACCAGTTTAACTGGTACAGTGTGTATATTAGAAGTGTAAAACAATTGGAAGAGGCAAAAGCTTGAATAGAAATTGGGGATTCAGACCCTAACATTCTGAGATATATGGACAATAACTGAAGATAGAATAGATTTAAAAGCGCTTTAGAAATAAAAATGGACGGTAAGACTATATGGGTTAATTTTAAATATTAAGAAGAGAACATAATGTCAACCAGCATGTTTTGTGAATTCATAGCTGACAGAAAACAAGTGAGGGTAGGTAGTTTCGTTCTGTGTGGCTCAAGAATAGATTAAAATGGGCCATGTACTGAATAAATAGAGGAGATTAATTTTAAGAAGGAAATCAATGTTAATTTAACTAGGATCTTGAAGGATATTTCCATGACAACAAAAAACAAAATAATTAAATGACTTTTTTTCCTATATATGATTGTGCAAGGAGAAAAAAGTAAAAGTATAGACATTTTCAAATTATGGATTAAAAGACAATTGTTAAGATTTTTCTGAGGTTTAAGAAGGACCAATCAGTTCAAATAAAGACTATTCTCCTGAGGAAGTGGTTTGGAAACAGAAATCAACATATTTTTAATATGTGATATGAGTGATACATGATGATGGATTTGAGGTGGAAAAGGAATCTGCAGTGTTTGGCAAGAATGAGGCATGTAGAAGAAAGGAAAGATGATGGATAGGGTGAATGGACAGGTTCAAGGTGGGGGGGAAGAGAAGTAAACTTATTCTCCCTATTAAAGGATATATAATATATCTATTTAGTAGATGTATCAGGCTTTAACAACTCCCTAAATAGAAAATAGCAGTAATATATGGACTAATCCTTGTTGGCAATATTTTGGTCTATATACGTCAGGGGTGTCAAACTCAATTTCATTGAGGGCCACATCAGCATTGCGGTTGCCCTCAGGGGCTGGGTGGGTGTGGCCAGGGTGGGCATGGCCTACTGGGTGGGCGTGGCTGGAGTGGGTGTGACCTACTGGGTGGGCATGGCCAGCTCTACATCGTTAACGTCAAGGGTGCCTATGGGGGCCTGGGCAGGAGTGGGACAGATCTGAGGGTCTCTGGCAGAAGGAGATGGGACCGGGGCAAATGCCAAGGCATGGTCCACTGGAGGAGCCTCACTGTTCCTCTCAGGCCATGTGGGGAGAGGGGGCTGGACGGTGGCACGGAGGTCAAATGCCCAGCCCAGCCCAGCCCTCAAGGCTGCTGCTGTGCTTGTTCTCCTTAGCCAGGTTGCTCATGATGGGTACAAGAGCAAAGTTAAGAGGGAGGCCCACTCCCTCTCCATGTGAGGAGACCTGGCTTTGTATCCAAAGCTTCCTTAGCAATAGTATGGGAGACCCCCCAGGATATGCCAGGAGGAGGGGGCAAGAGGATGGTGAAAGGGCAGCAGGGAAGGACTAAGGCAGGACTTCCCTCAGATCCTCCCTCTCCTTCCTTCCTTCCTTCCTTCCTTCCTTCCTTCCTTCCTTCCTTCCTTTCTTCCTTCCTTCCTTCCTTCCCTCCTTCCTAAGAGTGGTGGGAAAATATTTGAGATAAGGGAGGGAGAAAAACAGGCAAGAAATGCAGTTGGGGAAGTGTCATCCTTCGTGAGGAATGAAGAAATGCACCATCACCTGGAAGTGGCCAGCACATGGCCCTCGCCTACTTCACATATCCGGCATGGAAGGCTCTGGGGGAGGGGATGCCACAAGCAGCATGAGAGTGGATGTTACCTGCACAATGCTGCCAAGCCCCCAGCCTACCTGGTTTTGGCAGGCAATGGGGCGCTGTCCTCACAGTGCTGAGAGCCTGAGCCGGGTGGCATGAATCTGAAGAGAAGCGCAATGCTGCCCAGCCCCTAGCCTGCCCGAAGTAGGCAGGGCCGTGTGCTGGCCACTTCCAGGCAATGGTGCATCTCTTCATTCCTCACAAAGGGTGATATCTCCTCAGTGTGTGCCCAGGGGGCAGGGCCGACACGGCAGGGGCTGGTCCCTCGCTGTTTCCAGCCTGCCTTGTGGAGTTAGGACTGAATGCGTTTCAGCATAGATGGCCACCACAAAATTGTACATTGGCTCCCACTGGCCTGAGCTGGGGCCAAGGCAGCGGGGACCTTTCCCTCACTGTTTCCAGGATGGCTTCGGGGGCCACATGAAACCACTTCGCAGGCCGGATCTGGCCCCTGGGCCTTGTGTTTGACATGTCTGATATAAGTACATCAGATTCTTGGTTTTATAAGTTATAATAGGTTAATTGTTTAATCTAGAACAATGCAGTACAGGATTATTTATTTTATTTGATATAATGGGATCACAAAGGAATTAGAGGATTTACTTGTGTTCAGTGGCACTGAGGGCAGTAGATGTCATATTGCCTCAATGAGATTTCAAATGAGTACTTCATAAAAACCTTCCAATGACATCTTTATAGAATGATCACATCCATTAATTTGTCATGCTAATTGGCATTAGGTTTTAAGAATTCTAATAATTAATTGTTCACTGTCATAAATAGGAATAATGAGTTCATTATATTGTATAAATACCAAAAACCAGCTTTAACAAACTGCAGGATTTTCTGAAAAGGAGTAAATTCATCATTTGCCAAAGCCTAATTGAAAATTACTTTTGCTCCTGTCTTCCTTGAGTGTTCAAGATCTTTAGATCAATACAATTTATTGGCTCTGAGTGTTTCCTTAATTATGCTTCATTTTCATAGAACTGTTTGCATTAGCACATGTGAGAACTGTAAATGTTTGAAACTTCCGAATTTCTAATTGTCAAATGTGCGAATGTGAGATTTTATCAGTGCATTTGATTGGCAAATGTTTTTATCTTTAGACAAGTTGCACAAATGTTCTGCAGATTTTCAAAAATAAGTGTATTTGTAGGACTATCCAAATGACTGCAGTTAATTCAGAAAGATATATGCATATTTCTCTTCTTTTATATTACTTATCTCAGAGACAAATAATTTGGTTTATCCACTTTTTCTTCAACTGTATTAATCAAGTCCACTAATCACGCTAAAAGTCACTTTAACACTGTGGGTTGGTTGTTGCTAGTATACTGTCCATAAATCTTAAGAGTCCATTTCTAAACAATGTGCCAGTAATTTAATATATGCTGCTATGTGAGATGCTGGGAAGATAATTGCTTCCAAACAGCAAGCATGCCATCTACCTTGATCTGTCTTGATCTAGATGGAATCCAATCTCCAAAAATGAACCTCGAGGCATTGATATTTTTTTCTATTAACAAAAGCTTTAAAACTCATTTTTGTGAATCGTTTTTGCTGTGGTTGTAATGAAAATAGTATGTAGCTTTCTCTTTCTCTTCATCTTTGATACAGTATATACTGTACACATTCTATGAATATAATATATATTATTGTTTTTTATATGTTTTCATCTGTGCACATTTCCATAAATATATTTTCTGTGTGGTGACTTTCAGAATTTCAAGGAATGAAATACTATTTTTACTCAGCACTTATCTTATACTAATGTAGAGAACTTAGGGTTTATCTTATCTGAAAAGTAAGGAGAAATTCTTTAGCATCTTTTGGTCTATCCCAAAAGGAAGGCCCTGGAAGGCTGACTTTCCGACCTTGATATGAGAGTTTAATAAGCTAAATCAGGATTTATCATCCTGGCAAGTTAAAGCCCAATCATCTCAAATGTTTAGGTAAATGTTATCTAGGTGCTCTGGGGGAAAGTAGAGAATTTTGCAATCGTTTCTGTTTTCTATTGCATTTTCATCAGCAGTAAATATAGAATAACATAATATAGAATAACACAGTTGGAAGGGACCTTGGAGGTCATCTAGTGCGACCACTGCTCGAGCAAGAGAGACCCTGTACCATTTCAGACAAATGGCTGTTCAGACTCTTCATAAAAGCCTCCAGGGATGGAGCACCCACAACTTCTGAAGTCAAGCCATTCCACTGGTTGATTGCTCTCACTATTAGGAAATTTCTCCTTTCCTATAAACTCTCCTGTAAGCAGGATTTTTTTTGGGGAAAAAATGCAATCGTTGTCACCATTGTTATAATTCCAGTCCAAGCCATCCTGTAGCCTTTTCACTTGAAGATTCAGGCAGGGAATATGGATCTCAAAACAATGAATCAATTATACATCTATCATTTCTACTTATCTATCAGCAGCAGTAATTAAGTATGTCAGTCTATCTAGTCTCATGTACTGTATATCATGAAGAATAAAAGCTCGTGGAGGAGCTACTAATATTTAAGGATGAATACAATCAATCCTCCACCAGTTCTAAAACATTTCTAAATTCTAAACTGACTTTTCTTTTTCCCAGGGTGACCTGTCATATTTACCAAAGAACTGAGTGACCCTCAGTCTGTTTTTCTTTTACTGCAATGCAGATAGGTTGCACATTTCTACAAAGAAATTCTTCCTAAGTTCTAACCCCACCAGGCCAGCCTAAACTCAGCAGCTTTGTATGATTGTCTGCCTGATGAAAAGCAAACCAGATTCAGCCACCTCTGGAACCCAGCAAAATTAAAAGGTGTAGGAATTCTTCATTGTATTCATAATGTCAGTGCAGCAAGTGAGAGAGGCAAGTTTGTGGAGAAAGAGTTGTGGGAGAAGAAAAAAACCTTTCATTGAATTATTTTTGTGGAATATCAGTGAATGTTATTTAAGTCTTATCTGGACAATAGGATCTTTTTTTAAAAAAAATGCTTTAAAGCAAGTAATGAAAACTCTCCTGAGGAATTGTAGGTAACTTCTCTTCTGGAAAGGTAGCTGCATAAACAGTATAGCATCGATTGGATTCAGTGAGATTTTAAGCCTGGTGTCAATGTGCAGCATTTAGAATCAGTGAACCAGCACATTAGATCTTTCCATACTATTTAGGGTTTCAGTTCTAAAGTTACTTATCGGGAAATAAGAGCTGTGGAAAAGAGGTTTTTTTTTTTTAAAAAAAAAGGTACATTTAAATTCCATGCCTTAGGAAACAAGATTGAATACAGATAATCCTTCACTTATGACCGTTCATTTCATGATTATTTGCAGTAACAATGGCATCAGAATAGGTTTAACCCCCAGCCATGCCCAGTCCTTTTGGAACTGGGTTGCACAAGTGGTGGGCAAGCTTGCTCATGAATGCAACTCCACTTGCGTGAGTGCCCACTGCTTGTACAAATGGTGCTGTGTGTATGAGCATGCTCAGCTACTGCTTTCATGGAACCATCATCTCTTCTCTCCCCTCCCCCCACCATTTTGCTGGTTTGCAAAGCCAGTAAGGTTGGGGACTGCTGCTTTAAATCATAATTCCCCATAGTTGAGATCAGTGGTGGGATTCAGGCCTAGAATGGACTTCTGGAAGCAGCTTCCACACAGAGAACCAGTTGTTCACATATTTGAATCCCACCCCTGGTTATGTTTACAACGTTACAAAAGTTTGGCAACCTGTTTGCCTTTATGACTGGTTGCCAAGTGCCCTCCAATCATGTAATTGCCATTTGCAATCTTCTCTGCCAGCTTCTCCAGAAAGTCAGTGGGCCTGTTCCCTGCCCCACCGCAGCTAGAAGACCTGGACACTCTCCCTGGTGCTCTGTTTAATAAGCACAACTGGGAGACCTGGGGTTGCAGTTGTTGAGTAAAGCAGTCGCATGGGGGTCTCACTTATGGATTTCTTCACTCAGTGATCAAGATATCAAATGCAACTCTAGTCATAAACAGAGGACTACCTATTGTTCTGTACCAGCCTGCTACCGGCCCTGCAGAAAAGGCAACCCCTTTATAAATGGCAAGAGGCTGGAATGACGTCTGCCAAATTTATTACTACAAAAAACAAACAAGACACAAACCAAGATACAGGAGCTTTGAAACACTATCTGAGTGGTTGCTTTCAGCAAACCAGCCCTCCCCAAACATTCCCTTTATAAAGAGTTCAGGGCGTGGCCTCTCTCTGCCTCCTTCCGAGAAGCCCCACAGCCTTCCTCTGTTTACTCCTACTTGACTGCCTCCTGCATCGGGCGTCCTTGAACAGGGCCAGCTGTGGGTCAACTTCATCCACACTGTCAGGCTCACACAGCTGGGTCTCCATGGTGACCAAGTGGGAGGGGCCTGCCTGAGGGCTATCATCAGCAAGATCTTCAACCCCCTCAGCAAGGTCTTCAACACCCCCCTCCTCCTCTGATTCGTCCGACCCAACTGTCGAACCCACAGGCTGACCCTGAATCACAACACCTATAATGTCACATCATTCACCCTGAAATTATCCAAACGCAGTTCCCTGTGAATCCCAGTTATTTTAGCGAGACAATTGCAGAGCTGGAACAGCAATCTTACCTCCGATCTGGCTCATAATTTGGTGATTCTCTTAATTAATTTGCATAAAACCTGGATTAAATGAAACATGGTTTATAGATTTTTGTCATGGGGTAGGGGGAATGAGCAGTTCTACATTTCTATATTTAACGTACAGTCACATATCATTTTGGTAAAATTATGTACATTTTTCTATTCAACAAATAGAAATCAGTGTGAAGCAACATTATCTTTGTAACGTATCGGGTTCTTCGTGCAGGAAAGAAGATGAGGCAAGTGGTTTCAGCAAAACTCATGGTTTATTGCTTGCAGGATCTGAACTGAGAATTGGACTGCAGCTTGCAGCAATTTATGTCCTGGCCCCTAGGCAGCAGCCAATAGATTTAAAGTAACCCATTGCCGCCTAGGGGCAGCCAATAACAGCAACGGAGACCTGGAGTCTGGGTTGCTGGAGAGCCGTTAGCTGCTCCAGCTAACCACATGGTGCTACAATTGAGCCCAATACATAACAATCTTAGAAGAAAGAGCACATAATATGTCAATCGAATCAGTACAGAATTAAATGTAATTAAATTCAATTCAATCACATCAGCAGAAAATCGCTTGCTATTTTACTATCTCCTTCCTTCTTATGCACACCAAGTCACAGTGACAGAGATGTCTGTTTTCTGAAATTCCTTTTCTTTGTATCACGGGGAAGTGTATTAAAGTGATGATACAGTGTCTTACAATTACAGGCAGCTACTTTCATAATATTTTTTATGCCTTTATGCAAATATTATGCATAGATAACAAGACACTATCATTTTTACACTTACCAACTATTTGTCTATTAATTTATAATAGAAAATAGAGCATACATTTTATAAGCATAGATACTCTCCTATCTTCCTGGGACTGTTTAAAAAAAACATTAAACTACATAAAGAAATATATTTCACATACACACTCTGACTTCATACTGCACAGTACTTTATGTTCATTCTGTTTTTACTCTGGGCTTTTTCTCTCCATAAAATTGCCTACTGTAAGGATTCACTTCCATCTATATGTTAAGAAAACAGAACTTTTGGAAGCGGTTTGTTCCAACAGGAATTTTTATTAAGAGAAATTGACTGAAGGCCAGCTAGACAGGATCTGGGAGACCCCCCCCCCCATCATTTAATGTTTTAAAGTGTTCCCAAGCAGCTCCCCACCCACAGTTCTTCCCGGCGATTCAAAACAGCAGATTTCTAGGTGTTAACTTCAGAAAAAATAACATCAGTCTGGCTCCATTGGCATGATCATTTAATCCTCTTATTGCCAAGATTCCAAGAGTTGCACCTTTCCCCCTCCCCTGTCAGTAAAGAGAAGAGCTTCAGAGAGGCATAGGATGAAAGGCAGATGGCTACATTGTTATGGTTAGCAGACCTGAAGTGAATCAACAAAAGGTTACTTTGTATTATATACAGGAAGTGAAGTAGTAAAGAGTATATACAGTATGCATTCATGTTGCTTTATTGAATATATTTGTATCATTACAGGTGTCATGGTTCTGACAGATGAAACTCTTCAAAGAAGTTCGATGCAATCTTTATTCAAGTAGCATAGCATTGGCACTTACATAGTTGAAGCCAAAATCTGAATTCCCCTCCCCTGAGCACATAGTATCAAAACACAATTCCCTCCTATAATTAACAGTCATAAATCACATTCTCCAATTAGTTTGAAATGCAGGCTTTCCCTCCAGTTCTCCAACCCGCCAATTCTTATCATCTCTTATTTCAGTAACCTTGCTTCACACACTAGGTTCAGTATTGTTATGTCTAGCTAAACTCCCATGCACATTCCTCCTCTTCCCCACCCCAGTATTATCTAATTCTAACTCTAATTCTAAGAGTAAAACATAAGAAGAAAAATGGCTGCATCTCCATATGTTGTCAAAGCAAAAACATTTGATGACAGTAGCATTGAGAAAAGCATGCATACCCCCTCCCCTTTTTTAGTATGATAGAATCCAGGAGACAGTAAGGATTGGTTTTTAAATCAGAGAAGATAGATAGAAATTAAATATAACTGGATTCTGACACTACTAATACTTGTCTCAACGCTGCTATCATTGGGTATTTTTGCTTTGACAACATATTTGTCACCTCTACTGTATATTCAACAGGGATATGATTTAATTCATACCTGAGTGGCTTAGTGCTTTTCCCTACTTTCTTCAGTTTAAGCCTAAGGTTTGCAACAAGAAGCTCATGGTCTGAGCCACAGTCAGCTCCTGGTCTTGTTTTTACTGACTGTATAGAGCTTCTCCATCTTTGGTTGCAGAGCACATAGTCAATCTGATTTCTGTGTTGACCGTCTGGTGATGTCCATGTGTACAGCCATCTCTTGGGTTGTTGGAAAAGAGTGTTTGCTATGACCATTGTATTCTCTTGAAAAAATTCTATCAGCCTGTGCCCTGCTTCATTTTGTACTCCAAGGCCAAACTTGCCTGTTATTCTGGTTATCTTTTGGCTTCCTATTTTAGCATTCCAATCCACTATGATGATATGGATATCATTTGTTGGTGTTAGTTCTATAAGGTGCTGTAGGGCTTCATAGAACCAGTCAATTTCATCCTCTTCAGCACTGGTGGTTGGGGCATAGACTTGGACTACTGTGATATTGAATGGTTTGCCTTGGATTCAAACTGAGATCATTCTGTCATTTTGGGGATTGTATCCCAGTATTGCTTTTCCTACTCTTTTATTGACTGTGAAGGCTACTCCATTTCTTCTGAGGGATTCTTGTCTGCAGTAGTATACCTGATGGTCATCTGAATTAAATTCACCCATTCCTGTCCAATTTAGTTCACTGATTCCTAAGATGTCAATGTTCAGTCTTGTCATCTCTTGTTTGACCACGTCCAGCTTGCCTTGATTCATGGATCTTACATTCCAGGTTCCTATGGAGAAAAAATCTTTACAGCATCGGACTTTCCTTTCACCACCAGATACATCCACAGCTGAGCAATCTTTCGGCTTTGGCCCAGTCACTTCACTGTTTCTGGCACTACTAATACTAGCCCTCTGCTCTTCCCCAGCAGCATATTGGACGCCTTCCGACCTGAGGGGCTCATCTTCCAGCATCATATCATTTTGCCTTTTGGTACTGTCCATGGGGTTTTCATGGCAAAGATACTGGAGTGGGTTGTCATTTCCTCCTCCAGTGGATCACATTTTGTCAGAACTCTCTGCTATGACCTGTCTGTCTTGGGTGGTCCTGCATGGCATAGCTCATAGCTTCATTGAATTACACAAGCCCCTTCGCCATGACAAAGCAGTAATCCATGAAGGGGAGGAATATTGGTTGGACCAACTTAAATATAACAAAAACAATCTATCTCAGAAATGTGTTATTATAAGTATTTACACAGAATATTTGAAGAAGGGAGTCACAAATCCTTGAAAAAAGGAATGCAAAAAAGGCACCTCAGATGTCAGATCCTAATCATAAGAACATAAATGAGACAACATGCATTATGATTTAATGATGTACACTCTGACTATTCATACATTATGCCAGTATGCAGTGGATGGTTGGCAATGTTGTTGTTGTGTATTTACTTATTGTTATGTATGCTCATGTTGTGTTATAATAGAAGTTAACAGGCTGAGGTAAAAGCCGCGGCAGCTTTTGACAGCTGTCAAAAGCTGCCGGGCGGAACTGCGCAGGCGCCAACCGGCTGACAGCTCAACACGCGCTACCGATGACAGCTCCGAGCTGTCAAAACCGGACGGCCCCGATTGGTGGAAACAAACGGCGCGGGAACGAATTCACCCCGGATTGGTCAAACTGCCGACAGCTGCCAGTATAAATAGATGTCATGTTCTTATGTTGTTTGCCTGGTTCTAAATAAAGAGTTAAACTGTTAACTCGCTGTCTTGCCTGCTTTTTTAAAGCACTGGCGATGAAGGTGGGATGCCTGCTTGCCTAAGCTGAAGTCACTACCTAAGGGGAGAAGAGATTTTTTCCCTTAGCTGAGCTGATCACTCGCTGAAGTCACTCGGAAGCCGAACTTCCCTTCAACGCAAGCAGCGGCACCCACAGTTACAGACAGCATGACGAACCATGGCCACATTCGTGAATTCAATACCCGCCACCCAGAAGGCTGGGAGTCTCATCTGGGCCAGGTAGAAGGATACCTGGTGGTTAAGAAGATTACGGACGACCGGGCCAAGGCAGCCGCCCTCCTCTGGCTCAGCGGGCCCGCCGTATATGATGCCGCTGTGGGAATCTTCACCCCTGAGCCGATCGCCACTATCTCCTACGCCGACCTGACCGAAGGGCTGAGCAAATACTTCATGCCCATCAAGTCAGAACTCTTCTGGAGAGTGAATTTCGCCCGAAAACTACAGCTTCCCGACGAGCCAGCAAATGACTTCATAACTCGGGTCAGACACGCCGCCCGACGGTGTCGGTTCCCGGACTTAGAAGACCGAATCCGGGACCAGATCGTCATAGGGCTCAAAGACGAACGGCTGAGGAAGAAGCTGATCGCCAAGCCAGAAATGACAATGACCGATGTGGCGAGGGAAGTCATTGCATACGAGGACTGCCACGGTGACAACCGACGTTCACCTGACAGCGGGCCCAGCGGGTCCGTGCACCAGGAGGACGGCGGGTTCAGCGGTCCCAAAGATGACGACGTCTCCATGGACATCGACGTGGTACAGCGGCGGTTCGAAAAGCTCAGGCTGCAACGCAACTACCGAGGGGGGCCTGCCAACAATCAGAGGGGCGCTAACTTCCAGCCAAACAGGGCTAAGTGTGCCAGCTGCGGCGGAAGCCACCCGAGAGCAACGTGCCGGTTCCGCAGTGCCAAATGTCATGGGTGCGGAAAGACAGGTCACCTCAAAGCCGTGTGCCGTAGCCGGAGTCGAGAAAATCTTCATGAACTGGAGGTGACAACCGCAGGTATGGGCCAACACACACCCAGAGCCAGGCACAGTCCTAAACCCCTAGTGCTTAATGTGAGGGGAAGGGCGGGGAAATACACAGTCCACAGCACTCTTAAGCCCAAAGTCAAGGTGGACGTTTTAATTCATGGAATTCCCTGTGAGATGGAAGTGGACTCTGAGTCCTCCGTCTCACTCATTTCGTGGCAAACCTACAGGGATATTTGTAACCAAAGTAGAAAACGGCCCGCCCTTCGACCCACCAAACTCCGCCTAGCTGACTTCCAGAAAGCGCCCATTAAACTCTGGGGAAAGGCTTCCGTCCCCGTGGAGTTCAAACAATTTAAAGGATCCCTCCCTATTCTTGTGACCCAAGAAAACAGAATCAGCCTGCTAGGCCTAGACTGGTTTGAGGCACTAGGGATAGCGTTGACAGGTGTCAACGCCATTCAGCTGTCAAACTTAGAATCCGTCTGCCTTCAATTCGTGGACGTCTTTGACAGCTCGCTAGGGAAGTACACTGGACCGCCCGTATCACTTAAACTAAACCCGAATGTAATGCCTGTCAGAATCAAGGCAAGAAGAGTTCCTTTCGCCTTGAGGGAAAAAATAGAAGCTGAGCTAGACCGATTAACTATCTTAGGAGTCCTAGAACCAGTAGAAGGGGCTGAGTGGGAGACACCCATAGTGACCCCAGTTAAGCCAAATGGCCAAATAAGATTATGTGCCGATTATAAAGCGACCCTCAACCTCGCATTAAATGCACATGCCTACCCGGTCCTGGCTGTCAAAGACATCCTCGCGGCCATTAAGTCAGGCGCCATATTTGCCAAGTTAGACTTGGCGCAGGCGTATTTACAGCTGCCTGTCACCCCTGACACCGCTTTAGCTCAGACAATCGTCACCCACAAGGGAGCATTTAAAATTAACCGCCTTCAATTCGGCATCTCTGCAGCCCCGGGGATCTTCCAGGAAATCATGGAAAAAACACTTAAAGGGATCCCCGGGGTCTGTCCATATTTTGATGATGTCCTAATAGCAGGGGAATCAGAAAAAGACCTAGCTGACAAATTAACAAAGGTGCTCCTTAGGTTTAGGGAGGCTGGTCTCAAATTAAAACGAGACAAATGCTCCATCGGGGTGCCCTCAACGGAGTTCTTAGGGTTTAAAATAGACGCTAAAGGAATTCACCCCACTGAAACAAAAATTAAAGCTATTAAAACAGCACCAACCCCTAAAAATAAACAAGAACTTCAAGCCTTCCTAGGGTTAGTTAACTTTTATCATACCTTCCTGCCTCATAAAGCCTCCATTGCTGAACCCTTACATAGGCTATTAGACAAAGGAAAACCCTGTGTCGCGCCCCGTGGGCTCGACGCCCAGCGGCGCCACGGGCGCGACATTCACCAGCGCCGGTTGCTCCTCCTCCTCCTGCACGGCCTGGGAGAGTGCCTGGCGGCCTGGAACGACGACGGCCTTTCCCCTCGCCCGACCAACAGCTGCGTCGACGGCCTCCTCCTTCGCCCGCCCATCAGCTGCGACGGCGGCCGAGCCGGTTGAGGCCGCCCGACAGCTGCACGACGCCCGGACCGGTTGCAGCCCTGAGAGTGCGCACGCGCGACGTGCGACTCGGCCCCGCCCTGCCAACTACGGCGGCCTCACAGGACCATGAGGCCAAACCAAATGAACACTCGGCCCTTGCGGCGATGGCGGGCGGGGCTTTCGGCAGCGGAGCCCGTCTGCGTGAGGAAAAGACTGGGGGCTTGCCTGTCTTGCAAGGGGAGGCCGGGCAGCAGGGCAGCGGTGGGTCCGTGACAGGAGGGAAGGTGCTGGGTACAGGGACGGGGGTGGGGGTGGTGATTAGCAGCAATGGGGAGAGCGTTCGCGGGGAGACTCACCTGGGAGGGAGAGGGTGCCGGGTAACAAAGGGAGGTGTTTGGGAGAAACGGGAATTAAGTAGGGAATGGGCGGAAGTGGGTGCGGTTGGGTGGGGCGTGGGTGTATACATGAAATGTGTATTTAAAGGCGTTGGATGCGGGTAGCAGCCAATGCTGGCTTTGTTCCGTTTGAAGATCGTTTGCTTTGCTTATTAAACCACTTTGGAGACTCAGCTTACGTCTCGGTTGCTTGAATTTCCTGCTCTCCGGACGAGGTTTGAGACCCTGGACTTGGTCATCTGAGCATGATAAAAGTTTTAATCTATTAAAAAACTTACTCTCCAGCAATACAACAGTAGCCCTATATAACGAACAGCTGCCCTTATGTCTGGCTTGCGATGCCTCTCCCTACGGCATCGGAGCGGTCCTAAGCCACTTAACTAAAGAGGGGACACAGACACCTGTAGCGTTCTATTCCAGAACGCTGTCAAAACCTGAGCGTAATTACGCTCAGATTGACAAGGAGGCTTTAGCTATAGTGGCTAGTGTAAAAAAAATTCATGACTACCTATACGGCCGACCCTTTACCATTTTTACTGACCATAAGCCCCTGTTAGGACTTTTTACAGTAAACAAACTAACACCACAAATATTATCTCCCCGCATCCTGAGATGGTCTACCTTTCTGTCAGCCTATTCATATAACTTGGAATACAAGCCAGGGAAATCCATGGGCCATGCTGATGGCCTTAGCAGACTGCCCCAACCAATAGTCGACCCAGACCCAGCACCAGCTGGAAGAATACTGGCTATCTCAGACCTACCAGAATGCCCATTATCTGTTAAAGACATCTCTGCAGCTACTGCTGCAGACAAAATTTTAGGCAGAGTCTTAGGCTATGTCACGTCTGGCTGGCAATACACACCCCCAGACCCAGAATTCCAACCTTATATTTTAAAGCAAAAGGAATTATCCACCCATCAAGGGTGTCTGCTATGGGGTAGCAGGGTAATCACACCCGACAAACACAGACTCAAGGTGTTAGAGAGCCTCCACGAAGGTCACCCAGGGACCGTCAAAATGAAGGCTCTGGCCAGAAGCTATGTCTGGTGGCCAGGATTAGATAAGCAGATTGAAACACATGTAGCCGGCTGCTATTCCTGCCAACTTGTTAGAGCCGCCCAGCCACATGCTCCCATACACAGATGGGAAACTACAAAGACACCCTGGTCTCGTATCCATATAGATTATGCAGGTCCATTCCAGGGACAATCATTCTTAATAGTCGTGGATAGCTATTCGAAATGGCTAGAGGTGGCACCAGTAACTAGCACAACTTCAACTGCTCCAATACAAGTTTTAAGAGGGTTATTCGCAACACATGGGCTTCCAGATGTTATAGTTTCCGATAACGGCCCCCAATTTACCTCCTACGAATTCCAGAGTTTCACAACAGCGAACTCTATTAGGCACACCACCACGGCTCCCTTTCACCCATCGACGAACGGCTTGGCAGAGGTGATGGTGAAATCAACAAAAGAGGCACTGCGGAAAGTCATCTCCGGCAATTGGCACCGAAGACTGGCTCAATTCCTTTTATCACAGCACACCACCCCATGCACAACTACTGGAAAGTCTCCAGCAGAGCTCCGCTGGGGCAAAAGACTAACTACCAGACTAGACCGTCCTACACCCAGACAGATCCCCTCCAGACCCAGAACCACCCCTCCAACATAGAACTCTCAACACAGGGCAAGCTGTCTGGGCAAGGAATTACGGGGGGGGCAACAAATGGACACAGGGGGTGGTCATTGAACAAACGGGCCCCCTGTCATACATCATAGACATTGGACATAATATCCATATCCGCAGACACATCGACCAACTTTGGCGTCGCAGTCCTCAAAACATAGGGGGAAGGGGTAACGACGAAATGCTGACAGAAGCACCGCCGCAAAGTCATGCACGCCAAAATCCCCCAGATCAAAATGTGCCACTTCAACACCCCGCCCCAAGCGATGCAGAACCTTCGGAGCCATGCCCCCTGCCCCCTGAGCCAGACCCAGAAGCCCCTGGGGAAAAGGAACAACCAACCGAGACAACCCCCCGGCGCTCCAAAAGAATAAAAAGACCTCCTACCTACCTAAAAGACTTCGAATGGGGAAACCCGAAAAAGAAACAGTTGGGGAAACATCAACTCAATCAGAGGGAGGGGTAAGGGGTGTTGTGTATTTACTTATTGTTATGTATGCTCATGTTGTGTTATAATAGAAGTTAACAGGCTGAGGTAAAAGCCGCGGCAGCTTTTGACAGCTGTCAAAAGCTGCCGGGCGGAACTGCGCAGGCGCCAACTGGCTGACAGCTCAACACGCGCTACCGATGACAGCTCCGAGCTGTCAAAACCGGACGGCCCCAATTGGTGGAAACAAACGGCGCGGGAACGAATTCACCCCGGATTGGTCAAACTGCCGACAGCTGCCAGTATAAATAGATGTCATGTTCTTATGTTGTTTGCCTGGTTCTAAATAAAGAGTTAAACTGTTAACTCGCTGTCTCGCCTGCTTTTTTAAAGCAGTTGTGACACACATTTCATCAAATGAACATCCTCCCACATAAGCCTAGGATGTTACTTATTTGTTGCAGTTAGAAATTTTAATCTATAATTTAATTCTGTAATTTAGTTTTTAAAAGCTTTTTTGCCCAATTTGTATCTCTCCTGCGGTAAGGCAGGATTTCAAGATGTTTGAGAAGGATGCTAACTGGGTGATTCACATAATGACTGCATTCATTTAAGGAAGCTCTTAAGATGTATTCTTTGGAGTCTATTAAAAATTTTTGCAAAGCTTTTTTAAACCAAGTGCATCTTCTTGACAGTGAGACATTTGGCAAGGAATAATGTCTGATCCTGGTAGAATTAAGGAAGAAATAAACAATTAATTTTGATAAATTAAATTGTGAAAGTAATGGTTTTTCCCCTTATTAAACAAGGGGGAGAAAATCTGCTGCACATTAAAATATTTGCAGAGTTAAAAAAATAAACCTGAAAAGTAATGACATGATTATTTTAAACACTCATGATACCACATTGATGTACATGTATTTGTTTTAGTTCAAGTTATTTTTCAAGAAGTGTCTTTCACTGACTAGTAGAAAGGAGGAGAAGAGAGCAGAGGAGGAGAGGGAAGGGAAAGGGGAAGGGGGAAGGGAAAGGTAAGAATGAGTGTGTGTGTGTGTGTTTGTGTGTGTGTGTGTGTGTGTGTGTGTGTGTGTGAAAAAGTCAAAATGGCATTCAGGGCCATGTGATAAAAGTTCTTCCAATTTTTTAAATATGTTGCAGTAGTTTTTTTTTTTCTTTTTAAAAAGGTGGGGCATTGATCACCTGATTACAAGACATTTGAAGAAGAACAGTAAAGAATGTTAGAGCACAATCATAAAATTATTTTCTACAAAAGCTTTCCTCATCCCATACATAGTGACAAAGTAAAAATAGTGCAAAACACTTTGATAGTACTGGATGCTGTCTCACCACTAAAAAAAAAATAGTATCGACAGAACATAGATAGTTCTAAAGCTGTCAGTCCTATAAAATAGACCTTTTTTTTAAAAAAGGCATGTCAGTCTGGACTACTTTTATTGTAGCAGCTATAGTAACATAATCTTGCAAGTCTGAAAGTGCTGCCTCCCTTCCCTCTTTATCTTCATGTGAATAGGAAGGGTTTATTGTAGATGTTTTCTCAAATTAGTTTCTTGAAATGGGCTCAAGCCCCTCTTGTTTGATTGTTACCTTGACAGCAATAATTCTTCCTATACTTCAAGGCCATTCCCTGTGCCCTCGCTATTAGCATGTGAAATTCCAACTAACCATAAAAAAGCAATTAACAGAATCATACACACACACACACACACACACACACACACACACAAAGTGATTTATGAAGGAGAAAATGGTATGAAAGTATGAACATAAGCTAAGGAATGCATTTGTGTCATCTGAATGAACTGCATGTTGTGATACAAAGACAAAGAAGTGCATTAAAAATACTGTTTTTTTTTCTCTTTCAGGACTAGTCTGTTTAATAGATCTGTTTCTGATTCCAAGCAGAGGTTTACGTTTGGAAAATGTCTATCTTTTTTTCAGTTTAGCATACAGGTAGTCCTCGACTTACAACAATTCAATTAGTGACCCTTCACAGTTACGGCGGCATTGAAAAAAGTAACTTATGATCATTTTTCACGCTTACAACCTTTGCAGCATCCCCATGGTCATGTGATTTATATACAAATACTTGACAACTGGTTCATACTTATGATGGTTGCAGTGTCCCAGGGTCATAAGCCTAACCCTAACCCTAACCTTTTGTGACCTTCTGACAAGCAAAGTCAATGGGAAAGTCAGATTCACTTTACAACTGTGTTACAAATTTAACAACTGCAGTGATCCACTTAAGAAATGTGACTGTCAACTTCTGAAATGAACCTGGCTGAAGCCATCTTTGTCATTCTCAGTTGCCACACAGGTTGGGAGGAAGGGGGGAGGAAGAAACCGAAAGGATGGCTAGACTAAATACAAAGCGATCACGTGGGAACCAAGGTCATTCCCACAGGTCCTAGAAGGTGGAGAGAAGAAGTCTCACGAAGCCTGCCAATTGCCCTCATTGAGAAGCACGATCAATGGCATAGTGCAGGCATGTCAAACTCGCGACATCACGTGACGTCGCGCGATGTGTTGGAACTTTTTCCCATTGCCGAAAATGGGATGGGCACGGTTTCTCCATGATGCTCCGGCCCGCGGGCCGGCAGTTTGACACCCCTGGCATAGTGTTACATTTAATGTCATTGAATTCCTGGGGGAAAAGTTATAGTTGGTTTCACTTTTGACCGTGCCAATATTATGTATCCACTCAACATGTTCTTTGAGGAAATTTCAAGGCTCGGAGTTCTGATTTGTTTGGGTCCATTGATCAGAACCTCGACAGTGGCAAGGAAAGTTGCAAAATGGGGCAAAATTCACTTAGTAAATTTCTCACTTAGCAACATACAATAAATTCTGGGCTCAGTTGTGGCTGTAAATTGAGGACTACCCGTATGCTTCTCAGAGACCTAAATTGCATAATTTTCCTGCATTATTTCCCAGAGATATTAGATAACCTGGGAAACTGCATCTTTTAAATCCCATTTTAGATTGCTTCATGCCGCATTATATAGCAGGGTTAATGCAGTTCACTTCATTTAGTCAGAGTTTCTGAAATTAATACAAATTAATGTATGACTGAAGCTTTCTATGGAACCCATAATTATTTAAATGTCGTATTAATGAGGCCAAATCAGCATTCCTTATTTATTTATTTTGTTAACTACACCGGAACGTAATCAAAGGATAATAAAAACACTTTTAAAAAGGGCTGTTCTGCAAAGTAGCTGGTGCAGAGACTCAAATTCAAAGCATGTATCAGTATCTTTTGGACAATTATTGGATAGATTTATACCCTACAACTTTTTTCTTTTTACTCTAAATTGGGTTCTCCCCTATTCCCCTTGAGTTTTACTTTGTTCCTTCAATATACCCAGCTCAAAGGGAAATGTTATGCCTTCAGTGCTTAGCTTTTATGGACTTCTCATCATCAAGACCATCAGTTATATAATCTCTCATTTCTGAAAAATCACAATTTGAGTTATGATGATAACAAAATAGGTCACCTCTAATACTGCTTTTCCTCGCCAAATGTTTCATTTATTCCAGAATTCGAAGGCAGTATAAGGATTCTTTCTCCCATCACCACATCTAAAAGTCGACCCTTGTTTCTGGCAAACTGCTTATTTTCAAGTTGTAGAGTTCAAAAATGTACCATTTCTGCCAGCTTTTAATGTGGCCTTTATTTGTTCTTTAGCCAAATTATGCAGAAGAACATACACCGGACAAAGCACTGCTCAAATTACTTCAGGATTGAGAGACAAGGCAATGCTTAGTTTTCCTGTTCTGAACCAGCCCTCTTCCGGCCTTGTAGTAAGGCAAACCCCTATTCAAACAGAAGAGACTGGAGAGCGTCCAAGGCTGAAAAGCGTCTGCCAAGATTTATTAGTCAATTAACAGAACAAGAAACAAAAACACTGGAACTTGAATCCTCAAGCGGAAGGGTTGCTTTCAGCAACCAGCCCCTCCCCAAACACTCCTTTTATTTAGAGTTCAGGGCGTGGTCTCCCTGTGCCTCCTCCCGAGGAGTCCCACAGCCTTTCTTTGTTTGTTCCTGCTCGACTGCCTCCTGCGTCGGGCGTCCTTGAACAGGGCCAGCTGTGGGTCATCATCCTCCGCACTATCGGGCTCACGCAGCTGAGAAGAGGTCCCCGGCTGAGGGCTCTGCAAAGCCTCCAAGCCATCATCAGCCGGTTCGTCTTCCACACCCTCCTCCTCCCCCTCATCTGAGTCATCCGATACATCTGAACCGGCTGCCGGACCCACCGGCTGGCCCTGAGTCATAACATTTCCCTGACTTAGTAATAGAATAACATACAGCAGTAACAGAGTTGGAAGGGACCTTGGAGGTCTTCAAGTCCAACCCTTTGCTCTAGCGGGAGACCCTATACCAGGGGTAGGCAACCTCGGCTCTTTTATGACTCATGGACTTCAACTCCCAGAATTCATAAAAGAGCCGAGGTTGCCTACCCCTGCCCTATACCATTCCAAACAAGTGGCTGTCCAGTCTTTTCTTAAAAGGCTCCAGTGTTCCACTTGTTGATTGTTCTCACTGTTAGGAAATTTCTCCTTAGTTCCAGGTTGCTTCTCAGCTTGATTACTTTCCATCCATTGTTTCTTGTCTTGTCTTCTGGCGCTTTGAAAAATAGGTTGACCTCCCTCTTCTTTGTGGCAGCCCTGAAATATTGGAATACTACTATCAATCCTTCTTTTCACTAGACTAGACATACCCAATTTCTGCAATGATACAGTATTACAAATGTTATAATTTAGGTTTAGTATTCAGTAAGTTTTAGTGGTAATGGAATTGTCTTGGTGCCCTTTCGCCCAGTATGAAAATGTACATTAAATGGCATCTAAAAACATTATATTCTATTGCTAGCACCTTAATTTATAGCAAATTAAGTGGATATGTATTTACACGCATAAAAGTATATAACTAACATATAAAGGAAATTGGCTCCTGTCTGTTGTTCCTGCCAAACTAATTAGCAGAAAGGCTATTTTTGTTTTCATTAATCAAATAAGAATTCCATGCCCCTAACCTCTATGGTTTTCCTTTATTGCCCAATAAAAGAAGCACAATGCAGTGTGCAAGTTGCTTATAAATTATTATTTGGTGAGGCTTTAATGTTAATGTCTATTTTTAATAGAAAATATTTTCTATTAAAATACTGGATTTACAATTTCTTCATTGGGTAATATTATAATTTCCCTTTTGAAGAGTTTATCTTTACATTTTTCTCCCCAGGCCTTCAAAAACTGGGATGATTTCTCAACAATTACGGTAACTGGTAAACAACATAACTTTATGTAACTAAAGAGCTTCCCAGTATACCACATTCTTAGGAAGTCTTAGGTTAAAACAAAATCAAATGCTTTATTTTCTTGCATTTAAGAAACAACAGTTGGGCTAGGAAAAAAAATACAGTCCTTTCTAAACAGGTCCAAATGCACTATGCATCTTTTTAACATTCCTATTTAGCTTCAACCTCTCACTTCCAAGAACATTTCTCAGTCCCCACAAATGTTGCCTGGAGACCCCAAGTGTTATTTATAAATGCAAGTGGTTATGATAGAAAATGGAGGTCAAAGAAAGGTCTACATATTTCTTTAATCTGCTCTGAGGTATTAAAAGCACTGTATATGTTTTAACTGGATGTATTTATTTAGTGTTCTTCAGTGTTTAACATCCTGACTTTGGACCTCAATTGATAACTTGAAAGACATTTCACACAGAGATTCTTACTCTGAAGGGCATCAAATAGTATTTATAAATAAGATAAAGGCGTTGTTGTTTTTTTAAACTGGAGAAAGCCACAAAACAAATAAAATATTTCATCAGTAAGTGCTATATTCTGACCTTGGGGGACTGAGAAAGATGTGGACAAGTATCTTCTAAAATCTTTCAAGAAAGGGGAATGTTATCTACTTTAGTAATGACAATACTGCAGCTAAAAATCAAGGCTCAATAGCAATATTCCTGCAGCACTACATTATTTCCAGGGTAAATATGTTCCACCTATTTTATTTTACAGATTGACTTATTGATTGATTGATTGATTGATTTCATTTATGCTGTTTTTTCTCCCTCCCTCCACATACACATGTTATTTGGCTGGATGAAATTATCAAAAACTTATTTGAATTAATCTTTGCATAACAAAATTGAATCCAGCCTTAGATGGATTAATCTCCCGATTAGCAGAGCAAACACACAAATTATTGACTAGAAAGTTTCCTTTGTTTTTCTACACTTTACCATTTGCATTCCCAAATCCATTTTGTCTAGTTTGAGTTTTATTACATGTTCTGCTTTCTTCTGAATATAGCTATTACAACATTGTCCACCCATAACTGATGCTTCAAAATGTGTGACAAGGAAAGGGAGAAAAATAAAGTCAAATGCTATTTAACATTGATGACTTCTAAATAACTTAAAATCTCTTCATTACTATTCTAGATCAGTTTTGCTAAGCTTTAACAATGTTTTACAAGTAGCCAGAAATACTAAATGATCCCATAACAGATTTTCTTCCTTTCAATTCTTTTTCATAGCTTTTTTAGCATAACCAACCTATGGAATAACAGAATTGGAAGGAAATTTGGAAGTCTTCTGGTGCAACCTTGTGCTCAAGCAAAAGACCCTATAGCATTCTGACAATTGCTGTCCAGTCTCCTCTTAAAAATCTGTAGTGATATAGCACGAACAACTTATAGAGGCAAGCCATTCCATTGATTAATTGTTCTCACTGTCAGGAAATTTCTCTTTAATTCTGGGTTGGTTCTCTCCTTGATTCATTACTTCCTTGATTCATTACTTCCTGTTCTCAGATACTTTGGAGAATATGTTGACCCCCTCTTGGACTCCACTGCAGTATAAAGTGGTACTAACACTTCATGTGATCTCGATACTATCCACCTGTGAATGCCACCTAGGACTGGATTGGCTTTTTGAGAGCTGCAGCATATTGCTGGTTCATACTTAAGTGGTCACCCACTTGGACACCTAAATCCATCTCACAGTTACTGCTGTTGACCTGGGTACCACCTATTCTATACCTGTGCATTTGATTTTTCTTGCCTAAGCATAAGACCTTAATTTCTCACTATTGAATTTCATTTTGTTAGATAGGATCCTGTGTCTGTCAAGTTCCTTCTGTATCTTAAATCTGTCTTCTAAAGCAGACATGTCAAACGTGCAACATCATGTGATGTTGTGCAACATATAGGGACAGTTTTGCCATTGCCGGCAATGGGGTGGGTGCAGCTTCCAGATGACGCGTCTTGCTCGCAGGCCAGCAGTTTGACACCCCTGTTATAAAGTGTTGGCTATTTCCCCCAGTTTGGTGTGATATGCAAATTTGATGAATTCCTCTGCTATCCCCTAAATTGTTTATCAAGATGTTGATGAGTACTGAGCTTAAGACAGAAACTTGGTGTACCCCATTCCATGCTTCCATCTATGTACAGTAGATTAATTCTATTAAGGACTACAAGTTAAGTGCCATTGGTCAGCCAGTTACAAATTCCAAAGAAGTAGTCTGTGATCTATTTTGTCAAATGCCTTAGTGAATCTAAGTAAACTATATCTACAGTGTTCCTCTGATCTGCTAATTAGTCAGTTTGTCAATGAACGCAATAAGGTTCCTCTGGCATAATCTGTTTTTGACATACCTGTGTTGGCTTCTAGTATTAGCTTTGCTTTTTTCTAGGTGCTTGCAGATCTGTTGCTTCATTATCTTTTCCAGAATCTTCTCAGATACTGATGTCAGACTGATTGGCATGTAGTTTTCTTAATGCATTTTTTTCCCTTTTTGAAGATTAGAACCACATCAGCTCTTTTCCAATCCTCAGTTGGTTCCCAGTGCTACAGGATTTTTGAAAGATATAATACAGTGGTTCTGAGATCACCTCTGCAAGCACCTAGAAAAAAGCAAAGAAACATATGATGTAATTGTTAGGCATATGGTGTTAGCCTACAATGTTGGGTTGAAAATATATTAACCATGATGTTATGTCTTTAAGATGTTAATTGGCCAATGGGTGTGTAAGTGTTCTCATGGCCATAAGAGGGAGCTAGTAATGTAGCTTCTTTCTCTCTCTGAATTCACTGCTTTCTACTGTTACTGTTTTTGCTCTGTTACCTGAACTGTGTATTGACCTCTGGACCGGTAAGAAGACTTTGTATTTTGGATTGCTACTTGGACTATTTATTTTTGACTGTGCATTTTTGTTTTTACACCACCTTAAAGTAAACTACTTTTTGCTTTTACAACTCAGTGTACTCTTGTGTGACTCTTACTGCTCTCAGTACCCTTCCTTGTCTGTGCAACTCTTTGGTAGCACAAGGAGACCTCTGCACAACAAATTCCTTAACAGTAATCCATATGATCCTGGTGATTTGTACTCATCTAGATTGGATAGGTATTATTTTACCATTTCCTTGCCTATTTTGATTTATATTCCTATTCTTTTATTGTACTTTTTTTGATAGGTTGGATTATTATTTTTTTCCTTTTGTGTAAAGACAGATGCAAAGATTGAATTAAGCAGCTCTGCTTTCTCCTTGCTAGCAGTTATTTCCATGCCATCATCTCTCACTAGTCAACCAAATGTTTCCTTGACTTTTTTTCTGTTTTTTTTACATGTTGAAAGAAACTTAATTATTTTTTATATTTGTTGCAAATCTTTCTGAGTCTTACTGCAGTTCATTCTGAATCTTAACTTTCCTGACTTTGTCTTTGCAGATTCAAGCTATTTGCTGGTATTCTGTTTTAGGTATGTATCCCTCTTTCCATTTTTTATACACGTCCTGTTTGTCTCTAAGTTTATCAGACAGTTCTTTATGCAACCATGCTGGTTTTGTTTGGGTTTTCTTATTGTGCTAGACTTGGTTTTTATAACCTTATTTTTCAGGGTTTCCCAAGATTCTTGACTTGTTTTCCCATTTAATATTTCATCCCTCCTAAGCTCTAAATGAGTCCCTTTGGGAGAAGGGCGGTATAAAAATCTCAATAAATCTAAATCTAAATCTAAATCTAAATGTATTGAAGTGTATTGAAATCTGGTATCTTAAAGTCTAAGATATTCATTTGACTTTAGACTTAGATTTTGGACTTAGAATCCTTCTATTCAAATTCCAAGTTCCTCTTTGCCCAAATAATTTGCTACATTTTATTTTCATTCCACTACTTTGTAATTCTTCCATACTTTTTAGTTTTAAATTCTTGAACTCACCAGTAATGTGGATCACAACAAGATTTGATAATGAAATTGCAAATGTTTCTGGGTGTCTCCAGAAGTGACAAGAGGGGTAAATGATGTGTGACAGTTGACGTGATCACAGATTATGATAATTCTGATGCTATTTCTGTCTGCTATGGACTCTGCTCATGTAAATTTTATAGGTCTTCTCTGTAGTTCAGCTAGTAAGATGTCAATATTGTCCTGTGAACCCCATAAATTTATGAGATGCTTTGGAGATATTTTCTTGTTGAAAATAAGAAAATGGCTTAATTACAGCAGGTCTGCACTGAATTTGGATCTTTAACCATTGGCTCACAAAATACCTGTCAGAGAGTTTCTCAATTATAGACCATACACAAATATAAACACATGTTCTTGCATAGTACTAACTAGCCATTCTTGCACCCATCTCACCTATACTCAATAAACAGGACACTGCTCTGAATTTAACTAGATAGAACAATGATTTGAAGGCTGCAACATTAAAAACAAAGCTCCTCTGCTTATTATAAAGTATAATGGTATGCTAAATTTGTAAATTGTGTTTCTGTAGATTTCACTAAGCTGCTATAGCCAAATGGAGCATTCCCTCAGGACAATATTTGGGCAATGTTCCTAAATGGCATGCTATCACATATGTCAAGCTCTCCTGTGGTTTTAGAATCTCTTAGGCACAATAACACTGATGGTGTGACTGCGACTGACATAATAATCATTTGACACAGCTCAATGGCACTTTCCTCTTCCTTATTCATAACAACTATTTGAAGAAAACTGGTGTAATATTTTACACTGACTGCTTTTCTAGTAATGAAAAAAAAAAGAAACCAAAGTCAGTATACAGACTAAAATGGGTTTGTTTGGAAACACCAATCCTAGTGGAATGAAAGATGCTTGAAAATAACAACAAAAACAAAAAAGGAGGAGGGGGAGGAGGGGGAAGAAGAAGAAGAAGAAGAAGAAGAAGAAGAAGAAGAAGAAGAAGAAGAAGAAGAAGAAGAAGAAGAAGAAGAAGAAGAAGAAGAAGAAGAAGAAGAAGTTGTTATTGGCCAAGTGTGGTTGAACACACACAAGGAATTTTTTTCCGGTGCATAAGCTCTCAGTGTACATACAAGTAATAGTAATAATCACCATCATACAACATGAAAATACAATCATCATAAATCATGAAATACAACACTTCATAAATCATAAGATGCAACACTTAGTGATAGTCATAGAGTACTAGCTAAGCAAACAAAATACATCATATTAGGGTACTAAAAACAATATAAATTGTAAAATACAAGCAGCAAAGTTATAGTCATAAGAATATAAGGATAGGTAATAGGAAAGATGAGAAATATCATAATAATACAGCATTACTAAGTATTTTGACAGTCTTGTAGGAATTAGTTCTTAAACAGAGTGACGACATGGGGAAAAATATCCTTGTGTCCAGTCATACTTCCAGATACAAATTAAGTTACAACTTCTATAATGTCACTTGGAAATGTCTATTCTTTGGCAAAATTTCACAGTCTGATATACTTCATAAATTCTTCTAGTCAGTTTCAAAGGATTTACAGAAAATTCTCCAGCTTGATTCAAAGGAAAAGAGCATGAAAAGTGCAGATTGTGTAGTCATGTAGACATTCCAGTATGTGATGAAGAAACTTCAACCTCGGCACTGCTGGAAACATGCAAGACTTTCAGGAAATTCAGCAGAGCTGAAGGAAGTGTGTTGACAGGGGTAGCTAACCTTGGCTCTTTTATGACTTGTGGACTTCAACTCCCAGAATTCCTGAGCCAGCATAGCTGTCTCAGGAATTCTGGGAGTTGAAGTCCACGAGTTATAAAACAGCCAAGGTTGTTTACCCCTGATGTAGTCCATTTAAGAGTGTCAGTGTGATGGGTTGAACTAGGACTGAGGAGACCTGTTTATTTACCCCCAGCCCCAGAAGATGTGTGGATGACCTTGTCAATCACTATCTCCATCTTAAATGGAGGAAGGAGTTTTTATATACAGCTACTGAAAGAAAAGAAAAGGAAAAGCAGGAAATCTGTCCCAAATTGCACTTCTTAGTCAACCTTGTCCATTTCTGTATTTTTTCCCCCTTATGGATTAAGACAAAACTTTTCAGAAAATATTGTAAAAGCCACTTTGAAAATTGTGCCACAACTGACAATACAAAGAAGCAGATTTAAGTATCTTCACATTCTTATTTGACATTCCTAGTCTGGAATACTTTTACAAACAATGGTTTCTTTCATTCAAGATATTCATTTATATTTTTCTCCCCAGTGTTAGCACAGTTGTTGGAATATGCAGATTAAAGAGCAGCTTTTCAACACTGCAGCACCATGGGATGATGTGACAAGTTTGCTTAAACTTCTGCTTTTCAGCTTTTCTGTTACTTTTCCTATTAAACTACAACAGCTTTGTCTTCACAAAAGAAACTCAATGACCCTGGGTTAAATTGGATTTAAATTGGACTTTACAATGCATATAATTCTACTTGTCTTTGAAATCAATAGCAAATGCCCAATTAATTTCAGCAGCAGTTGTAGGAAGCCTTTGCCATACAGAGTAAAAATTGGCCTACACATTCTACATTGCCATCCAAAATCTAAACTCGTTTAATTGGAGCAAATGTTACATTGATTAAACAAAGCTTTGTTTCAAGGAAGTGAGCATTGGAGAAAGGGGGCAAGCTTTTAATCACTTGTAAGGGTCAGATCAGGAAGTGGCAAATTCTAGATTATTAACATACAACAACTGCTTTGTCTCAGGGCCACCAAACACCATACCAAGTATCTGCTCATTTGAAAGGGTGATAGGAAGAAGCCACAAATTTAAACTTTATAGCTGTTTAAAAGTGAATACATCTTCTCTCTGGTTGTGGACAATCAACTATTCTGTGTCACTTTATTGTTGTCTGCAATAAAGATTGCAAATTAGCCAAGTTTTTTCTATGAGTCTTCCACTGATTATAGTCAAGGAGTCAATAAAATATCAGGGGAGTTCTGATTTACACTGATTCTTGTTTAGATAAATCTGACATCAGTGTCAGATTACTTTTTTTTTACTTATGCCACACAACTGCAGAAATGCCTTTGGACAGTGCTGGGTCAATGGCCTTGAAAGTGAGAATGAGCACTGGCCTCTATAGTCAGCAACGACTAGTAGAGTAAAATCCACAGGGACTCCCACGTATTTATGAATGAATTTAAGAGATTTAAGATTTTTTTTCCTTTTCCTTGTCAACCTTAAGGAAATTGTAATAGTAGTAAGGTGTTGAGTAACTATTTCTTTTATTTCCTGTATGTTTCAGACTGAAAAAGAGGGACAGAAGCGACAAATGAAGCAAAATACTTAGATTCTTGCGACAAGAAAGGGGTGGATTTGACATCCAAAAGAATCTCTCCCCAACTTTATGATTATAAGACTTACGTAATGACACCATTAACTCTGACTCTGAAACATCCCATATGAATTTTCATTATATGGTTTTACTAAATGGAAGTGATGGAATTCAATAAGCTTTGGATATATTCCAAGGCAAAACAAATCCCAAATATAAATCCTCTAGGCCACTTTTTCTTAACCTCAGCAGGTTTAAAATGTGTGGACTTCAATAACTAGAATTCTCCAGCCAGCAATACTAGAAACTGAAGTCTGGGCTTCCAACTCTGGCCAATTTTGAGAGTTGAAGTCCACACATCCTAAACATGTCATGGTTCAAAAGCATTGTACTAGACTAAGCTAGCTTGGGGAATATAATATAAACACACACACACATACACACACTTCAGAGGAACAAATAGCTTTGATGTCTTATTGAGCTAGGCAGTGGCGGTGAGAATGAAATTCCTTTTTAAATGTTCCACAGTGCTGAGTGGATTTGCCAGCATGCTTTTATCTCTTATGAATCTTATAAATTTTTAAAAAGCAAAATGGGGACAACAGTTAATAGATCTCCTAGTTCAACTCTGATTTAAAACTTTAATTATTAAAGTACACTTTACACTTGATTTGTTGCCAACATCTTTTACAGTTGTTTTTTTCCCTTGAGAGAGAAGAGGGAGAGAGAGAGAGAGAGGAAGAGTAAGAGTGTATTTGTTATTATAAACTGTTAAATAGACTGTACCTGTATAAAAAACAACAACATTAATATCTCTGTTGAGTTGAGTTTGATCCGTAGTGACTTCATGGACACAGATTTCTTGGCACTAGCATTGCCTTCTTCCAGAATGTTTCTTAATTTTCGAGAGCAGCCTACAACTATAGTATTCCTGGTAATCTCCCATCCGAACCAGGCTTAACACTGCTTAGCATCCAAATCCAGCCAAAGATGCTGGTATTATACAATGTATAACTGTGGCAGAAGGAGCAAAAGAGGGCAGACAGAGATAACATAATATGATTGCTCATATTTAGAAAACATAAAATACCTGATATGACAATTTAGTATGCTTTCAAGCAGAAGTTACAGTATAAACTGCTTTGTAATATAAGGGAGAAAACACATACTCTAAGCAGCAGAAAGCTTTCTAGTTCTTTGAAATTGCTGGACCACATTTTTTCATTTTCCAAAACAAAGCTACAAATGAAAAAAAATGTAATGTTGACAATAACAAAGCCAAATCATTGTTAATTATGAGGGTGCAACATTTTGAAAGCAGTCCAAACTCAAGAAGACTCCATCTGAGCTCAAAATATATTCTCAATTTTTTTTTCTTGTTTTGCTTTTATTAGTAGAAAACAATGAAATAAAAAAGGGAAGCACCTCAACAAATTTATAAAAAAGAAAACAAACAAAAAAGAAAAAGTAGAAACAAAACCAAACAGAATACACAAAGAGACAGCACATGTACGCTATACACATACAAATATACAGTGTAGGCATTCTACCTAAATCTTTAAAGTATATAAAATTTGAAAATAACCATGTTTAATTTTAATCCTCAACAGTTAATCTATGATATAACCACTTGTATCTTGCTAACAACATCATTTATTTAAACCACTGAATAGTGGAGGACCATGTACCTATTCATCCTGTATCTTTCAGTTACAAGTAAAGCTCAGAGAATTCATTGTTGTTTTGTCCAGATGTCAATTTCCAGGCTAGACAGATACACTTCAAAAGAACAGCAACATCAGATAGCTTTAAATCTTTCAATCTTCACACAAATCTATTTCAAACTCAGAAATCTTTCAGACGATTGGAACAACTCACCTGGGGACCCAAACAACTGCTGTGAATTTCAAACATTTTGTTCACCTTATTTCATTGATTATTTTCTTCTCCAAATAGAAGCAACCACTATGAAAGCTCTTTTTTTTATTCTAATTCTGGAATGTGTCCTGCAACAATTTTCCATTACAGATTCACACACAGGTGATATGGTATCCCTTGGTTTACTCAAAGTCAAGAGATAATATCATGCAGCCAAAACAGTGTTTTGGATGCATGCCTGAATGAATTGCTTTTAAATAGGAGCACATGGAAGAATAGTCCAGAGTCAGTCCAAAGTTCTGAGAGTTGGGTCAGCCAGTCCAAAAGTCAGAGGTTCAAGGTTTCTTACAGGAACATCATGCAAGAGCTAGAGATCAGACATCACTTCCAGCAAAGGGAACATGGGTTAGATGTGATGGAATGTGCATCTGAAGAAGGAGTGTGAGGGAGTGTCAGCATACTACAGTGGTTTTTCAGGGAGAAGGCAGCACATTCCAGAGGGGGATCCTAAACAAGAGACTGTGCAGTCCTGAACTGGACAGAGGGGGAAGGAAGAGGTTCAGAGTACCTAGAATCTCCCAGTTATATGCGATATATTAGGTTAGAAAGTTATAGCTTTAGCCCAGCAAGATCTTGTCTATTAGTATAAGCAAATAAAAAAAAAAACTGAACTCAGTTGGATTTCACTGTGTCAGCCTGACATTGGAGTTGTTTCTTAAAATAGGCTGCAACCAACTGTCATCGATCAAGAGATTTACTTCCGTGCTTGGCAGGAAGCTAACAGAATGGTATTGCTCTGTTCTTCATTCTACTTGGGGCTGCATAGACCGGGAGGCCTGATGTACTCAAAATCATCTGACTGCTCCAGTTGCTCCTGTGTTTGATCAGCCTCAGATGTTTCTTGATTTGTATCTTCTGAGATTGACATTCCATAGGTTCTGCTGGAACCTCTTCCTCAACATCTGAGTCATCTGAGCCCTGGGACATGATAGGAATGTACACTAACGTGCATGCTGTCTAATGTAATACAACTGCCTTCTTTGATGCAATATCAGTTTCTATTTGTCTATCTGTAATGTATTGGGCCTGTTTATTTGAATTGTTCCACGTGTCTTTGAATGCTGCTTGAGACTGCTTAATCAGGGAGCCTGTGTAATGGTCGCAGGTTGCTTAGACATGCAGTCTCCAGGACGACCATTGGTTGGCTCTAGGGCGGCAATAGGTTCCTCCAAACCTATTGGCTGCCACCTAGTGGCCAGCAGTATAAGTAGAAGCCTTGGTTTCCATTCAGTTCCTGTTATTCAATAAAGTATGTTCCTGCCTGAACTCTCTCACCTCATCTCCTGCTTGCAAAAACTCCAGTACACAACACTATCCGTTCAGATTTTTTTTGGTGTAGCTAATTATGGCCCTCAGGTAAATCCCCATCATCATACAACTTTTCTTATTTTCTTAGGATTCATCTAATTTACAAGTTTTTGGATTTAATACTTTTGCATGATGCCTTTTATAGAACACCATCCCGTCCTACATCTGTGTGATAAAATAGAAATAGACACCTGAAATGATAGAATGGCAAGTTTTCAAAGATGATTTTTTGCAGAATTTTATTTGAGAATATCGAAGTAGATGTTGGAAGTAGATTTGGAAATGGCTACATAAATGCAACCAAAAAAAGAAAGCCAAACAGATAATTTTTGCAGCCAAGTTTTAATGGCCCTAAAAATCTAATTTTAGACACTACAGTTAGTATTAGGACATCCACAGTGATGTAAAATTCATGATAGAAATTTTATTTTGAAAGAAATCTTATTCTGATTACTTAACTGGTACATTTTTAAAAAATTCTGATATGCACAGTTTAAAAACCAAGATATTTCACCATCATTCCTTTTTATTGATAGTACTAAAAGCTTTTTATTATTAACAGTTGTTATTATGCTCATTTATGCAGTGTTTCTGTTGCACTTAATAACTGTTGCTTAATTACAAGGTTAACCTGCTGTTATAAACATATGTTTAAAAAATTAGAAGCAAAAGCAAAAATTAGAAACTCCATGTTTGTCATGGTATCCAAACTGAGAATATAATCAGATGACCTGGGATGGGAACTTTTATTGTATATATGATTAAATGTTGAGCAAAAATCTTTTTTTTCCCTTAAGGGATGGAATAAGTGAAGTGGGGTAATTCGTTTAGGCCACAATTTATAGGCAGAGAGTTTCTTCACATAAGAAAAATGCATCTATCTGAAAATTTCTCCTTGTATCTGTGTATTTTGAACTGACCTTTAATGTTATTTATTGAAATTTTTATCTTTAAAATCACTGTACACTACTCAGAGCCACATAAAGTGATTTGAATAAGAACAGGTATCAGCCTGGATCAATTCTGAGCTGATCTTGAAAAATCTAGCACTGAGTTTGATTAGTAATTGGCTGGGAGACCACTACAAAAGCCCAGGATGGGGAAGTCAAAATCTGAAAGATTGATCATCTATCTGCTAACCCTCCAATGTAAGCTAGACTTGGAAACCAAAGTGACACGTGTTACAAGGTTATGACAGGACCTTACAATACTGCATACGCTTCCTCTCTCCTTCTGTTTATCCTATGAGAACTAGGAAGGTTTTGTATGAGATGCTCACTTCAATTACTGATCTGCCCCAGACTCAGATTTGTTTTATCTGAACATGTATTTATTTATTAAATTTATACGCTTCTTGTCTTTCCAGTTCTTTCCTTCCTTCCTTCCTTCCTTCCTTCCTTCCTTCCTTCCTTCCTTCCTTCCTTCCTTCCTTCCTTCCTTCCTTCCTTCCAGAAGTTACTCCTTCTGCCTATTATTTCATTATCTTCATCATTCATTCATTCATTGAGATATATCTCTCCTTTTTTTCCTTCACCATCCATCCATTCATTCATTTTTAGGTGAGATATGCCCAGTATCTATCTCATTTCCACATACACATACACAAATGTATATACACAGAAAGAGAAACACAGAAACAAGCACATACTACAATAGGGCACCTTTGAATAAAACAGAATAAGTTCCATTTATCATCCAGAAAAGACCCACTCACATGTCATAAATGCCTTTGAAAAATACTTGTTTCCCGTGCCCATCAACATTACTTCAACCTTAGAGGTGGTTAGAGCAGGAGTTGTCAACCCCTGGCCTGTGTGCAGCTCAACTTGCACAAGCGGTGGGCTGGTGGACACTCACTCGTGCATGCCAGCCTTCCGTGTGTGGAAATTGAGCTGCACACAAAGGCACCAGCCCACTGCTCATGTGGCCTGGTTCCCCCTCAACCAGGCCACCAAGCCACAAAGGTTGGGGGCACTGGCTTAGAGAATGCATCAGCTGAACTAACTGGGAAGACTCAACCTCTCAGACACATTAAATCCAAACTTGGCAACTAGGAGCAACAAATCTGCATACCTTTAACTTCAATCCCACAGCTACGTGCCCATAAAACTCTTTATTTCTTCATATCAGGCCAACTGTGGCAGGCAAATCAGTATGTAGTGTTTTTTGCAGGCATGTAAACTTGATATAACAAATATGTATTCTTCTTCAGGGAATACTAACATGTTCAAGAAGAGAGAGATCTGCCCTGGACAAAGATGCTTCTAGCTGTTCTGTCATCTATCAGTCTGGTGAAATCTAGATGCACATGCAACTGAGAACATTTTTCCCCCAAAAAATATAGATCTTCCAGGAAAAAAAAATCCTTCTTACAGAGTCTTTTTTGATCCTGAGCTGATCTTTCTAGCCTAAACCAAGTTTAAAGTTGTTGTTGTTGTTGTTGTTGTTAGTTGTGAAGTCATGTCTGATCCATCACGATCCCATGGACAATGTTCCTCCAGGCCCTCCTGTCCTCTACCATCTTCTGGAGTCCATTCAAGCTCACACCTACTGCTTCAGTGACTCCATCCAGCCACCTCATTCTCTGCTGTTCCCTTCTTCTCTTGCCCTCAACCTTTCCCAGCATTAGGCTCTTCTCCAGTGAGTCCTTCCTTCCCATTAGGTGGCCAAAGTATTTGAGTTTCAACTTCAGGATCTGACCTTCTAAAAAGCAGTTGTTACAATTTATCAAACCTGGGCATTATTTTAGAATCCCCAAGCTTGATTGATAGAAGTATGCAAAATGTTTGAAAAAAGCTGTTTTGATTTTGTAAGCAGTTAAATCTTACTCTTTTCAGATCCTGCTTGACCTTACCAGAAGTACATATTTGTTATTAGGTAGCATATATAGATTGACAAAAAACTCCAAGTTAGAGAACAAGAGAGGATTGACTCAATCCTTTACCAGATAGTTTGGGATATTTATTTATTTAATTCAATTTATACACCGTCACAAAATCAAACCCCTATCTCCAATCAGCACTTTCTGGATACTTTTTTTTGTTTGTTTGTTTGTTTTAGAAATATGAGGGACCATTCACATCCATTGATTTGACTTGCATGGATTATAGATCAAATGGCCAGATAAATAGAGAAGTTGATAAAAACAAGTTAAATGGAAAATCTCAGAGTGGTCCTCTGCCAAATGTGCCATGAAACAGCCACAGAAGTGTAGCAGATAACATTATTCAGTTGGCTGAAGAAATTTAAAAGCTTTTAGGACTCTGTTGATGGCTGATGCAATGCTTATCAAAGTGTCCTTTTAGTGAGAGAGAGAAGAGTGAATCACATGTGAGAAGCAACCTTTATTTATCTAATGGGCGGAATGTGGGAGAATATATGGGTCAAAACTGCAGTTGAAGCAATGGCAGCTTGGGGGCATCATGAGATCATGGATCCGTAGCCAAATTGAGCATAGAACCTGCTCTTGCTTGATCTCTCTGAGAAGAAGAGGAGGACAAGGAAAGGAAAAGTAGGAACACAGCTTGCATATAAAAATAGTTCTTAGGGCACGATCACAGTTTTATAATGCCCTCTAGCCATTAGAAAGCTGTTTTCTTAGGGAGAAAGCTGATTATATATGTTGTAAAAAATAATTTCTTAAACACAGACAGAAAACTGAAATGCCATTTCACTTAACTATTTCAGTGATTTACTGATATACTAAAAATAATTTCAGTTTTGGTAGCTGAGATTTTTAGAAACTTCAACAAAATAAATTCACATAGAAAACAACTTTATGAAAGACACTGTTCTGTACCAGCCTGCTACCGGCCCTGCAGAAAAGTCAGGGACAACCCCTTTTACAAGAAGGCAAGAGGCTGGAACTAAGCCTGCCAAATTTATTAACATAAAACAGAGCAAAGAGAGCAAACACGAACCATGAAACAGGAGCTATTCAAACGGTTGCCTTCAGCAAACCAGCCCTCCCACACATTCCCCTTTTATACAGTTCAGGGCGTGGCTTCTCTCTGCCTCCTTCTGAGGTGCCCCATTGCCTTCCTCTGTTTACTCCTGATTGACTGCCTCCTGCGTTGGGCGTCCTTGAACAGGGCCAGCTGTGGGTCATCTTCATCCACGCTGTCAGGCTCACACAGCTGGGTCTGTGTCGTAACCAGGTGGGAGGGGCCTGGCTGAGGGCTCTCATCAGCAAGCTCTCCAACACCCTCAGCAACCTCTCCAACACCCCCCTCTTCCTCCTCTGAATCGTCCGACCCAACTGCTGAACCCACAGGCTGACCCTGAATCACAACAGACACTGAAAACATCATGACATTCAAGGTTGGAGTATTGGAATTGTTCTTTCCCATGATTTATCACAGGGCTGTTAACATCCAAGACAATAAATGTGGATGTTGGCATTCTATTAATAAATAGAGCCAAGGTGGTTGCATCCTGGGTGGAACTTTCTATTTCCCAACAATACTTGAGGAACTATAATTGGGAATAAAGTCAATCACTTCAGAATTAAGAGCTTATATACTGGTAGGTATAATGGGTGAAATAAAGTCCTTTGGGTGCAGAAGAATGTGACCAAGTCATGCACAAGTTCACAAAAGAGGGACAAAAACACGAGGCAAAGCCTTGCTCTTCCTGGCCAGCATTAGTATCAATGGTGCCTACATTAAAAAACAGAGAAGTTCCTATTTCAAACAGAGTTCTTCTTATCTGGAAAAGTTAAAGTGCACAATAAACATCTTTACATGACAAGTGAAAATCATAGTAGTTAGACAACTTCATAGTACAACTGCATTCAAACATACTATGTGTTCTTTAATTCAATCCATTCCTATCTTGGATAGACCCAAATAATTGATATCTATCTACTGAACATTATAAAAAGGTGGAGATAAAATGTTCCAAATATCATGCAAGAATAGGTAGGGTTATCTATCATGTCTGACCTGCAAGAAACCAGGTAGCTACTAGATGACAGTAAAAAAAAATGGGGAAAAATAACTTTTCTATGTATAGTTGTTATGTTGGGCCTTTTCAGAGACATTTGTATTTCTTTTCCAAAGTGTATGGATTTTAGCATCATGTACAATTTGATTGGAATGTGATCATGGAGATCTACAGTAGGTTCAAATCCACAGTCAGCCATGGAAATTCAGTTATGATTTTGGGCTGACCTCCTTCTCAGTCCAACCTATGTTAAGAGTTGTTCTTGGAAAATTAGGAGAATGGAACGTTATGTATAGACAGTATAAGCTCCTGAATTAAAGAGGAAAGAACCATTAAAATGAAATAAAATATTGACAGAACACTTCTAGTGGGCTTATTAGTTAAGCTTGGCAATTTTCCTCATATTAGTTTTTTGGGGTTTTTTTGCTTGGCGGCTAGAGACAATATAAATAGTCTACTGTAACTTTCAGAAGAGAATGTAATTGTTCACAAACATAGATATGAAAATTTTTTGGCAAACAGTAGTACCACATGACTAACATGAATAATCATTCACACTACCGTGTTAACAAGTCCAGGGGCTCAGATGAAACTCCACAATGTCAAGGTAATGTTTTTATATTTGGAAGAGTTGAGTAATTATGTACAGATCAAGCACATTTTGTTAGTGATGTGCCTTCAGAGGGGAAAAAGGTTTTAAATGTTATCTGGTATCAAATTATTAGCAACCTTGTTTGTTTCTTCAGTTCGTGCCCCCAGTAATAATAGAATTTCAGATAGATTCTATTAATCCCTTCCTGACATCACTGAGTGCCAGGGACATGGATAGTTGTACTGTATGTAATCTGCAAAGGTCTTACACTGATTACTGTGGGCTTACTCTAAGCATTACTAATTCTGGATTTAACTTAGTGTATATAATTCCACTGTACGTTGGTTAACAACTCTTGCAAATGTGAATGGGGCATTAAGCAAGGTGACCTTATATCTTCTTTCCTCTTTGTTATGGTATCAATTATGTTCTGTAGAAATCAGTGCAAGATGTTGCTTTGATTTTGATGGAGTACAGATCAGCTCTCTGGCTTATGAAGATGATTTACTCTTAATGACAAATGTCCTTCTAGACTGCAAAAGAAACTAGATCTTTTACATAGAGCCCTTTACTCTGCTGGAATGTCCCCTGAACCCAAAGAAATGTCTAGATATCACTATAGTTGAAGATGGGAAGGAGATGTCCATGGCCATATCACCAACATCTTCTAGTATGACTAAATTATTTTGTTGCTTGGGACCAAAGGAATCTACTGGACATCTCGGTCTTCAGTTCACATGGAAAGGCCATTTACTACCAAAATACACTGACAGGTTAGGTCATATACTCCAGGAAATTTTGAAAGTTCTTCTTAATCCCTATCAATGGTTGCAGCTGCTCAGAATCTATTCATTGCTTCAATTAGCATGAATTTGTACTAGGAAACTCTCATCATAATACCTTCAGAAAATTAGATTATATGTTGCGTTCCTCTGATCGGCAATGGCTATGGTTGCCAAATGATAGTCCTTTAGGCTATTTTCATGCTGCTATTAAAAAGGGTACCATCAGCATTCCTTGTTCTCAACTACTATCTCACTCATACAAAAACAAACTTGCTTTGCTAAAAATGTTGAATTTAATGCAATTTTTGATGCCATCAAATGACAGGATGTTTTTGTGTCCTTGGAAATCTAGTCAATAAACCTTGTTATTCACAGTGCCAGTGCCCACCACAACTACTGTATATATTACAGCATCTGGAACAGTTATTATGTAAAGATAGTAAGCGTATTTGAGTTAAGCCAATTATACCATCTGGATCTTCTTTTGCTAAACCTGACCTTATTGTTGAGAGAATCAGCTAATTATGGATTCTTGATGTCTCAGTAATAGCTGGATTTAAGTTACAAGAAACCTGGGATTTAAAAACTGCTATGCATGGATTGCTGGCTAAATGATATCTTGGCATGGTATACAGCCAGAATCGCTATTAAACATTCTGTTGTGGTTGTTTCTAATTGTGGTCTAGTTTTTTATCCATCAAGTTCCAGGTTCCATATGCTTGGATTGACCCTCTGGGACATCATGAACCTCTGTTAACTGGCTATCAATGAATCCCTTAGGTGCTAGGATTTATATACACACCATACCAAGATTGGTTCCTAGTACATCTGCTAGTTCAATGCTGCCTTTAAATTATGACCTATTTTTCATGGTGATTTTCCTGCATAACTGTCCAAAAGTTACAATTTGCCTTAGAAGATTGACCTACAAGCAGCAGAATGGATTTCCTATTTTGTTTGATACTTTTTCTTCTCTGTTTCTATTGTAAATCAAATAATAAATGATCTAAAATACAAAGTCTTGTACTGGTTTTTGTGCATTTACTCTAAGCATTATTAACTCTGCATCTAATCTAGTCTATAAGAAGTGGGTAAATGGGTATCATTCTTTAGATAATTGGTAGCAACACATGTCATGACCTTGAACTTAGCTGAACACAGGCTGGTCCAGGCACTCACATGCCCCCACCCCCGCCCCAGCAATTTCTTTGCTGATCTCTGCACCTTTCCAAAGTGTACACTCATGAGCAAACAACAAGCCACTGAATTCACCAGCAAAGTTTGACAACAGCTATAGGCAGTCAGCAGGAAGTAAAACTTAAAGAAATACTCTCTTGCTGGAAGCAGCTGGCTTATGTACCATGAATTTTGGAATTACTTGAGAACCCATTTGTTAACTAACCAAGCCTCATCTCTCTCTTGATTTGGCATCATAAATCTTTGGGTTGACTTCAAACTGTTCCATTTTGCCTTGCCCAGTTAAGTTATTATCTACAATAGTTGCATCCTACTGTCTAGCTCAGGGGCATGGCTGGCTCAGGAATTCTGGGAGTTGAAGTCCATGAGTCATAAAACAGCCAAGGTTGCCTACCCCTGGTAACTGTTGGGACTAGCACAATCAAGTGTTTCCTTTATCGCTGTGTGTGCCTAAAAACTGTCTGACTCCTGAAGTAGTGCTAAGAGTCAATACATACTTTTGAAATTTTACATATAATTTTCCTAACTGTTAAATAGTTTTATTGGCCTTCAGATACCAAGCAAGGCTATAAGTAGTGTCAGTAATTTTGGAACTACAGCAAACTTTTATTTCATGCCACCTGGTAAGCCCAAATAGCTTAGAATTAAATCAAGTCATAATTAGAAAACGGTAATCTTATTACACCCTGCAAAGGTAGCAATACCAGTAAAAGTAGCATTTGAGTAATGAGATTCATGACTTTTTCACATTATCCACAGGCCCTTTCCAGCATTCAATCAAGTTGCATGTTTCCACTTGAGATGTAAAGAGGCAATGACATCATAATGGTGTTCATTATTCACTCAAGTAAATGCTACAAGTTATAGCAGATTAGTGTATCAACCCATATAAGTTGACCTTGCTGGTGATTTGGTTGGCTGCATCTGCTATAATTACAATGCAACAAGCGATGGAAGCAAATTAATCTTGGTACAGCTGAACATGTGCCCTCCTGATTGCAAAGAAATTGGGTAGTAAGAGGAGGAATAAATTTTAGTATCCTTAAAATAGATAACTACTGGTTTCCAATTTTGATTACAATAAGAAAGGCCAGAAAATAAGATACAGAAGATCAATATATATATATATATATATATATATATATATATATATATATATATATATATATATATATATATATATATATATATATATATATATATATATATATATATATATATATGTGCTCATCTCCGTTTCAAAGCCAAAGAGCCAGCACTTGTCCGAGGACATCTCCGTGGTCATGTGGCCGGCATGACTAGACACCAAAGGCGCACGGAATGCTGTTACCTTCCCACCATAGTGGTCCCTATTTTTTTACTTGCATTTTTACATGCTTTCGAACTGCTAGGTTGGCAGAAGCTGGGATGAATAACAGGCGCTCACTCTGTTACGTGGCACTCAGGATTTGACCCACCAAACTGCCGACCTTCTGATCGACAAACTCAGCATCCTAACCCACTGAGCCACCACATCCCATATGTTTGTGTGTGTGTGTGTGTGTGTGTATATATATATATATATATATATATATATATATATATATATATATATATATATATATATATGTGTGTGTGTGTGTGTGTGTGTGTGTGTGTGTGTGTGTGTGTGTGTAGTATATATGTAGTATATATGTATATATGCAGGGCTTTTTTTCCTCATAGAACGCTCAGAACGGAGTTCCGGCACCTTTTTTGGATGGAATCTTGTAGGATAGGCAAGGCGGGTTGTATGACATGTGTGAGTTCCAGCACGTTTTTCTTTTACAAAAAAAGCACTGTATATATATGTGTGTGTATACACACACACACACACACACACACACATACATATTTTTTTAAAATTTTTAATTCCATTTATATCCCGCCCTTCTCCGAAGACTCAGGGCGGCTTACAAACTTAGCAGTAGCCTTCATTCTATATATATGCCTGCTTATTAGGGCTTTCACACACACCCCAAGCGGCATTATTACAAAGTCAGCTTAATTGCCCCCAACAATCTGGGTCCTCATTTTACCTACCTTGGAAGGATGGAAGGCTGAGTCAACCTTGAGCCTGGTGGGATGCGAACCTGCACTAATTGCAGGCAGCTGGTGTTACTTAAGGAGGCATTAGCCCACTGCTCCACATACACACACATTTATATACATACACATGCACATATAAATATATATACATATACTGTATACATCACATTTACAGTATCTACTGATTTTGAACAAAAAATAATAGACAAAAACATAAGAGCTGGATTATGAAAAAAAATGCAGAAAAATCATTGAAAAAGCAATGATCGTTGATATAGACTTCTGGTATTGGACTATATTATGGTCACTGTTTCTTCCCCTCCAGCTATTCTATGTATAGACAATTTATTAAAGGTTTTGTGTCTCTTGGTTTATATGGTCTCACTAAATATTTGTGGTTTACAGTTGCTGATACCTAAAGCAAAGTGAGTAAATGTATCTTTTGTTCTTAAACGTAGACCCCTGTTCAGTGGTGGGATTCAAATATGTGAACAACCGGTTCTCTGGGCCTGGGAAACAAAATAATTAGCTACCGGTTCTGCTGAAGTGGTGCAAACCAGCTGAATCCTACTACTGCACCTGTTCACTTTGAGGATTCTCAGTAAGCTGTACTGAATGGAAAACAATAGCTTGAAGAACTTAGAGAAGAACATTTAAATCAAAACATGATTTACATGTCTTCCACACCAGGTTTTGGCTTACTGTGAACTTTTATCTTTTCAATTTTGTCCATGTGCTATCTTCTCAGTGGTAGAAAGAACTGAGTTTCTGTCTTGGGCCCAGTGTTCTTCAACTTCTTCAAAAATGACCTATAAGAGGGGATTAAGGGGTCACTCATAAAATTTGCAGATGACACACAGCTGGGGAGAATTGCTAACAAGACAGTCTGAAGATTCAGAAGGAACTTTATAGGCTTGATCATTGAGCATTATCTAACAAGATGTAGTTCAGTGGTGAGAAAACTAAGATTCTGCACTTAGGAAGGAAAAGCTACATTGCACAGGCACACAATAGGCAATATCTGACTCAATGGTAATGCCAGTGAGAGACATATAGCTTTCTTGGTGGACCATTGCTTAAATATGAGTCAACATTGTGCTGCAACTGCCAAAAAAGCCAACGCACTCCTGAGCTACCTCAACTGAGAAGTAGTACAAGATCAAGGGAAATGATAGTACCCCTCTATATTGCACTTGTGAGGCCACATTTGAAATACTGCATCCAGCTCACCCCAATACAAAAATGATGGTGTCCCTAGAAAGAATGTAGAGAAGAGCAACACAGATGATAAGGGATAAATCCTTATCCTAAGTCCTATGAAAAATAGCTAAAGGAACTAGGGATGTATAGCTTAATGAAGAGAAAGTTGAGGAGAGACCTGATATCTATCTTCCAATACTTGACGGGCTGCCACAGGGAAGAGGGCATCAATTTATTCTCCTTAGCACCTGAGGGCAGGTCAATGGATTGAAGCATATCAGAGGGAGATCCAACCAGGAAATGAGGAAGAATTTCCTGACAGAACTGTCCAGCAGTGGAATAGCTTGCCTCTGGAGTTGTGGTGCTTCGTTGATGGAGATTTTCAAGAAAATTATGGACAACCATTTGTCCAAAATGCTATGAAGACTCCAGCTTTGGGCAAGGAGTTGGACTAGAAGGTCCAAGATCCCTTCCAAAGTTATGATTTGATGGGTTCAGGAGGTTATTACTCCAGTCTATAGGAAATTCTCTTTGTAAACAATACATCCTCTATTGGTCCTATTCTCAAAATTAACTGTGGGTTGGGCCTAATTTAACACTCATTTGATTAGATAAATGAATTATATGGTTCTGAAATAAAGTTCAATGGTTATTTCACTGTAGAGTAGAAACTGTAATGGAAGTGAAATGAAAGAGTCACTATAAATCAAAGCATTTGAATTCACAAGATGACTAAGAAAGAGGATAAAGTCTTGTGTCCATTGTGATCCTATTTACAGTAGGTTCTCATTGGAGCCAGTAAAGATTTAGGCATCCTAAAACAGCAACTCTACCTATGTACACAATGGCACATTTACTTCCAAGGTGCTGAGCACGGAACCATCTGTCAGGCTGCACACAAGATTCTACGGGTCCCATTAACGAGCTACACGTGGATGGTATATGTCAGGTCTGAATCCCTTTTTCTTTAAGGCTGGAACCTGTGAAATTGGAAACTTAGTGACTGAAAATAACGTTGGGTTGTGTGATGAAAACTATCTACCTCCAAAAAACCTCCAGAGGAAATAAGGTCGCACTTATTTTTATTCTCTGTTATGTGATCAATTAAAAAAAACACATTACCTGCAGTTCCTTTCCCCCCATGATAGATTGGAATTACATTGTCCACTATCAAAGACCAAAAACCTTGAGGTTGAACAAAGCAACTTTTCTTGATACAAACCATTGAACTGTTCATGCACTTTGAAAATAATGTTTTATTTCCTTTCTATATGTTCCGTCACCTTATTCTTGACTATGGGGTTCCAAACAATTAAGATTTAGTATAAAACTCTTGGTTATTTAAAGCATCTAATTGTTCTTGTTCTCTCTCTCTTTCCTCAAGCAAATATGTATTTTTATATCCAGCATGAACTGCTTTCATCACCAACTACCAACCATTTATTATAGTGGCTTGATTAGGTCTGAACCTTGAGGATTATTCTTCCATAAATGATATAACTATTCTCTATGCTCTATCTGGGATCATCAAAATGTTTATTTCCAGACATTATTTTGTACATTTTACCCACAACTATCCTTATAAGTCTGCTAAATCTCATGTTGGGGAAATGATACACACATTTTACATTTTGCATAGTTTAACTTTTTATAGCTTTTTATGTATTATATAAAAACTGGAGGCTGGCTGAGAAAAATCCCTGCTGCCCTCCTTTGGCTATAATGAATGCAGAAATGTGATCATGTAGGATAAATCGCCTTTTTTTTTTGGTAGAGAAAAAAGAAAGGATATTTGTGCTTATAGAGCATAAACTCTGTTGAATATATAACAATATTCATTCAGTGTGAAGAATCTGTAAGCTGGCCAGAGATAAAAGGTGCTCCCGAGACATAAAGACATGATCAGAGACACAAAAGAAGTAGAATTGTTTTCCCAAACCTTTCTTTTATTTTTCAACCATAAAAGACTTAAATGTGTTTCGCAGTGCAAGCTGAAGAAAGAAGCAAGCTGAATCAGAAATGAAGCACCATGAGAGATTGCAGGCTGCATCATTAGCTTAAATAAACAAATAGTATCTAATTTTAGACACAGTAATTTTATATTCTTCACTTTAATTTGCAACCTACACCTCCACACATTTAGTTACCAGCTGTACAAGGAGGCAGCTCTTAGATTTATTTCTGGGAAGGCATAAAGCCTACAGGGTGACTTTACTACCTTGTACTGACACATCTGAGCTATTTGTGTGAGCGAACCATGCGTAAAAAAAGAAAAAAAGTTACCACTTTTAGGAAATGTTTCAGTCTCCAGAATTTATTTTGGGCAATGACACCAATATTCAACGTCGCTCATGTAAATTCAAATGCCATGTTTAGAAGGTTCCATGGAAATCTGACTCCATGAACTTTTCAATTGACCGGTTGTGATGTAATTATTAGTTTCTGATCTGAGATAGTCCTACAGAGCAAATGCTGATCTGTTTCCTCATTTCTGTTGTTGATATTCTGTCTCCCACCCCATCAAAAAAAAAATGATGAAATTGGCAGGAAGACGTGGAAATTTGATTGGTGAAATTCTACGCCCTTTTGAGACAAGTGTTCAAATAGGCCATTCAGTCATTCTTTGCTGCACACTTGAGTCCAATTACTCTTATTCCCTCTTTCCCATCATATTTCTTAATTACTGTATTTTCACTTTTACTATGTCCTCCCTCAAAACACTAAAGGCATATTTGATGTTATGTAGGTTGACAGCAGCCAGATTATTTTAGGTGCAAAAATGGAAGGACGCTTCGATTCCCACAATGGACGAATGGCTGCAAAAGTTGATGGAGTTAGCAGAGATGGCTAAATTGACTTTTTTGATTAAAGGGAAAAAAAAACCAATTAATTTTTGTTTCTACTTGGAAGCCGCTTCTGGACTTTGTGCTTGAGATGGGAAAAAAAAGGAAATTTTGATTTGGGGTTTTTACCGATTAACAGGTTTGTTGTTATAGAAATGGCTAGTTTATATTACTATGTAAAAGTAAACAATTGAGGTTTGATGTTATTATCTTATTTTACTGCACCAAAGAAAGTCGGAAGTCAATGCCTTCTCTTTTTTTCCCTTTGCCCTACACCAGGGGTCAGCAACCTGAAACAGCAAAAGAGCCACTCGGAACCAGTTCCGTCACACACACAAAAAAGTGGGAGCTGCAAAATGTGCGCGCGCAGGCGTGGATGCACACGCATGCGCAGAACAAGGCAAAATGTGCACCAGCCCTGCCCCCGTCCACCTCTAGTATGGACGGCTCTACCGTCCTGGCTTTTCCTCCCTCAGAAAAAACTGCTCTCCCCCCACCCTGTTCTCTCTCTCTCTGGGACTTTTTTCTTTCTGCCTTTTGTGAAGCTTCGGGATCAGCTCCTGCCCTGGATCGCTTGCACTGCGCCGATCCTCAGCAGCCCTGACACCCGTGCAACATTCTGAGCCGCGCGCACCTGTCACCGCCCAGTGTCGCCAGCTTACCGGGGGGGACTCGCAGGCCAAGCAGGGCGAAGACGAGGAAGGAAACGGCCTTTCATTGGATCCCGCCCAGGCCCCCCTCGGAGGCAACGGGCCCTTCCCCAGCCGAAGGAAGCCTTGCGAGCATCTCCCGTAGCGCAGCTCCTCTGAGCCGGGAGGCACCTGCACAGTGGCAGCGGGTCTCCCTGGCGATGGGTGCTGGGTAGCGGTGCCACCTTCAGCCCGGGCGCCACCAGAGCCACCCAAGCACCCTGCCCCTCCCCCCAGGGACTCCAAACCTCCGCCACCCCATTCTCTCAATGGGAATGGGGCAGCAGAGGTTCGGAGAGCTGCTGCCTTTGTCCGTGTTTCTTTTGGCAGACAAAGTTACAGAAAGAGGCAGAAGTCAGAAGAACAAAGGCTGGAGAAGCTGATGCACTTGGAGATGGGTGGGATATTCTTTTGAGTTTGCCAAATGCAGAGCCAGTCACTGCAAGAAATATATAAAATATTAGAGATAAGTAATTGAGTTTATAGGGACCTTGAGTATGTTAGCAATGGTGTGTTTTAACAGTTATTTAATTATTTCAGAGCATTGGCATGAGTCAACCATAGGGGGGGAAAACCCTCTATATAGTCCTTTAGTATTTTTTTATTAGTTTATAATATAAAACATAAACATACAAAAGAAAATAGCGAGAAAGTAAGGGAGGGAGAAGGGAAGGGGAAAGTGTAGGGCACGGGTCGGCAACCCATGGCTCCGGAGCCGCATGCGGCTCTTTAAGCCATCTCCTGCGGCTCCCAGTCCTCCTCCACCATGTGCAGTTCTGAAAAAAATTAGGAGTAAAAAAGTCCCATTGAGAGAATGGGGCGGCGGTTTGGAGCTGCTGCCTTCGTCCGCGCTTCTTTCGGGGCCAAAAGAAACACGGACGAAGGCAGCAGCTCTCCAAATGGGGAGGCGGAGGTTTGGAGAACTGCTGCCTTCAGCCCAGAAAGAAATGTGGACGAAGGCAGCAGCTCTCCAAATCTCCGCCACCCCATTCTCTCAATGGGACTTTTTTACTCCTAATTTTTAAAAAAAGCTATTTCTTCATCACAAGACTCTTTCAAAGGGAGCATTTGTTTAAAAAAAGGAATAAGATTATCATCAAGAGAAGCTAGATACTTTTGCCTTCACTCAGACATCAAATCTTATTCTAGTTTGATTTTAGTACAGCACAGTATAGGAAGCCAGTTACCTTGGTTTATAATCCTGCAGATCATGGTTTAATAATACTTATAATAATATATACTTATAATAATACTTATAATAATATAACTTTAATAATACTTCCTGGAGCACTGGGGAACTACCAGAGGACTGGAAGAGAGCTGATGTAGTTCCCATCTTCAAAAAAGGGAAAAAAATAGATCCAGGAAACTACAGACCTATCAGCCTGACCTCAATACCTAGGAAGATTCTGGAAAAGATAATCAAACAACAAATCAGCGAACACCTTGATGCAAACAAAGTCATCACTAAAAGTCAACATGGGTTTGTCAAAAACAGATCATGCCAGACAAATCTTATTACATTCTTTGACCAAGTGACAAAACTAGTGGACCAGAGGAATGCTGTAGATATAATTTACTTGGACTTCAGTAAGGCATTTGATAAAGTAGATCACAACCTACTACTTGATAAGATAGAAAAATGTGGGTTAGATAGCATTACCACCAGATGGATTCGTAGCTGGCTGACAGGCCGTACTCAGCGTGTGGTCCTCAATGGAACCGCATCTACATGGAAGGAAGTGTGTAGTGGGGTGCCCCAGGGCTCTGTTCTGGGCCCAGTGCTCTTCAATATCTTCATTAATGATTCGGATGAGGGGATAGATGGGGAACTCATCAAATTTGCAGATGACACCAAGCTGGCAGGAATAGCCAATTCTCCAGAAGATAGGCTTAAGATACAGAAGGATCTGGACAGACTCGAACACTGGGCACTATCTAACAAAATGAAATTCAATGGTGAAAAAAGTAAGGTTCTACATTTAGGCAGGAAAAATCAAATGCATAGGTATAGTATAGGTGGTACCTTGCTCAATAGTAGTAACTGTGAGAGGGATCTCTGAGTCCTAGTAGACAATCACTTCAATATGAGCCAACAGTGTGCTGCAGCTGCCAAAAAAGCCAACACAGTGCTAGGCTGCATTAACAGAGGGATAGAATCAAGATCAAGTGAAGTACTAATACCACTTTACAATGCCTTGGTAAGGCCACACCTGGAATACTGCATCCAGTTTTGGTCACCACGATGTAAAAAAGATGTCGAGACTCTAGAAAGGGTACAGAGAAGAGCAACAAAGATGATTAGGGGTCTGGAGCCTAAAACATATAGGGAACGGTTGCTGGAATTGGGTATGTGTAGTTTAACGAAGAGAAGGGTGAGGGGTGACATATAATACAGACATGATAGCAGTGTTCCAATATCTCAGGGGCTACCACAAAGAAGAGGGAGTCAAGCTATTCTCCAAAGCACCTGAAAGCAGGACAAGAAGCAACGGATGGAAACTAGTCAAGGAGAGAAGCAACCTAGAACTAAGAAGAAACTTCCTGACAGTTAGAACAATTAACCAGTGGAACAACCTGCCTCCAGAGGTGGTGAATGCTCCAACACTGGAGGTTTTTAAGAAGAGACTGGACAGCCATTTGCCTGAAATGGTATAAGGTTTCCTGCCTGAGCAGGGGGTTGGACTAGATGACCTCCAAGGTCCCTTCCAACATTATTATTATTATTATTATTATTATTATTATTATTATTATTATTATTATTATTATTATTATTATTATTATTATTATTATAATATTTCTATGCTGTTCCAAAACTAAATCTCTGCTATGGTGAGACTAACCACTGTACTTTATTCAATAAACAATGGATAAACATTACTCAATGCTATCTCTGTCATTATCAGGTTCAAGCTAAAAGTTTCAGCAGTAATACCAGCCTGCTTTATTTTACATTTTACATAGTTTATATACTCTTAAGATTTCTCTGTTTATTGGTTTGCTTTAGGATGAACAGCTTCCTTTTTCTAGTGATGGCCAAATCTGGTCTTAGGTTCTGCCTCAGTACAATCTCTGTAATTAGCAACTGAGCCAGAAGATCATTCAATAGAAATTAAATGTATTGTAATAAAGAGAGAACCTGGGAAAATAGCTTATATTTACTTTTATAGTTAGCACAAGAAAGAACTTCAAAGTTGATTGGTTTCTAAATAATCATCTGTCCAGGACATGTTATAAGAATTAAAGCACCTAATGATATGTGAGCTTAACCATAGAAAAGAGTGTTATATTAAAGTATAAAAACTGTAAAACATTAGCAGGGGAAAAGACATGCAGAGTCCCAAAGAGTCCATTATAAAAAGATACAATTTCAGCCAAATTGAAAGTTCTTAACATTTGAAAAGAAAGCCTTTTGTTAATCAGCCTGACAAAGTTCTTATCTTGCAGTTAGTTATAGCGAGTTGGTTGCTAAGGGAAAGCTTCAGCTTTCCATCCTTACAAGGTGATGCCCAAAATGTGAGCAAAGTTAAAGAAGATAAACCCATATTAGTTTGTCCGAGCAATAATACTACAAAACCCATATTTAGAATATTACAAAGTCCATCCCGGTGGCCCTCACTTGAAAAGATATGTCCTTTTATAGAACTGCTTGAGCATAACTGCATTCGTTCAATTCTTGCACTGCTCCCATCATCCCCAGCCAATGTGGGCTTAGTGGTGGAAGATTTGGGGAGGGCAGCTTCTCGTATCTAGCGGATGCCAAACTATGTCCCTTCTAGATTAAGTTCTCCGTTGTTTCTGAAACTTGCCAATTTTAAGAAATGTGGAATTTCAGGACTTCCCAAGCCAGTCTGGAGGCTGAAATCCACACGTCTTAAAAGTTGTCGAGTTTGAGAAACACTGCGATCTAGATTCGGGTCCTGTTCCAAGGCTTGTTGGGTGAGATGGGACTTATAGTCCGTGGCAAGAGAGCTATCACGGCACTCCCTGACGACCCTTTTGTAAAAAAAAAAAAAAAAAAAACAACCCAAAACTCCCCGTTCCCAGTCGAGCACTAGCCTGGGCACATGACCACCTGTCGATCTTCTTCCGGCTTCCGCCCGTCCTTGAAGCCGACTTCCTGCCTGAGCTCTTCGAGAGGGAGAAAGGGAACGCTTCCTGGCGGAAGTTGAGCCCTTTCCCGCTGAGAGTCGGGCGGAGCGAGTGGAAGCGGCCAAGCATTTCTTCTGCCCAACTCCGACGGCGGCTGCTCGGTGCGGTTCTCGCTTGGCTGGCCGTCGGAACCCGAGGAGTCCGGGGGTTGCCTGGCCTTGCCCTGCTCCGCCCTGTCTGGCCGAGGTCCAGGGAGAAAGGAAGGCGCGCGTTGGCCCCGGAGGTGGCAGAGCTCGTTACGAGTCTCGAGAAAAGTCCCCTCGTCGCCTTCCAGAGCTGCCCCCAAAGCGAATCGTGGACTAGTCCGGGCTCCTTCAGGTTCCAGGTAAGGGGCAGGAGAGTGGGAGAGAGCTGGACGCTTTGTTATTAAAAGTGATGGTGGGGTTGTTGTTGTTTTTTTTTTTTTTTGGAGGGGGGCAATGCCAAAGATTTCCCACCCCTGTATTTACATCGCATTGATTGCCCACCAAAAAAAACATTACATTGCTTTTATTGTGGACCCTGCTCTGGTGCTCAGTGGGACTCGTTGGATGCCTGAAATACGGGGTTTTGTAGTATTGTTGCTCTGGCAAACTAACGTGGGTTTGTCTTCTTTAATTTGGCTCACATTTTGGGCATGATGACTTTGTATGCCTGCATGCCTGTCCTTCTGTATCGTAGATGGAGCAAGAAGTCCCTGTCTCAAAGTCTTCAGCTCTTCTGTGGAGGCATAACAAAAAGCAGGGTGGGACCCTGGAGACACAAGCACTGGGCCCCTTCTGGATCCGTGTGGCCTTGCAAGGCATAGACAGAAGTGTGTTTGTATGCGAAAGAATGAAAGCAGTGTTGCACTGATGAACAGCAAGTCTCCCCCTCCTTGCATTTCATCAGTATAACACACACACACACACACACAGAGGCAGATGCATACTCACCCTTCTCAGATGCCTTTGAAACCTGGAGTTCCCAGGAATCTAAGGAACATTGTTTTTCCATTACATATAAAGATTTAGCAAATAAAAAATGATCAGAAACCTGAAATTGCCTGAACAGGAATATTTGCAAAGTTGCATCTCCTAGGAGAGTATTGAATGGTAGAGCAAAGATAAGGAGTGTCATTGTTCAACTCCAGTCCCAGCAGTCCTCAGAATTCCTCACAGGGCTGTTATGATTGATTTGTTGTTATTTTTTGTATTGCAACGAACTGCTTAAAGTAGCATAAAAAAATAACTTGAGATAAACCACTGTACAATCCAAGAGTTCTTTTATTTCATTCCTCTTTTCATATGATTTATGGTGTGATCCCTCTCAGGAATGTCTGTCTTCTCTGGGGGGGGGGAAATTGAACCTAAATTTAGCTAAATTTGACGACTGTTTCATAGTTTATTTCAGATACATTTGTACCAATCTACCAGGCTCTTGGTGTTTACTGAGGCAAAATAATTAATGAAGGGAAATGGGGATTATGCATGTCATTATCCAGAATTGCTTGGAGAGAAATAGTTCACTGGAATAAATGCTAATGCAAGTTCATCACTATTTGTATGGAATTGGCCATCCAGAAAATGGGAGAATGAATGGGGAATTACTCAAACTATTTTTTCCCCTCACATGGAAAACTCAACCTGTAGGGGCCTAGAAATCTAACAAGTGTAGATCCATGGTTCTGTAATGATTGCTACAAAACAGAACATCTTTTACACTCAAATCTTTCTTTTCCCAGACTACCAATTGTTTTACTGTCCACCTGATGGAGAATGTGACCAGTGCACTACCTGCTGGAGCTGTAGCTGCCGTACTAAAGCCCAGCACAGAACTTCCTAAAGGGAGCTCAACTGTACATGGCTATGACTTTGACCGTGGATTAGACTATAATGCCTTGCTCCAGTCTTATCTCAACACTGGTTTCCAGGCTACCAGTTTTGGACAGGCTGTGAATGAGATCAATCGAATGGTGAGTGGCCAGAGTGATTTACAATGGGATGAAGAATAAGTAGACTAGATAGAAAGGAAAAGACTGGATCTCGTCCTTGAATGTGCTTAATGAGGCTAAAACATATAAAGAATGGTTGCTGGAATTGGGTATATCTAGTTTAATGAAGAGAAGGACTGGGGGGGAGGGGGTGACATGATAGCAGTGTTCCAATATTTCAGAGGTTGCCACAAAGAAGAGGGGGTCAAGCTATTCTCCAAAGCACCTGAAGGCAGGACAAGAAGCAATGGATGGAAACTAACCAAGGAGAGAAGCAACCTAGAACTAAGGAGAAATTTCCTGACAGTTAGAACAACTAACCAGTGGAACAACCTGCCTCCAGAAGCTTTGAATGCTCCAACGCTGGAAGTTTTTAAGAAGCGATTGGACAACTTCATTTGTCTGAAGTTTCCTGCCTGAGCAGAGGGTTGGACTAGAAGACCTCTAAGATCCCTTCCAATTCTATTATTCTATTGTATTGTATCACAAACCCTTATTTTCACTTTTAGTGAATATACATACTTGTCTATCCTGTGTATCTTTTATTTGCTCACATTGTCAGATTCTCTATGCTTGCTTATGTTACAATGCAATTGGATCACAGGAATTCGTACTTGGCTACATTCAGCTTTTTGGTAATACTCAGCACACCACATAAAAAGCCAGTTTTATTTATTTGCTCAATGTTTAGGCTGCCCAATTCCAAAAAATGAGTCTGCAAAAATAGGAAAGATTATTTATTGTTATACTATGATGAACTTTAATCTTATTGTCTCATTATAACATAGAATTCAACTGGTTAATGTTAATTATGATCTAGATTTTGGTGGGCAATCTGTACGTAATATGAGGCTGAGAGAATGAAGTAGATTTTGGGTGAAATCATTTCAAAAAGGTAGGTGCCCCAAGAACCCTTTTTATTTTGGTAGAAATTCCTTTGATTTTTTTTTCCTCTACCCATGATTGGGAGTCAAGCACTGAACAAGTTCATTGTTTGCACAAACACATTTCAGGTCTGTGTACAGAACTTTTACCTGTATCTTTTAGCTGTATCTTAAAAACAGTCTCCATTGCCAAAACATCTCTTCCAAAAGCATCACTTGTAAGGACAACTAAAATCAATATGCAGTTGTAGTTCTTTTATCTTTGCCAACTGACCTCATCTCAAAATAATCTATTCTCCTTCTCATCTTTTCTTCTATTTTTTTTTCTTCTATTTTATTTTTTTTCTATTTTTTCTATTTCTATTTTATTTTTCTATTTTATTTTTTCTCATCTTTTCTTCTATTTTCCTTGGTGGAGCAGTGGGCTAATGCCTCCTTAAGTAACACTAGCTGCCTGCAATTAGTGCAGGTTCGAGTCCCACCAGGCTCAAGGTTGACTCAGCCTTCCATCCTTCCGAGGTAGGTAAAATGAGGACCCAGATTGTTGGGAGGCAATAAGCTGACTTTGTAATAATGCCGCTTGGGGGTGTGAAAGCCCTAATAAGCAGGCATATACATAGAATGAAGGCTACTGCTAAGCTTGTAAGCCGCCCTGAGTCTTCGGAGAAGGGCGGGATATAAATGGAATTAAAAATAAAAAAATAAAAAAATGTTCAGATGCTGCTACAGACTGCACATCCACCAACATGTTCTTATTTTCTAAACACATATTAAAATGAAACTAATTTTTACCCATAAACTAAGCCACGTTATAGTTCACACGTCTTTATTTTAACCTTTCTTAACAACAGGATTCATTTAGACTTAGATTTTTGGAAAGAAAAGTGTAATGCAATTCTGTTCATCACTATTCTAGAAATAAGGAAGGTATTCTCCCACAAATTACTCTTACATTTTTTTTCTCCTTCACGTGACCTTGCATTTCCGATTATCTGATCTGTAAGTAAACTAAATATTTGTTTGAATCAAATGTACCTTTTTTCTATGACTGTCCCATTTCTTCGGCAGTTATAAGTGGCTTAAAAGATCAAAGATTTGTTGGTTTTGTAAACAAGCTTTGTTTTGTTTGGCCTCCTTGCCTGCTATGAGCTCTGAAATACAATGTTGCACCTGGGTTGAATTTTCTTCAAATAATTGGATTCTGTTGCAGATCGAAGCAAAGTTGAGGCCATTAGCTGAGGATGAAGGAAATCATGCTGATTTGAATCCCTGTTCCCGCCACCTGACTGGCTGCACAATTTTCTTGGGCTTCACTTCCAACCTCATCAGCTCAGGTGTGCGTGAGACCATCCGTTATCTGGTGCAACATAACATGGTATGACTTGACTAAAAAAATGTTTCCACCTTTGATTTCTAAGAAAAAAAAAAGTATGTTTATGTGCCTGTGAAGATTCTCAGTCATCCAGGTCATAGTTGTCCCAAAGATGCTTTTTCAGGAGGCAACTGACTTTCTTGTTTTTCTTTGACGACATTTTGCTTCTCATCCAAGAAGCTTCTTCACCCACCATCCAGTTAGAGCTAAAGAAGCTTTTTGGATGAGAAGCGAAACATCTTCAAACAAAAAACAAGGAAGTTCTGTTGCCTTCTGAAAAAGCACCTTTGGGACAGTATGTTTATGTGTTTGGAAAAGGAAGAGGGTGTTGTAGAAAGAAGAATTATGGGGAATTTATTACACCACGTGTTTCTCTGGCATTTGAATGACCATACAAGGCCTGGAAAAAAGACGTTATGGGAAATATTTTTTCAATCATTCTGAAAAGAGATAATCAGCCATTGACGTCGTGTGATTGATGGCAAGACTGAAAGAAAGTAATCCTTCACAGAGAAAGAGTGGAGTGGAGAGTGGAGTGTGGAGTAGAATAGGAATAGAATTAGAATAGAATAGAATAGAATAGAATAGAATAGAATAGAATAGAATAGAATAGAATAGAATAGAATAGAATAGAATAGAATAATAGAATTCTTTGTTGGCCAAGTGTGATTGGACACACAAGGAATTTGTGTCCGATGCATAAGCTCTCAGTGTACATACATAAGTTCTCTGTACATACAAACAATAAAGTGGTAAATCGTAAATCATAGGATACAATCATAAATCATGTTACTTTTGATTTTGTAGGTTGATGTTTTGGTGACCACAGCAGGTGGTGTGGAGGAAGATCTGATCAAATGCTTGGCACCCACTTACATCGGAGACTTTAGTTTGCAAGGGAAAGAATTACGGCAAAATGGAATTAACAGGTGGTTCCTTTGGTAGTGCTGACCCCATCAGAAATCAGTATCTTTTACTATCTGGGTGACTGGTATTGTGACCTGGTATTACTTTCAGGTTTTCTCTTATAAAAATAACCTATATTATCTCACATATAGTTGTGAGAAGATGCTATAATTCATGGACTGTAGAAAAGCAATGCAAGGCAGAGGTCAATAGCTATTTCCTTTTCCCTCCTCCAGGATTGGGAATCTCTTGGTGCCCAATGACAATTACTGCAAGTTTGAAGACTGGCTAATGCCAATCCTGGACCAGATGGTGACTGAACAAGACACAGAGGTGAGACCTGGAATGTTAAGGATGAAAAGCTTAGGTCTGACTTGTTTTTCTGTTACGATAATTGCAAACTGTGTGTGCTAATTTTGAATCTTTGGGGTTTTTTTCCTTCATAACCCAGGGAGAAAAAAAACCATTCTAAGGGGTGGGAGGCAGTGTAACATTAAAACCAAGTCCTAATAATGTTAATCCCTAACTCTTATGATCCAAATTTATATTTTTCTTCATTAGATTCAGTTATTTTTATCCTTGCGCTTAACTTTTCCCCACGCTCATCTGTGTCGTCTAACCAGTCTTTGATCCTCCCTGCCTTTCAGGGTATGAAATGGACTCCGTCAAAGCTGATTGCTCGGCTTGGCAAAGAAATCAACAATCCAGAATCAGTCTGTTATTGGGCACAAAAGGTAGGCTGAGAAAGGAATTTCTGTTTAATCTGTTTTTTGACTTATTTGTGAATATGTGCTTGTCTTGGTTGTTACATAATGGGAGTGTCTCCTTTTTTTCTAATCTGTGATCACCTTAAGGCCTGTTTTATAAAAGTAGTACTCACCTTACAACCATTAGTGACCGTTTGAAGTTACAACAACACTGTAAAAAATGAGTTATGACCATTTTTCACATAACTGTTGCAGCATCTCCATTTTTTACATGATCAAAATTCAGACATTTAACAACTGGCATGTATCGTGTTTCCCTAAAAACAAGACCAGGTTTTGTTGTTTTTTTTGCCTCCAAAAGAGACACTAAGTCTTATTTTCAGGGGGTATCTTGTTTTACTCAACCCCTGCACTGACAGCCCTGCCCATCCAGTCCACTTCTTTTGCAGCTGAAGGAGCACCTTCATTCTGCAGCTGCATTCTGACCTGCATCTCGCAGTCAGTCCTTTCTGGAAGGCCTCTGCAGCCGAGTACCGAGCTATGGATTGAATCCATAGCTCGATCCTCGGCTGCAGTGGTGTTTCCTGAAATGAAGGCCTGACTGAGAAATGCAGGCCTGGCTGCAGAAGACACCACAGAAGAAATGGGATGGCGAGGAGACACCTGGCTGCAAGGTAAGTGGGTGCAAGGCGCATGGAGCAGATCCACACACCCCTCCCCTGCCCTAGCTTGATTTGTAAGTGTGTGCCTCACCTCAAAACTAGGGCTTATTTTGGGGGTAGGGCTTATATTAAGCCCACCCCCAAAACTCAAGCTAGGGCTTATTTTCTGAGTAGGCCTTACTTTCAGGGAAACGGTATTTACGATGGTTGCAGTGTCCTGTGGTCATGTGATCACCTTTTGTGACCTGACGAGCAAAGTCAAGAGGGAAATTGGATTTACTCAGGGCTTTTTTTCTCATAGAACGCTCTGAACGGAGTTCCGGCACCTTTTTGGGATGGAACCTTGTAGGGTAGGCAAAGTGGTTTGTATGACATGTGTGAGTTCTGGCACCTTTTTCTTTTACAAAAAAAGCACTGGATTTACTTAATAACTACCGTATATACTTGAGTATAAGCCGACTCGAGTATAAGCCGAGACCCCCAATTTCACCCCCAAAAACTGGAAAAAGTTATTGACTCGAGTATAAGCCGATCCGCCGTTCTGCAAGCCTCTGCCGCCAGCAGAGGCTCGATCCGCCATTTTGCAAGCCTGAATACACAGGAATACCCTGTGTGGCCGCGGCTCGTCGGCAGGTCTCCGTTCCTCCTGCCGACCTTTGGGGAGGTTTGGGCGCCTCCCCAAACCTCGGCAGGTCTCCGTTCCTCCTGCCGACCTTTGGGGAGGTTTGGGCGCCTCCCCAAACCTCCCCAAACCTCGGCAGGTCTCCGTTCCTGTTTGGGGAGGTTTGGGCGCCTCCCCAAACCTCCCCAAACCTCGGCAGGTCTCCGTTCCTCCGCGCAGACCTGCCGACCTTTGGGGAGGTTTGGGCGCCTCCCCAAACGTCCCCAAACCTCGGCAGGTCTCCGTTCCTCCGCGCAGACCTGCCGACCTTTGGGGAGGTTTGGGCGCCTCCCCAAACGTCCCCAAACCTCGGCAGGTCTCCGTTCCTGTTTGGGGAGGTTTGGGCGCCTCCCCAAACGTCCCCAAACCTCGGCAGGTCTCCGTTCCTCCGCGCAGACCTGCCGACCTTTGGGGAGGTTTGGGCGCCTCCCCAAACGTCCCCAAACCTCGGCAGGTCTCCGTTCCTGTTTGGGGAGGTTTGGGCGCCTCCCCAAACGTCCCCAAACCTCGGCAGGTCTCCGTTCCTCCGCGCAGACCTGCCGACCTTTGGGGAGGTTTGGGCGCCTCCCCAAACGTCCCCAAACCTCGGCAGGTCTCCGTTCCTGTTTGGGGAGGTTTGGGCGCCTCCCCAAACCTCCCCAAACCTGGGCAGGTCTCCGTTCCTGTTTGGGGAGGTTTGGGCGCCTCCCCAAACCTCCCCAAACCTCGGCAGGTCTCCGTTCCTTCGCGCAGACCTGCCGACCTTTGGGGAGGTTTGGGCGCCTCCCCAAACGTCCCCAAACCTCGGCAGGTCTCCGTTCCTTTTTGGGGAGGTTTGGGCGCCTCCCCAAACGTCCCCAAACCTCGGCAGGTCTCCGTTCCTCCGCGCAGACCTGCCGACCTTTGGGGAGGTTTGGGCGCCTCCCCAAACGTCCCCAAACCTCGGCAGGTCTCCGTTCCTGTTTGGGGAGGTTTGAGCGCCTCCCCAAACGTCCCCAAACCTCGGCAGGTCTCCGTTCCTCCGCGCAGACCTGCCGACCTTTGGGGAGGTTTGGGCGCCTCCCCAAACGTCCCCAAACCTCGGCAGGTCTCCGTTCCTGTTTGGGGAGGTTTGGGCGCCTCCCCAAACCTCCCCAAACCTGGGCAGGTCTCCGTTCCTGTTTGGGGAGGTTTGGGCGCCTCCCCAAACCTCCCCAAACCTCGGCAGGTCTCCGTTCCTCCGCGCAGACCTGCCGACCTTTGGGGAGGTTTGGGCGCCTCCCCAAACGTCCCCAAACCTCGGCAGGTCTCCGTTCCTGTTTGGGGAGGTTTGGGCGCCTCCCCAAACGTCCCCAAACCTCGGCAGGTCTCCGTTCCTCCGCGCAGACCTGCCGACCTTTGGGGAGGTTTGGGCGCCTCCCCAAACGTCCCCAAACCTCGGCAGGTCTCCGTTCCTGTTTGGGGAGGTTTGGGCGCCTCCCCAAACGTCCCCAAACCTCGGCAGGTCTCCGTTCCTCCGCGCAGACCTGCCGACCTTTGGGGAGGTTTGGGCGCCTCCCCAAACGTCCCCAAACCTCGGCAGGTCTCCGTTCCTGTTTGGGGAGGTTTGGGCGCCTCCCCAAACCTCCCCAAACCTCGGCAGGTCTCCGTTCCTGTTTGGGGAGGTTTGGGCGCCCAAACCTCCCCAAACAGGAACGGAGACCTGCCGAGGTTTGGGGAGGTTTGGGGAGGCGCCCAAACCTCCCCAAACAGGAACGGAGACCTGCCGAGGTTTGGGGAGGTTTGGGCGCCTCCCCAAACCTCCCCAAACCTCGGCAGGTCTCCGTTCCACCGCACAGACCTGCCAACCTTTGGGGAGGTTTGGGCGCCTCCCCAAACGTCCCCAAACCTCGGCAGGTCTCCGTTCCTGTTTGGGGAGGTTTGGGCGCCTCCCCAAACGTCCCCAAACCTCGGCAGGTCTCCGTTCCTGTTTGGGGAGGTTTGGGCGCCTCCCCAAACCTCCCCAAACCTCGGCAGGTCTCCGTTCCTCCGCGCAGACCTGCCGAGGTTTGGGGAGGTTTGGGGAGGCGCCCAAACCTCCCCAAAGGTCGGCAGGAAGAACGGAGACCTGCCGAGGTTTGGGGAGGTTTGGGGAGGCGCCCAAACCTCCCCAAAGGTCGGCAGGAAGAACGGAGACCTGCCGAGGTTTGGGGAGGTTTGGGGAGGCGCCCAAACCTCCCCAAAGGTCGGCAGGTCTGCGCGGAGGAACGGAGACCTGCCGAGGTTTGGGGACGTTTGGGGAGGCGCCCAAACCTCCCCAAAGGTCGGCAGGTCTGCGCGGAGGAACGGAGACCTGCCGAGGTTTGGGGAGGTTTGGGGAGGCGCCCAAACCTCCCCAAACAGGAACGGAGACCTGCCGAGGTTTGGGGACGTTTGGGGAGGCGCCCAAACCTCCCCAAAGGTCGGCAGGTCTGCGCGGAGGAACGGAGACCTGCCGAGGTTTGGGGAGGTTTGGGGAGGCGCCCAAACCTCCCCAAACAGGAACGGAGACCTGCCGAGGTTTGGGGACGTTTGGGGAGGCGCCCAAACCTCCCCAAAGGTCGGCAGGTCTGCGCGGAGGAACGGAGACCTGCCGAGGTTTGGGGAGGCGCCCAAAGCTCCCCAAACAGGAACGGAGACCTGCCGAGGTTTGGGGACGTTTGGGGAGGCGCCCAAACCTCCCCAAACAGGAACGGAGACCTGCCGAGGTTTGGGGAGGTTTGGGGAGGCGCCCAAACCTCCCCAAACAGGAACGGAGACCTGGGGAGGTTTGGGGAGGCGCCCAAACCTTCCCAAACGTCGGCAGGTCTGCGCGGAGGAACGGAGACCTGCCGAGGTTTGGGGAGGCGCCCAAACCTCCCCAAAGGTCGGCAGGAGGAACGGAGACCTGCCGAGGTTTGGGGAGGTTTGGGGAGGCGCCCAAACCTCCCCAAAGGTCGGCAGGAGGAACGGAGACCTGCCGAGGTTTGGGGAGGTTTGGGGAGGCGCCCAAACCTCCCCAAACGTCGGCAGGTCTGCGCGGAGGAACGGAGACCTGCCGAGGTTTGGGGAGGCGCCCAAACCTCCCCAAACGTCGGCAAGTCTCCGTTCCTCCGCGCCCTGCCTGCCTGCTTCTTTCCGCTGCGGAAAGAAGCAGGCAGGCAAGGCGCGGAGTTTGGGGAGGTGCGCGCGCACCTCCCCAAACCTCCCCAAACTTCGGCAGGTCTCGGACGGCGGTGGCTTGGGAGAGGTGCGGGCGATCCCGGAAGCACCAAAGCCTCGGCCGCGCACAAGTCCTCGGTAAGTTTTTTTTGTTGACTGGAGTATAAGCCGAAGTGGAATTTTTCAGCCCAAAAAGTGGGCTGAAAAATTCGGCTTATACTCAAGTATATACGGTATGTTACTAACTTAGTAAGTTCAGTGACTCACTTAACATGCCAAGAAAGGTCATAAAATGGGGCTGAACTCACTTAACAGCTGCCTTGCTTAGCAATGGAAATTTTGGACTCAGCTGTGGTCATAAGTCAAGGTCTATCTGTATTTATATGATCTTGCACGTGACCTTTGTATTGCTGCTGTCCCACTCATTTCCCAGTGGATAGCTGGTTCTCCCCCCCCCCATTAGATTGTTTTTTTAAAAAAAACTGGGCTCCAAGGGAAGAAATATAAATATTTAATGCATAAAACAAATGCAGGCATTGCCTCTTTAGCTTCTGTGAGCCATGCTACTTATATTTTCTCAACAGAATAACATTCCTATACTGAGCCCAGCAATAACGGATGGATCCCTCGGAGACATGATTTTCTTCCATTCCTATAAGAAACCAGGTCTTGTGCTGGACATCGTAGAAGGTGAATGAAAATATTTAAATATTTACAACATAAGTTGGCCCCTCAACAATCTGTATTCTGCTGGCAACTTCTGCTTTAAGACAAAAAGGCAGCTCAAGGGTTATGAGCTGATGCTGTATGCCTTTTTTAAGTTATAGAAATTTATTGAACTCTGATTAACAGACATCAAGTAACTAAATTATAGTAACATGCAAGATGCTTAGAGGAGAACTATAGGGCTCGCAACTTGGGTGTCCTCCTGGACTCACAGCTCAGTTTGGAAGACCATGTAGGAGCTGTGACCAGGGGGGCTTTTGCCCAGGTTCACCTGGTGCGCCAGTTGCGACCCTATCTGGACCGGGATGCCCTGCGTACAGTCACTCATGCGCTCGTGACCTCTCGTATAGACTACTGCAATGCTCTGTACATGGGGCTGCCCTTGAGGACCACTTGGAGGCTTCAGCTGGTGCAGAATGCGGCCACGTGAGTTGTGATGGGGGTCTCCTGATACTCCCATGTAACACCTCTTCTCCACGAGCTGCATTGGCTTCCAGTTGCCTTCCGGGTGAGATTCAAGGTGCTGGTGATGGCCTATAAAGCCCTAAATGGCATGGGTCCGGATTACTTACGGGACCACCTACTGCCGGCGTCATCTTCCCTTTGTCCTGTGTGCTCCCACAGAGAGGGCCTCCTCAGGGTGCCGTCGGTCAGAGAGTGTCAGCTGGCGGCCCCCAGGGGGAGAGCATTCTCTGTGGGCGCGCCAGCCCTTTGGAATCAGTTACCAATTGAGCTCCGGATGGCTCCCGACCTTCGCTCTTTCCGCCGTGATCTGAAAACCTATTTATTTGAACAGGCCGGCCTAGTTTAAGGGTTTGGGGTATTTTTAATTATTTATTGTTAGGGCTTAATTAATTTAATCTTACTTTTAACTTTTGTATGTAATGCTTTTATTGCCCTGTACACCACCCTGAGTCCTTTGGGAGAAGGGCGGTATAGAAATTCAATTAATAAAGAATAAAGAATAAAGAAATAAATATTGAAAATGAAAAGTACTAAAAAGCAAGCAAAGATGCAGTACCATACAGGTAGAAAATTACCATATACAGTATTGGAAATATTGATATTACACTCTATTGCTAATAAGGCAAATGATAAAATCCATCCAGATTTGATAGAAATATGGTTTCTGCCTCTGACGTTTTATTATTTTAACTTTATGTTTGTTTGTTTTTCTGAGGTAGCAGTTGAAAGGTAGCCTTGAAAGAGACTTTCAGTTGTTATATTATCAAGAGTTTTCCAGTCCTGGGAAATTACAATTTAGTTGGTTAAGTTAAATAGCTAAAAACTTCCTAATTTTCAAACTTGAGATTGGCTCCTGTAAATAGATGCAGTAAGCCTAACTCTCAGGGAACATTTAGTTCTTTGTTTAGTAATAGTACTTATCTCTTCCAAATATGTACGGAAAGCTGACAGCCTGCATTTGAGATCTGAGTACCACGTGACAGGATGAGTTTCCATCCCAGCTCCCAACCTATCAGTTTGAAAGCATGCAAATGCGAGTAGATAAATAGGTACCACTTTGGTGGGAAGGTAACTGCTTTCTGTGTATGTATATACACATGTACATGTTACATGTACAGCACACACAGACACCAATCTGACTGGAATCACAAGTGAACAGTGTAAACTTCCAGTGAGTTCTTGCATTGAAGTTGAGGTTAGCAAATGCTGTACGTTAAAAGCTAGCAGCTGTGGGTTTATTGTTCAGATGTGCAATGTTATTCACAACACTTCCATCATAACCATTATTGTCATCTCTCTTACAGACCTGAAACTCATTAATACCCAAGCCATCTTTGCCAGGAAGACAGGAATGATCATCTTGGGTGGAGGCCTTGTTAAGCACCACATTGCCAATGCAAATCTGATGGTGAGGGAAAGTGGTGTGTAGTAGCCACAAAGTCAGGGTTGATTTGGAAGGGAGAGACTATGGTATGAAATATTTGTTTAAGCAAAATTAAATATAGAGACATCTTGGTGCTATTTGATATCCCTCAGTTCTTATACTTTTAACCAAATGGCTTGCAACAATAAAACAAATATTTAAAGGCAATCTAGTAATCCATTATACCAGACAACAGCGCAGAAGGTGAACATTTTTACTTTGGATAGTTCCCCAGAAAATTAAAATGGCTGAGAGTATAGCTTTGAGTTGTTCAATTGACAGGTCATCACCACAAAACTGAAATTTCCAGTTGAGGTCGTGGTAATTCTTGATAATCAGGAAGACCCCATGCTATGAGTTTGTTCCCTGCAAGTTTAATGTAAGGTCAGGCCTTGGCCATTCTTCTTCACATTGTCCTGTTTAGTAGGGCTTGGAAAGACTTCTACAAGGAATGTTGATGTTCTGCCAGAGTGGAGAATATTAGGTGAAATCATTATTGGGTCTAATAATCATTTTTTGAAGTTGCTCTAGAGCACTTGTTCATACCCTTGCATTTTGGAAAAGATTAGCTACACCAGGGCAGTGCTGATCTTAAATGACAACTGAAGTGCCCTTCATAGTCCTGCTATATCTAATCAAGGATATAATCAGTCAGCTGAGTCTTAAGAGGTCACCATGTTTTGTTTTGTTTTTTTGGTTTCCAGAGAAATGGAGCTGACTTCTCCGTATATGTCAACACTGCACAGGAGTTTGATGGTTCAGATTCGGGAGCTCGGCCTGATGAGGCAGTGTCCTGGGGAAAGATCCGTATGGATGCCAAGCCTATCAAGGTATGTGTGGGACAAGAGATCATGTGCTGACAGGGATGGGGGCATGATTTCCAGGGCTTCCATTATAACCAGCCTGACAGGCAATTTGATTTAGAAAAAACAGATGAATATTTTGGAGAGGGACCGGTTGTCTCAGCTACTGTGTTTTTCTCTTTATCAGGTCTACGCTGATGCTTCTCTGGTTTTCCCATTGCTGGTGGCAGAGACTTTTGCTCAGAAACCAAATGCTTTTGTTCAAGAAAAGAAAAATAACTAAATTGGGAACCGCTGCACGAGGCACTATATCTATTCAGAACTGCCTGCTTCCATCCTGCATAACATCAGTCAGCACTTCCGTTGAAATTGCTGAATGGAGAGTCCAGCATGTTGACCATTCAGATAGCTACTTCTACAATCCCCACACTGGACAGAAATTGTATCCCAATTGTCTGCATATGATATCTAAAGTGGGAAGTAATAATTCTGCTAACCATTACTACTTGCAATGATGGATCTTGTACTGAAAAATATGGTGGAGTTGGGAAGGAGAAGACCCTTAATTATGTGCTCAATTCTTCCAAAGGATTTTTATGTGATGGTGGAACACATTAGGGGTTCTGGAATTTGATTTGTGTGTATGTGTGTATGTCTTTCAATGACTGAACCAGGCCATACCTCAGTGATCTGGTCTCTCCTGTCTTATTAGTCAGCCCGTGATATTTATTCAAGTTGTTTTATGTGGAATTGTCTTAAGAGCCATAATTTTGTAATAAACCACTGAAGGTTTTAAACATATGAGCGTTTTAGTTCTTTGGGTGCCTTTTTGCCATCAAAGTGACCGTGACATTTTGTGACTTTTTGCGCATCTGAGTTAACAACCGCCATTATTTAAGGTTTTTTTGTTTTTTGTTTTTAAATTCTTTCTGGGGCAAATTTGTAAGTTGATTGAAAAAATAGTTTGTTGAACAATATATTTAATATTCTGCATTTTTGGTGGGCTTTCAGAGATGATACAGTTTTGGTTTATATAATATGGGGAAATGGAAATTAAATAATGGACTTCAACTATTTAAAAAGCTTTTTGGCAAAGAACTCAGATGTACAGTATAACTTGAAGTTGAAAGCCTCCAGTAGCTTTGGATAAAGTAGCTCCTCTTAAAGTTGTTCCCAAAATAATTTTTAACGTGTCTGGAAAAGAAAATAATTTAATACTGGGTTTGAGTAATCAAAATATTTTTTTTTTATTTCTAATAGTTTTATTAAATATTAAAAGAACACCAATAAGAAACTAATGCAAACTTTTTAGAAAATAAGGTGCAGAAAAAAATATAAAGAAAAAAAAGAAAATACAATAATCAAAAAGAAATGTATAAAGAAATGACTTCCTCTTTCATCTCAGCATATATAAATAATTTTAGTAATTGATCACCTCTTAAAATGCAACAATTTATTTCTGGTTCACATAATCCTATCTTTTATATATAAACAAATCCATGAAAAACTCATCATTTTAATACAGATCACATTATTTCACAGAGGAAAACAGCACTGGAAATGTGCCCACTACTTATAATTCACATCTTCACTTAATATATGGAGTTGTATTCATAGTTTTATTTCTAATATATAATGTTTTACATTTTTTTTCTTCCTTTCTCCCAAGATTCAGACATATAGTTATCATTAACATGGCTTTGGGTTACAGGATTCCCAATATTGGTTCTTTATGAGACACAATCTCTGTACATGAGGCATCATGAGAGCTGGCTGTCAAGTCTCTGCTTAAATATATCAAGGGATGGGAAGTCCATAATCTTTGTGGGTGATTGGCTTCTGTAATCAATTGCTCTTACTTCTGGGATGTTTTTTTTTTAAGAGTCCCATCAGAATTTGCCTTTCTACAGTAATGGCCAAAATTGTAGAAACCTTTTGAGAAAAACATATTTTTGAGGTTTGATGGCTAGTAACGCCACTGTTTTTTTTGTTTTTTTGGAGAAGTACCATAAAATTATATTTTATTTATTTATTTTATTTTAATCCCATTTATATCCAAAGACTCAGGGTGGCTTACAATCTAAGCACAAATCAATGTGCTTAGCAATAGCCTTCATTCTATGTATATGCCTGCTTATTAGGGCTTTCGCCCCCCCCCAAGCGGCATTATTACAAAGTCAGCTTAATTGCCCCCAACAATCTGGGTCCTCATTTTACCTACCTCGGAAGGATGGAAGGCTGAGTCAACCTTGAGCCTGGTGGGATGCGAACCTGCACTAATTGCAGGCAGCTGGTGTTACTTAAGGAGGCATTAGCCCACTGCTCCACCAAGGCTCATATATCAATGGAAAGATAATTTAATCAATATTGTAATACAACAAAGTTTGTTCAATTATCTGTACTGTATTCTATGAAAAGTTATAGCCAAATAACCAGAAAAAGGAAGCACAACTTTCTTAAGTTGATATCTACTAGGTTTCCTTCATCTGATTGTAGCCAATGAGCATGAGTGTTTATAGAGCCAATCAGGTGTCATCTTGTTTTGGCAATGAGCCAATCATATCACATTAGGATTCAGTTATTGATGTCATGTATTGAAGCTGAGAGGAGGACATTGTGTCAGTATGTTATGTGATCGCTATCAAGTTGGTTGGGGTTCTTTTTGTGTTCTTTCATTTAGTGAGCTGGTAAAATGTAATAAAATTAAAGTAATGGTGCAAAGAGTTGACTGGTTGCCCAGAAAGCGATGTAAAATAGTATTATTAAGTGAACAAGAAGAAAAATTGGTGGAAATTTAACCAAAGGTGGCATTTCTACTGTATACCTTTCCCAAAAGGTTTCCTCAATTTTGGCCACTACTGTATAACACACACCCATTTTTTTCATGTCCTCCATTTTGAGGTGCTAGGGAACAAATTTGTACCTTGATCTCTATTATGCCTTTTCAGGAATTTGAAAAGGGCTATCGTATCCTCCCATAGCTGTCTTCCGAAAGCTAAACAAAAATCCCAATTTTTGCAATATGTCATCAAAGAAACAATTATACAAGTCATCATAGTTTACTTTCTCCTCCCCTCCTTTTTTACCCTCATATACAATCAATACAAAATTTTAGGAAGCATACCTTACAGCTGAGTTTTCATTTGTTTTCCAGTAATTCTGCTTACTGCAAACATTAACTGTACACTGTTCTCCCTCTCCCTTATTTAAAAGGTCCAAATTGTATGCCTATAAAAAAACAGTTCTGAGATATGAACGACATGTTAATATTCTTTGGGAATGGGGTGGTGGTGATGCTGGGGGCACTTATCTGCTACAATATAAATCATCATGAAACCACTTAAAACAGTTATGTATGATCCAATTGGGCCTTGTTCTAACCTCAGAATCTAGGAAAAAATACAGATTGGTTTCCTAAGATCTCTCCTCATCCTAAGACTAATAAATAAGGAAGGGTATAAATGACTGAATGAATAAATGCCTAATACAGCACTGGGACTAATGATGAGACTATTTAGAACTGAATCCATTATTATCTGATTAGTCTGTTACCTGACTAGAGCTTAACTTGGTCGTGAGGAACTGTTTACTATAGGTCAACATGATGGTTGAATGTTATAAACAAACTGCTCATTCTATCTGGTCCCTGATCTCTTATTATTCTGAGGCTAGAAGTATTCAGATAATGGATTAAAGATTCTGAGTTTCAATGTGAGATGAGTCAGGCCAAAAGGATTCTGTAATGGACAATGGCAATAACCTTGAGGACCACAACAAAGACCCACAACCACCAAGACAATATTCAGACACAAGAAATTAGAGTCTTGAGGCAGAAATGTAATTTGAAAAAGCAACTCAAGCTTGACCTTTTCTAGTTCTCTTAAAGATAAAGGAGGTAAAAGGGGAACTCACATTCTTGCAATAGTCTATTAATGTAACCTAACAATAAAAATAGCATTAGCTTTCATAACAGTGGTTTCCTATCTGATCTACCTTGGAAAGCTGAGAGATTCTCAGAGATTTATCCTGGCCAAAATCCTATTATTTGTGCTTACACATTCTTTCATATACAGAATCCAATTTAACATTCTTTCAGTAATGTTGGGGATGGATTTAATAAAACTTTATTGCATGAATGTATGTATGTAAAGTTATAGAACTTTATAGAGTTTATAGAACATGGTTTACTAAACATAGACATAAATTGTAGAATAACTAAGTTGGAGGTCCCAACTCATTCCCCAAGTTGGATAACCTGTAACATTTCAGACAACTGGCTGTCCAGTCCAAGATTTTTTTACTGTGATCTAATATTAAGGCTACTCTTGCCTTTAATTAATAATTTCCCCAGCCAAACAGAAGAATTTTATGTAAACAATTTTGTAGTAAAAAAAAAAACATGCAACTTCAGTCCTGAAATTTTTCTACTTAATATTGTAAGAATGTCATCTCCATAGGTTAAAATAGTTTTTTTCCCCTTTATTTTTTTTATTTCACATCTGCTCTGAAATCAATACAAAGCAATCTAATGCAATTACAGGTCAAGTGAAAGGAAGGGCTTCAAAAAGGAGCATGTACAGTATATATTCTATCTATCTATCCACCTAATGAGAAGGAAGGACTCACTGGAGAAGAGCCTAATGCTGGAAAAGATTGAGGGCAAGAGAAGAAAGGGACGACAGAGAATGAGGTGGCTGGATGGAGTCACTGAAGCAGTAGGCATGAGCCTAAATGGACTCCAGAAGATGGTAGAGGACAGGAAGGCCTGGAGGAACATTGTCCATAGGGTCGCAATGGGTTGGACATGACTTTGCAGCTAACAACAACAACATCTATCTATCATCTATCTATCTATCTATCTATCTATCTATCTATCTATCTATCTATCTATCTATCTATCTATCTATCTATCTATCTATCATCTATCATCTATCATCTATCTATCTATCCATATACATTCTAGATTCCTCTCAATACTAACAGGATTAATTAGTATTCCTAGTATTCACAGGCTTGGAAATGCTGATTCTTTGTCTTTTTCCCATCTATCTGTCCTCCCTAACTATGCAGAATATGCTATAGGACTCTTAGTCTGTGAGATGGTAAATCAGGGAAAAACAAAATTTTCAAGCTACAATTTCATTTACTGTACAAGCATATAACTTTCCAAAGAAGTGACTGGGCAAGCAGTTTGTTCAAAATGTGACTTATTTTGTAATGTGTGTGTGTGTGTGTGTGTGTGTGTGTGTGTGTGTGTGTGTGTATAAAGGTAAAGGTTCCCCCACACATGTGTACTAGTTGTTTCCGACTCTAGGGGCCGGTGCTCATCTCCGTTTCAAAGCCGAAGAGCTAGCGCTTGTCCGAGGATGTTTCTGTGGTCATATGGCCGGCATGACTGGGTGCCAAAGGCACACGGAACGCTGTTACCTTCCCACCGTAGTGGTCGCTATTTTTCTACTTGCATTTTTACATGCTTTCGAACTGCTAGGTTGGCAGAAGCTGGGACGAGTAACAGGAGCTCACTCTGTTATGCGGCACTCGGGATTCAACCCGCCAAACTGCCGACCTTCTGATCGACAAGCTCAGCATCCTAACCCACTGAGCCACCGCGTCCCATATATATATATATATATATATATATATATATATATATATATATATATATATATATATATATATATATATATATATATATATATATATATATATATATATATATATTTGGATCCAATAAATGTCAGAAGGCTTTGGCAATAAATGCACAGATAAAAGGAAAGATGATTCCATAAATATCTTTAAAAATGGCATACAGTTAGTTTCTCATTGTTTTTTTTTCTCATCCTGCCTTCTTGATCATCCAGCACTGGAAAATATATACATATATAACACTTTATTTCCAGGCACAGAAACTGTAGCTGGATGGGAATGTCAGTAATTCTGCTGTCATGTAATCTCACAAATCAGCATTCCTTTCACAGTATTAAAATCTCCTGCTTTACATTGTGTTCCGATAGCAACGATAGGAGCAAAGGCATCTTGCTTGCTTTCCTAATCTAACCTGTTAAAATCAGTCTCATCAGAAATATGCAATTTAAGAGCAAGACTCCCTATCCTCTTCAGCTTCCCCCAGGTGTCTTTGTTTTTCTGTAGTGTTCTTAGCCTCATAAAACTTTCATGACATCCAGATACGTAGATGTCAATATTCAGAATAAGGATTTTTTTTTAACCAACAGTTATGAAATGTTCAGCCCTGATCATTCTAGAGGCTTCAGGGAGGACTGTAAAGAACCTTCAGACTGGATATCCGTGCTACACAATAAATATGAATACTCTCATACTGGTTTCCTACAAACCTAGTTTTCTAGTTGCCTATTCTAATATATTTGTGATGACATTTAGGCAACAGTTAGTTGATGGAGACACAAAGTTTTCCCCTCGGTCTCAAATTCTGACCAATCTCAAAAGTCATTGGAGTGTAATGCTATATTCCCACTCAATGCAGATCTCATCAGAGAAGCATAGGCAATATGGTACCCACAAATGCTTTTCTTATATCCACCAGGTTTCTTGGTGTAGGAAGAAAAGTCTTCATCATGGTTCCATCCAAGCCGGGGATAAACAACATGTCGACTGCTTTAGGAAGAAGGTTACAGTGTATTGCAGAGGAAAGCCAGACAGAAAGATGGCTCCAGCAGAAAAAGGACTGAACACATGTAGGGAGTGGGTTTTATATCCTCTGGACTCTTTGTTTGGAGTTATTTCCTGTTTCAGGCTTTGTATTTCCTGTGTCATGTATTCTGACCTGAGTCTGGGTGTGCCTTTCTGGTATTCTTGATGGTTGTGGGTCAATCCTATTATGTCCAAAGGTCATATCCAGCTTTCCTGGGGCCGGTGTATATAGATTTTAGGCCTTTGTCTTCCTAAACTTCTAGCTCCAACCTTCTTGATGGTTTACATTTGCATGACTATAGAACTGGTTTTCTGCTTGGGGGAAGGAGACCTGGGCTCTTAAGAAAACTGGACATCCTTTCCTGGTTCTTCAATATCTTTTTAGGAAATAAAATAATTATATTCCCTTTTCTGGGGATCTGACTTCCCTCATTGGGATACCCAATTTTTAACAACAATTTTATAGCTAAGTAAATAAAGAAGCTGGATTTCTGTAAAGCAAAGCACCTGCTTCCAGTATCATTCATGGAAATATGCACAAATATTCAGAAAAAGGATAAAATAAACTCTTGACTACTAAGGACCTACAATAAGTTATTATGAGTTCCGACTGTCACGAGTTTAATAATATGGTCATTCAAACCACTGGAAACAAGGAGGGGAGGGAAGAGGGAGGGGAAGGGGAGAGGAGAGGAGGGGGAGAGAAAAGGAGGGAGAGGGGGAGAGATATAGGGAGGTGGAAAACATTTCACCCGTGACAGGTGATAAATACTACATTGGAAATTGGCAATAAATAATACAGGTTTATTTTATATATTGTTTCGTAATATCTTATGAACATATTCCCTCTCTTTTCATGCAGTTGTGTTTCTTACATCAATGTTTCATCCACATCATTTTTAAGCAGCTCTGCACTACATTGACCTCACCTAAACTTTCAAGAAAGCAAGGACAAGTGAGGGGAAAATACCTCACATAATCAACTGTACCAGTGTTAAGGATTAAAAGGATCAGATACTAATGAACAATTGAAGCATATTTATACTAAACCAAATGAAACAATAAAGAGAGAAGGTACGGTGTATTAATGAGGATATGTAAGAACATAAGTGTTTACTTACGCCTAACCCACTTTTTTCATCTCTTGATTTCTGTTCAGCTTCTACAATTTTCATCTTTCTAATTTTTATTTTTCCCCAGAAACCAAACCAAAAACAACAAACCCCACTATACGATATTCTGTTATCCTATAGGGGCCCATAGCAGGGATAAAACTTAGATTTCTACAACACAAAAAGATACCTGTTTCTATTTATGTATTTTTTATATAAAGCATTTTTAAAATTTCTAATACCATTCTATAAAAATAAAACAAAAAAATCCAGTCCTTTCCTGATGGTTAAAATACTTCACGACTTATTGGGATTATTAATACTGTCAATTTTCTCAGATACTGTTAACATATACCACAACGACTACAACAACAAATATTTAGCGTTGCTTTTGCTTCAGCTATACTTAGTTGAGACATTGACATTAGCACGTATAGTACTTCTCATTGCACTAGAGAATATTCTACATTTTAATTTATATTGTATATTTAAAGTACTGTTGCTGTTTTACCATTTTCAGGTTTAATTTTGTAGTTAAATTAAAGCACTGTTGGTCTAACCCCTTAAGCAGTTCTGCTAATATGCTCTGGAATTGCAAGACCTTTTTTTTACTAAGCAAAAATAATTGTGTTTGCCATTTTATTTCTATTTCACTTTGATTTACCAATGAAAGCATTCATAACACTTTGGTTATTAAAGCGAGAAGAAATAATACCAGCAAAAGGTTATTAACAATCTAATGATAGAAATTAAAGGAACATAAGAAGTCCTTGTAAAATAAGACACAATAATACAGTGCTAGTTTATTAGCACCATGATCACTCTATTTTAAATAAATACGGAGTTCTAAGCAGACAATTTTCTGTAATTTATTCCTGTACTGCATATGATTATATCTTCTAAATGGAATGATCAACATGAATTATGGAGATTCTTGATTGTGTCATCAAGCACTCTTGTACTTTGATAATAGTAATCTGATGCTTTGCTTCAAGGAAGCAAAATCTGTGCAGAATTTTCTCACCCATATTTACTATTCATAAGAGGAATAAATAATATAACTCTATGCAGAGTTAGGGTGATACAAAACTTCTAGAAGCCGAGCTTTAATGGCTAACACTATATAGTTAAAAACATGTAAAGGTAAAGTGGAATTACTCTATTTTACATTTATACGAAACCACACAAACCTATTAATTAGTGAAATGTGTTGTATTGATAATCTGATTAGTTAAATATTTCCTAAATTGTATCAACTGAATTAGGCATCAAAACATAATATAGGTGGATCAACTCAGTTGGAACTATCTTAATTAATTAAAAAATAATAATTAAAAGAGAGATCTTAATTTTTAATTTATTTTATCCTGAACATGTGAGATTCAGGACAAAATATTAAGAGCTTAACAGCACGTTCTAGTCCATATAAAGTAAAATTATCACACTGCAGATACTTATAAAAGTAGGCTTTGCATTCCTAATTTATAATGGTGTCATAAAGTATTCATAGACAATTTAAATTATAAGACATTAGACTATTTCAGTGTTTTAGGGCAGTGCTGATATTTGTAGAAGAGATGTTGATAGGAATAAATGTTATTAATCATAAAATAATTATTATAGATGAAAACAAATAAATTAGAAAGAAATCAAGAATATAGAAAATAGACTTTTATGTACGTATATATGTGTATATTTTCATCTTGAAATCCAGCCTGAATCCTGGTTATTTCAATATTGGAAAAATTTGATCATGCAAAGTATTAGTACTGTTTTATAAAACCGTAGTAAGACCACACCTGAAATATTGCAGCCAATTTTGGTCACCATATCACAAAAAAGATGTTGAGAGTTTGGAAAAAAGATGATCAAAGGCCTGGAGACTAAAACATACGAAGAACGGCTGCAGGACTTAGGTTTGGCTAGTCTAAAGAAAAGAAGAAATAGGGAAGACATGATAGCAGTATTCCAGTATTTGAGGGGCTGCCACAAAGACGAGGGGGTCAGATTATTCTCCAAAGCACCAGAAGGCAGGACAAGAAATAATGGTTGGAAACTGAACAAAGAGAGAAGCAACCTAGAATTAAGGATAATCTTCCTGACAGTGAGGACAATTAATCAGTGGAACAGCTTGTCTCCAGAAATAATGGGCACTCCATCACTGGAGATTTTTAAGAAGAGGCTAGATAGTCACTTGTCTGAGATGGCATAGGTTCTCCTGCCTAAATGGGGGCTGACTAGAAGACCTGCAAGGTCCCTTCCTATTCTATTCTATTCTATTCTATTCTATTCTATTCTATTCTATTCTATTCTATTCTATTCTATTCTATTCTATTCTATTCTATTCTATTCTATTCTATTCTATTCTATTCTATTCTTTAGTAGCTATAAACAGAAAGATGAGTTCAGAAGCATTAATGCTTTCAGCAGACCTATGGAGACCAAATGACTTGTTAATCATGATTAAAGCTATTTCAAGGTATCCCTTCTAAGTCTGGCCAAACTAAACTGACACCTGGGCCTGAATGAACCTGGGAACAAGCACAATAGATAGCAAAGTAGATAGCAAAGTTGTTTTCAATATATTGGACAGAATATTGATTTAATCATGTTTTGAAGTTGGATGCTATACATATGTTGACCTAAAAACTATTTATCTGCCATATAATTCAGGTTATAGGGTGATGCCTGATAGGTATCCAGAGGTGGGAACAGATTAGATGAAGGACAGATACTCCTTGAATTACTACTGATCACTTAGCAACTGTTTAAAGTTATGACAGATCCTGAAAAAGCTACTTATGATCCGTACTCAAAGTTCGAACATCCCCCAGCAGTCATGTGACCTCATTTTGGGTGCTTAGCAACCAGTCCACATTTATGACTGTCTGTCATATCCGGCAGTTACATGACTACTATAGATGATTTTTTTGTCAGACACCAATGTTTACTTATAGTTTCCAAGAAAAAACACCCCAAAGTAATAAAACATTTGCTTAATAACCACAGTGTTGCTTAATAACCACAGTGTTCACTTTATAACTGTCATGTTCACTTAACTGCCACAAAAATGGTCACAAAATCAGGTGTGCTCATGTGATGACCCACTTTACAACTATCATGATTTATGACTGAAATTGTGGTTGCAATTACAATTGTAAGTTAAAGACTACCTGTATACTAAATTGAAGTGCTATCTAGGTAAAATGAAGTGTTCATTTTGTGTGTGTCTGTGTGTCAGAGAGATAACTGTAGACAAACAATATATCTCCCTGATCTGAGTGAAGACACATTCACCCAGAAGGATTAGGAATGGAAGTACCTCTGCATCTGGAATTCTTTTCTGCTTCCAAGATTGTGGCAATAACAAGGAATATTTTTTTAATCAACACTGCTGTTAGTATCATAATACCAGAAAAAAGAAATGGAAGGATCCTTGGAGGTCTTCTAGTCCAACCCACTGTTCAAGCCGGAGACCATACATCATTCCAGATAACTGGTTGTCCAATCTCTTCCTTAAAACCTCCAGTAATAGAGCACCCACAACGTCTGGAGGCAAGATGTTCCATTGATTAATTGTGCTCACTGATAGGAAATTTCTCCTTAGTTCTTGATTGCTTCTGTCCTTGATTAGTTTCCATCCATTGTTTCTTGTCTTGCCTTGGAGAATTGAACTTGATAAAACTTTCTTTTTCCTCTGGTTGTCTGAAACTGAGTAGGACAGACTGGAGGACTGGGATAGATTGACCCCCTCTTCTTTGTGGTAGCCCCTCAAATATTCAAATACTGCTATCATGTCACCTGTAGTCCTTCTTTTAACTAGACTAGATATACCCAATTCCTGCAACCATTCTACATATGTTTTAGCCTCCAGCCCCCTAATCATCTTTGTTGTACTTCTCTGACCTCTTTCCAGAGTCTCAACATATTTTTTGTAACATGATGACCAAAACTGGATACAGTATTCCAAGTGTGGTCTTACTAAGCTTTTATAAAGTGGTACTAACAGGGATAGTAACAGAAGGATAGAATCAAAATCACTACTTCATGTGAACTTGATTCTATCCCCCTGTTAATGCAACCTAGGATTGCATTGGCTTTTTTAGCTGTACATGGCTGAATCATATTTAAGTGATTGTCCACCAGGACTCCAAGATCCCCCTCACAGTTACTGCTATTGAGCCAGGTTTCATCTAATCTAATAGGTACATCTAACGTACCTATACATTTGTTTTTTTCTTGCCTAAGTGTAAAACCTTACTTTTTTCTCCACTGAATTTCATTTTGTCAGATAGGGCCCAGTGTTCAGATCTCTCAACATCCATCTGGATCTTAAGCCTATCTTCTGGGGTGTTGGCTATTCCTGCCAGTGTTGTGTCATCTCCAGTTTTGATGAACTCCCCTTCTATTCCTTCATCCAAATTGGGTTATGTTTACCAAGTGTCCTTTCTTGGAATAAAATACCTTAAGGCAGTGAAACACATACTGTTAACAGTCAGGACTGATTAATGTAAAGACACAGTATAGAAACTGCTCTGTGTCCCTCCCTCTTCATTATTTTTTCTGGCTTCATCATTATTCTCAGAAACTAAGCCTGCAGCCATTTACTAATTCCTACTGTGAAGGGATTGTGTGCCTGGCTGGTGATAAAGTCATTCCCATTGCACTGAACACCCTTATAAACATACTGCCATGCTACGCTGATACCAATGTTTGGAAAATCACATATAATTCATTAGTCATTATTTCAGTTCATTGAATCCTGTTGGTAGTTATCCTATGAGTAGCATGCCTCTAGGCCTGGTCCCTCATAGCACAGCTGTTCCATTATCAGAAATGTTCACTCTATTCTGCCTTCCCAGAGGAGTGGCGATTTTAGAAGCAATAGAACTGGTAATTATGTAAATACCAATATGGGGCAAAAAAGCTGGAAAATTTGCAGTAATCCTCTCAGCTACTGTTGTTTGTGTTACACTCAGGATAACAGCATTAAAACTAGGCATAAGCCACAGATTGGACTTATTATTCTAGTTCACATGAAGCTTGGAATAAGCTTCTCATTTCTGAAGCTCTGTGGGAACAATGGATTAGATGAGATTCATGATTTTGCTATGATCTAGCAAAATTCTTCTTAAATGCTTATTTTCTCTTTAATGTGTTTTTCCCCTGAAGTTCTAATCCCTATATTAAGTTACTTTTAGTTTATTATAACATCTTAACCCTCCTTTCCTCCCTAACTTTCCTAGATCTTCTATCTTAATTTTCTTGTTTCTTCTGCCAGCTCAGATTTTCTGTAGGATTCAAGCAGTTTGCTAAATGCAGCCTGCTTTGCCCTTTTGCTACATGCATAAGCTTGGTTCAACTTTCCCAGGAATATTCCCAAATGATAATTCAGGGAACTGAAATCCAGTATATCTCTGGTAATCAAGAGATAGTTCAAAAAAAAGCTATGGTAGCCATTGCCATTTCTCACTGCAATAGCATTACTTTTAACCTTATTCACATCTTCTCAAATGTAGAATGCTCATCATAGCACTGCTTTGGATAAGCTTGCACCTTTAGTCAACTTTGCTCAAGTGATGTTCCATAAGACATTCAGGTATTGAACATTAATGTCCTTAGGATAATGTCTGTACATGTGTAAAGCCTCTACATTGTGTTGCCTTCCTCATGAACCAGGGGCCTGAAAGAACATGCAAGCAAAGTTTTCTACAAAGAGTATTTCAATCATGTAAGATGAGGCAGAAGCTTGCGGGAACATTCAGACTCTGAATCCTCCAGATCTGAGTAAGACACTGATCAAGGCAAGAGCTTCTGCCTTATGAGATATATTATCTTTGCCTCTTGTAAAACATAGAATTGTGTTTTAGTTAAGTGTGTGTTTGCTAAAACATCCATTTTAAAGAAACATAATTGGAGGAGCTTTAAATCAAGCTCTCTGCTTTAATCAAAATTAAAATATTCCTTATAAATGGTTGTTCAATAGATTTCTTGCATTTAGCTGTAATCTGTCGTACTTTAATTTATGACTAATATTCCGTATTTCACATTCTGGGTTGACAGAAAACACATCACTGCTTTCTCGTAAGTTATACTTTTGTGCTTTCAGGAGTGTTATGGCTCTTTCCCCTGCTGTCTTCTCGAATATGAAAATACCAATTTCTTTCAATCTCTTCTTTGAGAACTCAGTTTCTAATTCCTTGATCATGTAGTTCTTTTCTGAAACTGTTATGGTCTATATGACTTGGTCTGAAAATGTATTGTCTGGAACGGGACTTCCAGACAATTTTCCACAAGGGGTCTGACTACTGGAGAGAAGCATTAACCTGACTCAGACATTATAAGACATTGAGTATAACTTCGGCTCTCCAGGAATCAAACTGTGACATTTGGTTTGCATATGTCTCTGCAATGCAGTGTATATGCCGAAATTTCTTTTTTTTTCTCCTGATGTCAGAACATGACTTATGGAGAGGCATCCTTGCCAAGATGTACATTCTGCATCTATTTGGATGTATAACAATAGAAAACCAGCAGCTTCCATCCTAATGACAACATTGAGTCTGCCCATCAATCTGGCCATCTATGCTAAATAACCACAGATGTAATCATCAATGACATCTGCAGCAAACTCTGTTGATGCCAACCTTCTGACAATTTTGCAGTGTTCGTATGTGTTGTCTCCTGATTATATCATGTAAATACATATACTGTGGCAAATGTTTATGGAAATTCTCAGTCATCCAGGTCATACTGTGGCATTTGCATGGTGAAATCATTGCACACTTTTCCTTATGTCCCCTCCTTGCTGAGTATCTCCACGAGCCTACCGGCAGTTATGAGAATACAGTGTTTGGAAAACTGCATTTAATTTATCATTCATTATCTCAGTTTATTCAATCTTGCTGCTCATGTGTTTTTCATTATTTCTGCCCTTGCTCTTTTTCCCCATGGATGCCTATAGCAATAATGTACTATTAATGAAGACATGGATAACAGCATTTACCAGACAGTCTTCAATGTAGCTATAGGCAAACAGAATCTATCTATCCAACTTTCAAGCAAAGCTGGAGGCAAGCATTTGGGTTAGAAAAAGAATGGGAAAATGAATATATGTATATACATGGGCACAAATATATGTTTATTACCGTGAGTCTGGTTTTATTGGAAAATAGTGCTTCCATTTTAGACCAGTTCTGCTCTCTTTGCTGAAAGTGAAAATAAAAATCCTTTATCAGAACAAGGACAGATCTAGTGGTGGAAGTGATCCTTGTTCATTGCCTGTTAAGAAAGAAATTAGGAATCCTGGTTTCCTGATCATGTCCAGATGCATCATTGTGCCAGCATCAAAGCATTTATAGTTTTTCCTTATCCACGAGTTTTAAATATTTGCAGGAAATCATTACAATGTTCATAAAATGTATAAAGACAGAGGTTCTTTATACAGAGAACAAGAGAGTAAAACATACTTAAACTATTTTATTCAATACAGTATGTGACTTTAAAGATGTCTACTGTAGGACTTTTTAAGGACTTAGGCCTTACTCTTTAAGGACACACTTCAAGCTTATGTTGTACGCTGCACAAAAACCCAGCCATGTTTCTAATTGTTATGGCCTTTGTTTTACTTTTTTATTATTAAGATTTTAATTGTAATGGTTGTTTCTTGCATGGATTTAACAAAACTGCCTTCAAAACTAAGACTGAAAAATGGGACATAAATATTTGAAATAAAAGAGTAGTTTTTTTTTGGCATTGTGTCAGTAGTGGCCCATAGAATACGATGATACTCCAAAATCTGTCATCCTTAATCAGCACACTGTTTATGCACAGCTGCTATTTTTCACATACTTATAAATTCATCCCATAATTGTCTGTTCAGGAAATCCATAGCAGGGATTAGTTAAAGAAACATAAAATATAAAAAATATCAAATCCCAAATTTTAATTCAAAGTAATCAAGACCGAGAAAACTCTGTATTACAGATACATGTTGTTTCATCCCAGGAATTTTTATAGGGTAGTTATTGTCACCAATGGTTGTTTATTCACAAAGCAGTCTGTAATCAGCAGTAACAAAAGCTAAGGCAAATACAATTATGCTTTAAGGAACACTTATTTGTTCTTTATCTGACTGCTTCATGCTAAAAGATAAAGAAAACCCACTAGGACTAAATATAGTAAATAGTTAAGCTTGAAACTCAGCAGGCACTAATAGGAAAGCATTGTGCGTGCATGGGGACATATTAAATATAAGTTACCATAATATAGTTATTATTTATCTGAATCACAACAAACTGAAATTGGTTGCTGAAAAATATGTAATTAAAAAAAATCATCACATCCCCACTACCAAGTAGCAGTATTAAAATAATGAATTGTCATATATAAATTTTGAAATTGTTATGCAGTTTCTGTTGTAAAGTAAGACATTTCCAGGATTCTAGATAAGGCATCCTATCATTTCTTTGTACTACATTAAATATATTCAAAGTAAGGACATTTAATGGTTTTGAGCTATAAATAATAATGAACATAAGAACATAAATTGATCTGAAGCAGCAATTTTAGAACCAGCTGAAGCATTCAGCCTTATTCTATGGCTCAGCTAAAGCAATTACTTTTAAAAACAAAAGGGAACAATAGCAAAGCATACTGCAGTCAGAATTTGTGACTCTTGTGCAATTAGTGGGTTTAGGATATAGTCCTATACTCAATTGCCACTGAATTAAATGTGATTTACTTCAATGGAGACCTGCATTGCATATTTTTATTTGGTTCTTGTATGGGAACACCCACCCACACACACACAAACCACTAAATAAATAAATAAATAAATAAATAAATAAATAAATAAATAAATAAATAAATAAATAAATAAATAAATAAATAAAAAACAGACTATCTCCTTATTACTGGTATAAACTCTTCACTCACCTACTTTACGTTTTACATTTCTCATAGTTAACTACAAATACTTCTATTTAGCACCTCAAGAATTTAGACGTTTTTGAGGGAAGAAGAAACATTTACAAAGCAGAGAAGTAAAGGTGGTGAGATTAATCATATCTGCTAAAAAAGAGTACAATATTTGATCTTATTAAATGTAGACAGTTTTCAACATTAAAGCATTTTCCACTTCTGAAGAAGAAAAAAGAAGTTATGTATTTTTAATTGTGAATTCTAGGAGTCTAAGTGCAACAAGGTTTGGGGCAGTTATGGCTTCATAATTGAGATGGATGACGGCCACCTACAAAACAGCATTTCAGACTCAAACCTGAAAGAAACAATGGCAAAACCATTTTTCTGTTGTTGCCAGAAAAACTACATGAATATGATGTATTGAATAATTGAATATATTATAATGAATTATAATTATTCATTGCAGAATAATAACTGTTACCCCACTCGTAAATGTGAGATTACAATGATTATGATTGTTTGCATAGTCAGAGAGATGTCTAGACTGGATGTGGTATTTTTATTCATCTATTATTACTTTCTTGCGTTTTAGTAGTATTGCATGAAGAATTACTACAATCAGATTCTGTTATAATATCATTTTTTTAATTTCCCAATATTCTGGATGCTTTATCATAGATTTTTTTTTAAAAAAACATACTAAATCAGTGAAAACATAATAACATTAACAGAGGTATAACTTTTAACCATATGTACATACATATGTAACAGGAAACTGGCAAATGTTGTATGGAAATTCTTGAGTATTTTAGAGAATTTTAGCTGCTTTCTTAATTTACAATTCATTTAACTAGTAAATGCAATTCATTTAAATAGTAACTAAAATACTATTTTGGATTCGTAGCTGGCTGACAGGCCGTACTCAGCGTGTGGTCCTCAATGGAACCGCATCTACATGGAAGGAAGTGTGTAGTGGGGTGCCCCAGGGCTCTGTTCTGGGCCCAGTGCTCTTCAATATCTTCATTAATGATTTGGATGAGGGGATAGATGGGGAACTCATCAAATTTGCAGATGACACCAAGCTGGCAGGAATAGCCAATACTCCAGAAGATAGGCTTAAGATACAGAAGGATCTGGACAGACTCGAACACTGGGCACTATCTAACAAAATGAAATTCAATGGTGAAAAAGTAAGGTTCTACACTTAGGCAGGAAAAATCAAATGCATAGGTATAGTATAGGTGGTACCTTGCTCAATAGTAGTAACTGTGAGAGGGATCTCGGAGTCTTAGTAGACAACCACTTCAATATGAGCCAGCAGTGTGCTGCAGCTGCCAAAAAAGCCAACACAGTGCTAGGCTGCATTAACAGAGGGATAGAATCAAGATCAAGTGAAGTACTATTACCACTTTACAATGCTTAGGTAAGGCCACACCTGGAATACTGCATCCAGTTTTGGTTACCACGATGTAAAAAAGATGTTGAGACTCTAGAAAGGGTACAGAGAAGAGCAACAAAGATGATTAGGGGGCTGGAGGCTAAAACGTATAGGGAACGGTTGCTGGAATTGGGTATGTGTAGTTTAATGAAGAGAAGGGTGAGGGGTGACATGATAGCAGTGTTCCAATATCTCAGGGGCTACCACAAAGAAGAGGGAGTCAAGCTATTCTCCAAAGCACCTGAAAGCAGGACAAGAAGCAATGGATGGAAACTAGTCAAGGAGAGAAGCAACCTAGAACTAAGGAGAAACTTCCTGACAGTTAGAACAATTAACCAGTGGAACAACCTGCCTCCAGAGGTGGTGAATGCTCGAACACTGGAGGTTTTTAAGAAGAGACTGGACAGCCATTTGCCTGAAATGGTATAAGGTTTCCTGCCTGAGCAGGGGGTTGGACTAGATGACCTCCAAGGTCCCTTCCAACTTTATTATTATTATTATTATTATTATTATTATTATTATTATTATTATTATTATTATTATTATTATTATTATTATTATTATTATTATTATTATTATTATATGTAACCTTTTGTTTATTCCGCCTGTCTGCTATCTATTACAATGAAACCAATTGCTTTCTTACTAGGCCTTCTCTTTGAACTTACTGGGCAACTAGAAAAGGGGGTGGGGGGAAGAATTATGACCCTTCAGGATCTGGTTTGTTTCTCCAAAGGAAGTGTGAGCTGCTGTGGAAATGATGGTGCTGCAAACAGATTGTAATCTTTCTTTTCTCACAGTTGGACTTACCATCTGGAGATTGGCTGATCTGGAACTGACCAAATGAACTGTGGGGGGAGTTTGCTTGGAGACACTTTGAAATTATCGAGATGTAAGGGAATACCTCAGATCCTGTCTATTATGCCTGCTATTTCCTATTTCTTAGTAAAAGATCCTGCTTGGAAAGTGTGCTACTTTCTTAGGAAGTGGGAAGAGGTGGGTTCTGCTTGTCTCTTTTAAATTGTATACACCAATTAATGTTTTTAATATTTTATTTGGATACTGCCCAGAGTCCTTCTGTGAGGGAGATGGGCGGTTTAAAAATTTGATAAACAACATCAGACATCAACATCTGCCTATCCCAGATTGTTGTGAAAGACTCAGCAGGAGAACAAAAAAATGTCGCGTCCAATCTGAACACCAGGCTGACCATGCAAAAAATTACACACACACACACACACACACACACACACAATTTTAATACTCTAATTCTAATGAGCAGAAATGGTTTGAACTTGTCTAATACTGCTCTAATCACAAAAATGTGATGTCCCATAGGGATAATGAAGTTGCACACACCTCTTCAATCCTGACCATATGTAAGTCCCACATGAAATACCAAGGGCCTCTACGTTGTCTTCTTTGTGTAAGTGTGTTTGGATGAGGCACATTTAAAGCCACAAAGATAATTGAAGAGAGAGGATGCCTTGTTCCACTTTGGCATGCAGTTTTTGTAGTGCCATTCTCTGTAGCAACTTTCTCCAAATCGCTCACTTACACTTTCACAGCCCAGCTTGAGGGAACATGTCCTCCAGCAACAGACAGTGACAGGGAAAAACAGACAGCATGGGGTAATTGATCACTTCCCTTGTGCCCTATTCAAAAGTCTCTCGCGCTACCATCTAGGCCCTCTCTTCAGAAGCACAGACTGTTACCATCACATATCATACGGCTGTAAAAGCCAAGTTTATGAGTGAAAACAGGGTAGGTAAAAATGAGTACTCAATAAAAAATCTGCAGAGCTGTTTATGGACCATCAAATTTCAGCACCAGGCAAGCTGTACTCCAGTTGGTTCCTCAGAATAAAATGTGTAAAGAGAATTGAACCATCATGCTCCACTGTGGTGACTCTGTATGAAACTTCTAGTTAAGAGAGCAGGAAAACAGCTTTCCATAATTGCTTGTGTTAATGGCTATCAACATGCTCTTTTAAATTAAGAGTCTGCCTGTGTTAATTCTGATAATGAACAGCCTCACCATGCTACCTTTATTTTATTTTATTCGCTCTTCTTTTTAATTTATTATCTACCTTTGTTTCCTCTGTTTAAATAATGCTCTTCCATCTCAAAGTGTCAGGTAGTCTGGTGAGCTCCTGCAGACTTCAATCTGCTTTCAATAGGTGCCAAACTGTAGAAGAATGTTTTCCCCCCCTTCCACCCACTATCCACCATGAGATTTAAGTATTTTATCATTTCACAACATGATTTTAATTTCTTTTCATCCTAAATTATAGCACGGCTCCCCCTTCTCTTCCCTTGCAAGGTGCGTACCATATGCATATGATTATGTTGTTTTCTTTTAATGCAAAATAAGACAAGAGTATAAACGGTGCCGCATACAATGACAAACCATTACATCTCCCACAGTGAAACAAGTCGGCTTATCATTTCATATTCACAAGGCATATAATGCAGCCATCTTGTAAAGCTAAGTAGGTAAATGTTTTGGCAGTGCCTGGAGGCAGAATTACTTGAGGCTTTTCTAAGTGCTATTAAACAAAGCTTTGTCTGCAGCATCTATAACCCCACATATGGACACCACCAGTTTTGGAGGATCCATTTTGGAATTCAGAGACATTATTGAAAATAAGATAATTAGAAGCCATAATAATAATAAAAAGACCTCCTCCTCCTCCTCCTCCTCCTCCTCCTCCTCCTTTAACATCTTTACAACATATGTTCAGAAAAAACTATGATAAGAGAACACACACACAGACACACACACACACTAAGATTCATTATGGATCTTAGAAAGGATATGTCTTTAGACAAAATTAATTAGTCTTCTCTTCATCACAGCCACATACTGTAAACTTCCATTTTATACTGACTTCTCTTTTTCCAAGCCAAACTGGCAGTGACAACCAAAATAAATAAATGGGTGAAGGAATTTTTTGAGAATGCTTTGACTAGAACCTTCATGATGTGTGTAGCCATTTTCAGCTTCTCTAAAACTGATATTTTCTTCTGTGTGTATGCTAGGTATTTGTGATATTAGTCTACATGCTCTGTAGCTGCTTCTAGTCACAATTACAGAACAACAAAAGAGGGGAAAGTATTGCTTAGATATTTTGCCGAGCATCTGCTATTGTTTTTTAAATAAAATTATTTTCACACTATTATGTTTACATGTTTATAATCAAGCCAATCAAGGTGTTAATTACCCTAGCTATTTCACATCCAAAATGTAAACATTTAATTTTCTACATCTCTCTGCAAGCAACTTCATGCCCTCCCCCCCCAAATTAAAGTTTCTTCCAAATTTATGAAGTAAATGTTAGGCATTTTTTTCCATTTACCTTCAAGTCTATTCAGTGCTTACTCTTCCAGAGCTACCTTTTTCTACAGAAGCATGAGTGGAATAAGTTTTAAGTTTTTATTTCCTGTTATTTTCTATGCAGCTTATTATCATTATTATTATTTTTTATCTATTTATTGAGTCCTTTCCAAGGACCTGAGACAGGTAGATGTTGTGGTCTGATAGTGTTAAAGGTATTGTTGCAGTAGATAAGCTGTTCCCAGTACTGGTAGTCCTCAACTTACAACATTTTGCTTAGTGACTGTTCAAAGTTACAACAGCACTGAAAAAAGTGATTTATGGCCATTTTTCACACTTACGACCATTGCAGCATCCCCATGGTCATGTGATTTACATTTGGATGGTTGACAGCTGATTCACATTTATGACAGTTGCAGTGTCCCGGGGGTCACGTGGTCTCCTTTTGCGACCTTCTGACAAGCAAAGTCAATGAGGAAGCCAGATCCATCTAACAATTATGTTACTAATTTAACAGCTGCAGTGATTCACTTAACAAATGTGGCAAGAAAAGTCATAAAATGGGGAGAAAAAACCTCACTTAACAAATTTCTCACATAGCATCATAAATTTTGGGCTCAACTGTGGTTGTAAGTTGAGGAGCACCTGTAAAGTGTTCAAGTACTGCTCCAGATGTTTTGGGATTACACCTAAGAGGAGCTGTTTCTTTTGGCACTATCTTTGCTTTCTTTTGCTAGAGTCATTCAGTTTCTATTTGCAGGGCATTGCATTTTGTAATTTTCTCCAGTTCTTTCTCTTCTATCCTGGTATCTCCAGGCATTACACTAATCAACATCTAGACTTTTTTGGGGGGAGGGGGGGTTATCAATAACTATTTTTTAAAATCCCATTTATATCCTGCCCTTCTCTGAAGACTCAGGGCGGCTTTCAATCTAAAGCACAAATCAATGTGCTTAGCAATAGCCTTCATTCTATGTATAAGCCTGCTTATTATTAGGGCTTTCGCCCCCCCCCAAAAGCGGCATTATTACAAAGTCAGCTTATTGCCCCCAACAATCTGGGTCCTCATTTTACCTACCTCGGAAGGATGGAAGGCTGAGTCAACCTTGAGCCTGGTGGGATGTGAACCTGCACTAATTGCAGGCAGCTGGTGTTACTTCAGGAGGCATAAGCCCACTGCGCCACCAAGGATCTTCAGGAGGCATAAGCCCACTGCTCTCCATTCATCCATCGGTTTGGTTATCGTACTGATGTATTCTGGTAGTGTTCTTTATTTCAATGTTTATTTCATAGGCTTATTTTACTTCTGTTCACACACCTTTCATTTTCTTCCTTTGTATTATTGTAAGCTGCCTAAAGTAGGCCTATGACAAGATAGGCAGCAAATGAATTTTTAACAAACAAACAAATAAATTTTATTTATTTATTTTTATTTTTATTCCATTTATATCCCACCCTTCTCCGAAGACTCAGGGCGGCTTACAAGCTTAGCAGTAGCCTTCATTCTATGTATATGCCTGCTTATTAGGGCTTTCACAACACACCCCAAGCGGCATTATTACAAAGTCAGCTTAATTGCCCCCAACAATCTGGGTCCTCATTTTACCTACCTCGGAAGGATGGAAGGCTGAGTCAACCTTGAGCCTGGTGGGATGCGAACCTGCACTAATTGCAGGCAGCTGGTGTTACTTAAGGAGGCATTAGCCCACTGCTCCACCAAGGCAGTGGGGTATTGTGTGGCAGATGTTGGAATGCTACAGTCACAGAGCATTTTAGCCTGTTTGTTCTATATGCATTTGCCTTATTTTGTTATCTCACCAGTTCTTGCTTCCAGGCAAGTGGTATTTCTTGAAGATATTGCAATGCAATATCTTTGTCATGCCATGGTTTGTAGTCAGTCTATGTGATCCTAAAGCAGCAAACCATGTCTCCAATTATTCTGCTGCTTTCCAGCAGGAATAGGATGATTAAGTTCTTATTGTTTCAAACTTCTGTTTTCTTTTCATCTTGATGGCAACTCTTTCTTCCTTTTTTTGTAGATTGAGTTGCTTGACCAGTAAACCAACTGACCTAAAAAATGCAAAGGCTAGATAGCTTCTGGTTTAATGCATGTAATTAGAAGTGTAATTGAAAATATTCATGGCTTGAACATTTTTCTGAGGCTACCCAGTAGTGAATAACTTTCCCAGCAGACTTTATTTCCAGAAGCTCCCACATCTGACTTCTGATTTCTTTTCTTGTGTCATTTTTCTTACAAAACTTGGAAGCTCCCACATGAATCTCCTCAGTTAACTCCCTTTCTCAAAATTCATGACTTATTTAACAGTAGCACAAATCCAGATATATCATTTGATTCAGCCAGTTCTCACCACTTCGGCAGAACCAGTAGCTATTTTTTTTGTTGACCAGGCTCAGAATCAACTTCTAGAAGTGGCATCCACTGGTTGTTCACATATTTGAATCCCACCACTGATTTGATGTCACCCAGAGAGTGATAGGCTGAATAGTCAACCCATGGTTTCAAAATAAGAGGGGGGAAAAAAGAAACACATGAACAAATCAAAATGTTGTCCAATGAAGGAACCTTTTTTTTACATAGGGAGGATTGGAATTCAGTGGAAGGTACCATGAGATAAAAGAAAAGCATAACAAAATAGCCATGTGGATACAGTATGATCTAAAACATGTGGTATGAAAGCTGGTGAGTGGCAGAGTTTGATTTACATGGGCCTCTCTGGGGATGGCTGTCATTTATAGAGAACTGTAGCTTTGAATATAAAAGGAGTAAACAGGAAAAAAGTATGAATCAACAAAGGACACGAATGAAAGAAAAATAGGTAAGTTATGTTTATATGAAGCTAAGAAACAGGAAATATTATAACTGACCTGAATGAATGAGTTGAGTGATGGAATTAATAAATACAGCACATGCCTGGAAGTAAAAGTGTAGGTTTAATTATATATGAAGGAGCTAAAATGTATGTCAGAAAGTAAGTTGTGGATCATTTATGTTATTGCAGTATATGTGTATATATGAAAATATAAAACTATTGGCTGATGATTGCTGGTTTCCTGCTCCAAGCATAGATGACAAAGGATGAACCAGAGCAACATTCTGTATGAATATGAATTAGCAGAAAAAGAAAAGAAAAATCTACTCAGGTGACATGAATTGATAGTTGGGGAAAAGTTGAGAAAGTATTTAAAAAGTGATTGGGCCATTCAGAGTCCCAAGAATGAATGAAAGTGGTGACTATATGGTGAGCATCTGCTCAGAAAAACATGTCTGCTTATTCCAAATGCTAATTTAAGACTTCCTATTCATGCATCCAATGGCAGAGGAATAAATCTGAATCGAAAGATGAGGTTTATTTGATTGATCATAAGAAAGATTGAAGAATTAATGAAGGATTTAATGATAAGAGCTTCTGAATATGAGATTGAGGGGAGAAGGTTGGTAGTAACTTTGGAAGAATGCATATGGAAGGGGGGATGTAAAAGAAGCAAGAATGAAAGTAGAATGATTGCAGGAAGAGAAAAATGTGACTTTTGTATAAAAATAAGATTAATCTCACATAATGCATGGGAAATGGACAAAAGGAAAGAAGATGCAGAAGCTGCTTGAAACAGATTGAATACTATTATGTTAAGTGTCATTGAATTAATGCTAATAGCAAGTAAGGCAAAGAATGCTTGGGGGACTGATGAAGTGAAAGAAGCTATAGAGAAGGCAGACACACTTGAAGTGAATAATTCGTGCAAAAATCAGGATCAGAAAAGTATCCTGTGAGATAAAGATAGAGAATAAAGGTACTTTAACAATGTAGTAAAAAAAAAGCAAAGAACAATTAGGATTAAAAGGAGAGATGATTCAGAGATATTTTGATGGTAATTTATTTATTTATTAAAAAAGATGGGTAAAGAAAAGTGAAAAGAATTAAACATAAAAAATACAGATCATGCCAGACAAATCTTATTACATGGAAGTAGCATTCTTTGACCAAGTGACAAAACTAGTGGACCAGAGGAATGCTGTAGATATAATTTACTTGGACTTCAGTAAGGCATTCGATAAAGTAGATCACAACCTACTACTTGATAAGATAGAAAAATGTGGGTTAGATAGCATTACCACCAGATGGATTCGTAGCTGGCTGACAGGCCGTACTCAGCGTGTGGTCCTCAATGGAACCGCATCTACATGGAAGGAAGTGTGTAGTGGGGTGCCCCAGGGCTCTGTTCTGGGCCCAGTGCTCTTCAATATCTTCATTAATGAATTGGATGAGGGGATAGATGGGGAACTCATCAAATTTGCAGACGACACCAAGCTGGCAGGAATAGCCAATACTCCAGAAGATAGGCTTAAGATACAGAAGGATCTGGAGAGACTCAAACACTGGGCACTATCTAACAAAATGAAATTCAATGGTGAAAAAAGTAAGGTTCTACATTTAGGCAGGAAAAATCAAATGCATAGGTATAGTATAGGTGGTACCTTGCTCAATAGTAGTAACTGTGAGAGGGATCTCGGAGTCTTAGTAGACAACCACTTCAATATGAGCCAGCAGTGTGCTGCAGCTGCCAAAAAAGCCAACACAGTGCTAGGCTGCATTAACAGAGGGATAGAATCAAGATCAAGTGAAGTACTAATACCACTTTACAATGCTTTGGTAAAGCCACACCTGGAATACTGCATCCAGTTTTGGTCACCACGATGTAAAAAAGATGTTGAGACTCTAGAAAGGGTACAGAGAAGAGCAACAAAGATGATTAGGGGGCTGGAGGCTAAAACATATAGGGAACGGTTGCTGGAATTGGGTATGTGTAGTTTAATGAAGAGAAGGGTGAGGGGTGACATGATAGCAGTGTTCCAATATCTCAGGGGCTACCACAAAGAAGAGGGAGTCAAGCTATTCTCCAAAGCACCTGAAAGCAGGACAAGAAGCAACGGATGGAAACTAGTCAAGGAGAGAAGCAACCTAGAACTAAGGAGAAACTTCCTGACAGTTAGAACAATTAACCAGTGGAACAACCTGCCTCCAGAGGTGGTGAATGCTCGAACACTGGAGGTTTTTAAGAAGAGACTGGACAGCCATTTGCCTGAAATGGTATAAGGTTTCCTGCCTGAGCAGGGAGTTGGACTAGATGACCTCCAAGGTCCCTTCCAACTTTATTATTATTATTCTTTCACCAAGAGCCGTGGTGTTGCAGTGGTTAAAATGCAGCATTGTGGGCTAATTCTGCAATGGATTGTTAAGGTCTTTATTATGGTCTTTGAAGAATTTGTGTCCATTTTTTTTTCTTCCTAGTATTTTTCCTGCAAGTGTGGGGTCCGCTTTCTTTCCCTGATCAATCATTAGTTGTGATAAGAATTGACTGACTGGCTTGATGCCCAAGATTGCTGTTGTGGACTAAGGGAGAGTGACCAGCCCCAAATCACTATATGTATGCATATGTGCATGTGTATGTATGCATGTGAGTTGTGTAATCTACAAACATACGTGCTTATAAAGTACATAAATTATACATTAAATTTGGCAATTACAATAACTTAAAGGAAGTCCTCAGTTTACAACAGCAATGGAGCTTTCCCATCATGGCTGCAGGTCATAATAGTCCTTAAGCAAGGTGACCCTGATGCGCTTGTTACATGTAGCATGGGGAGTCTCATGGGAAGGCCTAGTGCGGGTCTAGTCTCACCTGTCCCAGGCTGCCCAAGACCTCCCCCACCCTCTGAGACATCCTGTGGTTTGCTTCCTGCCCATCAGAGTTTCTGCAAGCCTTGGACCTACTTGACCATCCCACCAGGTCCCACCCCTCTCCTCCCCACTCCCCTGTTACCGATCACTCACTTACCATCTGTAAATCTCTGGAGCTCTAGAGATCTTCAGAAGGTAATTGCCACCTACACCCTCCTAACCATTTCCTATTGCTCCCTTACCTTCCCTAGTATTCAGGACTGCTGAAGCTTGCATTGGGGAAGATGACTGGCCATTCCACTCTGGGCATCCCTGCAGGCCACATGACATGGTCTCAGAAGCAGGTGCCATTTTCAGAGCAGCAACAATTCATCCTGGCAGCTCTGAAAAATGGCACCTGCCTCTAGCATGTAGCCCCCTGGCCTAGAGAGCCAAGGGGTGAATTGGCCTGCTTCCTTTCTCAACAGAAGCTCTGGAACTCTGGAGATCTACAAAAGGTAAAAACACTGTTGGCTCAGAATTAAGTGATTATCCATTATATAATGGACAATGATAAATGATTGCTCATTATATAATTAATAACAACAACTTTATTGTCACTTTGAATGTACACCAATTGGCATACATCAAAATGAAATTTCGTTGCATGCAGGTCTCAAAGGGCCACCACCTCCGATGTACACTCCTTGTTTGTGTCCAGCTCAAGTTTCAGATCAACCATTTTAATATCTAGAATAATACTGAGAAAAGTAGGCTCAATGTCAGACAGACATGACATTTGCATACAGAAGAACTGAAGCTAAATTCGATCACTAAAAATAGACATTACTGTGATGTTGTGTGACTGAATTTATATAAAAAAATAAATGTGCTGGAGCAAGAACCTTGTTTTACTCCTTCTGCTGTTGCAATTAAGTTGGTTGGCTGTTAGTGGGACCACGTCTTATCTTCACTTTGATATTACTGTAAAGTTTACATATCAGTAAAAGTAATGATTCATCTATGTGGTAGTTTTTAAAAAATACTAAATGAATAAAATGAAATTGAAGTGATGGAATGCTGGAGGAAGTTTTGTAAAGATATGTTAGGAATGAGGAGATACATTAAGGAGTGGAATTAAAAAGAACGATAAGAATGTTATTGTGTAAGGGGTTGAGGAAGAATTAAAAGGAAGCCATAAAAACTCCAAATAATGTTGATAAATCATAAAGATAATGGTGCAGTTATAAAATGCTAAAATATGGATGCAGTTTGCTCATGCAATATGTTTAACAACCTGTGAAGATAAGATCCATGTCTGGTGCCTGGAAGAATGCTATAAATATTCCCCTATTTAAAAGGAAAAGGAAATGACACAAGGACATATGGAAAAAAAGTGGGAAATTAATTTGTTAAGCATGTTTGGGAAAATGTGAACTATGATATAAGCAACATTTGGAAAACACGATGTGGCTTTATACACAGCAGGGGTGAGACATCTGAGTTTTGCTCTTCAACAGACCATGCAGTAATTTGCCAAATGCATATATGAACATTTATTGCACATTTGTTAACATTTACCAAGTCAGAGAAAGTACATGATAAAATGAATAGGCTTTAATTATGGAATGCTTTGACTGAATACAGAGTTGAAGATCAGTTGCTGAATGTGTTAATGTGATTGAGAATCTTAAGTTATTTACAGAGAGTGCTTGACAGTCTGTATCATTATAACAGGAGGAAAATTAACTCATTTATGCTGTGGTGCTGGAGAAGGATACTACACATTGCAAGGGTGACAAAC